>NC_134688.1:123117689-123480189 GCF_050947455.1 Rhinoderma darwinii | reverse complement strand
ACTCTGCTGTGTCCCGTAGGGTGCACGCACACGCTCATGCTCGGTCTTAAAAGGCCAGTGCGCGCATCTGAATTAGATACCAAATTAGCCCATGATCCCCCTGGACTATAAGAAGGGCCCTGCCCCTTCCTGCATTGCCTGAGCATTGTTGTCGTTTACCGATGTTCATCTCTGCAGATGGTCCCTTAAGTGTTTTCCAGTTCCCAGTGTTCCCGTTCCTGCTACCTGTATCCTGTATCCCGTGCTATCTTGGTCCAAGTACTGTTTAGATTTGGAGTCGTGTTGTGCTTTGTACTACACCTTCCTGGTTACACCACGCCTGGTGTCTGCCTGCTACCAAGGTCCCATCCGAGCCTATCTTCCCTACAGTTTGAAATGACCACAGGTACACCTATCCGAACTATAGACTTTGACTTGGTATCCTGTTGGCCAGATGCTATACCGTCAAGGCGGTACGGCCCATTGGGTCCACGCACCCAACGTGACAAGGGGCACTATCTAAAGGGGGCTCTATGGGGGCACTATCTACAGGGAGCACTGTGTGTGGGGGACAAAGTGTATGGTGCTATTATAATCGGGGACAGTGTATTGTGCTATTATAATCAGGGACAGTGTATTGTGCTATTATAATCAGGGACACAGTGTATGGTGCTATTATAATCAGGGACACAGTGTATTGTGCTTTTCTATTTAGGGGCATAGTGTGTGGCACCATGAGAATTTTATCTTCGTTTATAGGTGCAGAAATGTTTGAAAAGTGAGAAGCTGGAGACATCTGAGCAGCAAACTGCATAGAGGTCTGGACTGGATGCAGAAGAAAAGAGAAAAAGAACTAGAATCTGAAAACACTTCACCGGTGAGTCACTTAATGTAAATGTTTATTCTGCCTCTGATCAGCACTGTAGTCATTATATGATCTGCAGCGAGATGATGGGTGGTATGATTTTTCTTTGTCAAACAGCAACTCCCATCATATACTTACCATTGTTCGGGTTATTCTGGGAGCTGTAGTTTTATGCCGTACAAACCTATACGGCACGGGTTGCACTAAATTGAGCTGTATTTGTGCTGGTGTTGTATTTATGTGCATAGCTTGGTACTGGTGTTGTATATATGTACTGAGCTTGGTTCTGTTGCTGTATATTTGTACTGAGCTTGGTTCTTGGGCTATATATATATATGTATGTACTGAGCTTGATTCTGGTGCTGTATATATGTCACGATCTGTGGGTATGCGGACCCACTGGGCCGTACCGCTGTAGCGGGATAGCAGCTGGCCACACAGTGTACCAAGTCAATGTCTATATAGTCCAAGAACAAGGGTACCTGTAGTAGTTCAGACAGTAGCAATGGCTAGGCTCAGATGGAACCTTGGCAGCAGACACCTGGCGTGGTGTTACATAGCAGGCGTGACTGATGGCACAACACAACTACAACTTTCTAAGGCACAGGAACAACGGTAGCACTGGATACAGGCAGCAGGTACGGGAACACTGGGAACAGGATAACAGGGACCATTTGCAAGACTAACACGGGTAAACACAACAACGCTCAGGCAATGAGTGAAAGGGCAGAGCCCTTTTTATAATCCAGGGTGATCATGGGTTAATTAATGATTATTTTCATGTGCACGCTAGCCCTTTTAAGGCCGGGCACGAGCGTGCGCGCGCACCCTACAGGACACATCAGAACGGAGCGGAAGTGAGTGCTGATGTCTCCTGTGGAGGAGATGCGAGCCAGCGCTCAACCAATCCATGGCTGCGGCCATCGGGGGTGAGTAATCCCGATGATCGACGGCCGTGGACGCTACAGTATCCCACCTCTTACGCCCCCTCTTCTTGGGACCAGAGCGAGAGAGGAACTTTTTAATGAGGGCTGGAGCAATGAGGTTCTCTTCTGGCTCCCAGGACCTCTCCTCTGGACCAAACCACTTCCAATCCAACAAATAAAACGTTCTTCCTCCTACTTTTTTGAAGTCCAGGATCTACTTAAGCTCGAATACATCGGAAGAACCGCTGGGAGCAACTGCAGGGCTAGGTGTTTTTGTGTAGCGGTTCAGGACCACAGGCTTCATGAGGGACACATGAAAGGAGTTGGGGATCCTGAGGATAGGAGGCAGCCGAAGAGAGACAGGGTTGATTTGCATTAGCATCTCAAAGGGTCAGAGGAACCTGGGAGCAAACTTGTATGACGGCACCCTTAGCCGGATATTCCATGAGGATAGCCAGACTTTGGTAACTGTAAGATATAAAGGTGGCTCTCTTCTCTTAGCATCTGCTTTTCGCTTCATGCGATCGACTGCCTGCAGAATAGAGGACCGGGTTTGCTGCCAAACCTGTAGAAAATCTCCAAATGCAGAGTCAGCTATGGGTACCAGGGATGTAGCCGGAACAGGAAGAGGAATTTGTGGATGTTGGCCATAGACGATGTAGAATGGTGTGGAGGTGGTGGACTCACTTGTGTGGTTATTGTACGAGAACTCGGCCCATGGTAGAAGCTGTACCCAATCATCATGCTGCATGGTGATGAAGTGGCGAACATAATTCTCCATGATTTGGTTAATCCTCTCGACTTGGCCATTAAACAGAGGATGATAGGCTGAAGAAAAGTCCAGATTCACGTCTAGGAGTTTACAGATGGCTCTCCAGCATTTCGAGGTGAACTGAACCCCCCCCCCCCCCCCCCCCCGATCAGACAAGATATGAAGAAGCAAACCTTGCCAATGGAAGATGGCTGGATGAAGAGAATTGCCTGCTCAGGAGCAGAAGGTGGGCCGGTCTGCGGGATAAAATTAGCCATCTTCGAGAACTGGTCCACCACCACCCAGACCATATTGCATCCTGCAGAGGAAGGAAGGCTAGTGACAAAGTCCATTGCTATATGCTGCCAGGGAGAATTGGGCACAGGCAGAGGTTGGAGCAGACTAGCAGGCTTGGAGTGAGCAACTTTGTTGGAAGCACACACATTACAGGACGAGACAAAGGCCACAATATATTTGGGCATCGTGGGCCACCAGAAATGACGGGCAATCAGATTTTGGGTCTTACGAGCACCCGCGTGCCCAGCTAGTTTGGAGCTGTGCCCACAGCGAAGGAATCTCCACCTGTCTGCCAACCGCACAAAAGTCCTACCCTGTGGGATGTCTCTAACTTGCAGAGGATTAGCAGAAATAATACAGAATGGGTCAATGATAATTTGCAGAGGCTCCACAGTGTCTTCTGCTTCAAATGACCTGGACAGGGCATCGGCCCTAACATTTTTGTCCACATGCCGGAAGTGGAGCACAAACTGGAACCGTGCAAAGAACAGTGACCACCTGGCTTGATGGTGATTGAGCCGTTGAGCCGACTGGAGATATGTAATGTTCTTTTGGTCGGTGTATATCAGGATGGGGTGGGCTGCGCCCTCTATCAGATGTCTCCACTTCACTAGAGCCAATTTAATGGGCAGTAACTATTGATCCCCAATAGTGTAATTGCGCTTTGCAGAGGAAAAAAGTCTTGAGTAATAGCCACATATCACTGCCTTTCCTTTGAAGCCTCGCTGGAACAGAAGTGCACCTGCATCAACAGAGGAAGAATCCAACGAGAACTGTCGAGAGATGTCAGGATGATGGAGGATTGAGGCTGAGGTAAAGACATTCTTGAGGCTATTAAATGCAGATTCTGCCTCTTGAGTCCACACCTTGGCGTTCATACCCTTCTTGGTAAGGGTAGAGATGGGAGCCGTCAATTATGAGAAGTTTGGGATAAACTGCCGGTAGAAGTTGGCGACTCCCAAAAAACGCTGCATGGACTGCATGCCCTGAGGACGTGGCCATTCCAGGACGAACATTACTTTCTCAAGATTCATCTTGAGACCTTGATTCTAGATGATGTAACCCAGGAAGGGCAGAGACTTCTTTTCAAATACGCACTTCTCGAGCTTGGCATACAGACGATTCTCCCTTAATCGCAGTAGAACTTGACATACATGCCTCCGATGAGTCGTCGGATCTGGAGAGAAAATCAGAATATCATTGAGATAGACCACAACACAGACATAGAGAAGATCTCGGAAAATATCATTGACGAATTACTGGAAGACCGCGGGAGCGTTACACAGACCATAGGGCATCACCAGGTATTCGTAATGCCCATCTCGAGTGTTAAACGCTGTCTTCCACTCATTCCCTTGACGGATTTGGGTCAAATTGTAAGCCCCACGCAAATCTAGTTTATAGAAGATCTTGGCTCCTCGTATGCGGTCAAATGGTTAGAAAATTAGTGGCAACGGATATTTTGTTATTGACCGTGACTTGATTGAGACCACGGTAGTCAATGCAAGGCCGAAGAGAGCCGTCTTTTTTCTTGACAAAGAGGAACCCGGCCCCGGCCAGGGAGCAGGATTTTTGTATGGAACCCCTCTCCAGATTCTCCTTGATATAGGATGACATAGACTGAGTCTCTAGGATGGAGAGAGGGTATACCCGACCACGGGGAGGGGATGCATTTGGAACCAGTTCAATGGGGCAGTCATAAGCCCGGTGTGGAGGAAGCGTCTCAGCCTCCTTCTTGCTGAAGACATCCACAAACTGAGAGTAATGAGGGGTAATACTGCCAATGACTGAGGCAGAGGAGGCTGGACAGGATAGATCTGTAACAGACAGCAGTTGCAACATTTGGAGCTCCATTGGAGAACTTCTCCGGAATTCCAGTCCAAGACTGGGGCTTGTAGTCGGAGCCAAGACAGGCCCAGTAGGACAGGATTGACGGCTTTAGGCAAAACAAGAAACAAAATTAGTTCCAAATGAAGGGCTCCAACTTGGAGCTTCAGCAGCTTGGTTTCAGATACAATCAGGTCGGGCAGAGGCAGTCCATTTACCGAGGCAACAGCCAAAGATGTCTCCAGAGGGACTGAGGGCTACTGGAGAAGATCCACTAGGCCTTTTTGGATGAAGTTCGCTGCGGACCCTGAGTCCTGATATGCAGAGACCCGGTGCGTCTTTTCACCAGACACTATGGTCACGGGAATGGATAGTTTAGAGGCGAACTTTCTATCTAGCACTTTTCCACCTAGGGTTGTCTCTCCAACCAATCCTAGGCATTGGAGTTTCTTTTGCTTCTGAGGGCACAAACGCACAACATGGCCTCCGAGGCTGCAATACAAGTCCTGAAGTGAATCTGTAGTGTTTCTTCTGGGCAGACCGTTTGAGCCGATCAACTTGCATAGGCTCCTCTGGTGGGACAACGGGTGAGAGCAACAGGGATTGCTGGAAGATACAGCCAGCTTAGGAAATCTTCTCTCCCGACGAACCTCTTGGTATCGCTCCCGGATCCTTATGTCAATCCGGGTGGCTAGAAGTATGAGATCATCCAGGGTAGGTGGCAGATCATGAGCGCCAAGCGTGTCTTTAATTTTAGACCAAGGCCTCATTGTTCCAGGACAGCTCTGCCGCCAGGGTGCGGATCTGAATGGCGTACTTTCTCACAGAGGTGTCCCCCTGGCAAAGGGGGCAACTGCAGGGCTAAGAGTCTTAGAGCAGCGGTTCAGGACCACAGGTTTCAGAAGAGACACGTGAAAGGAGTGGGCCACCAAAACTGACGGGCAATCAGGTCTCGGGTCTTACGGACACCCGCGTAACCTGCCAATTTGGAGCCAGCAGAGGATTCTTTTGTCTGACAGACGCACAAAAGTCCTCCCCGGAGGGATGTCTCTAACTTGCAGGGGGTTGACAGAGATGATGCAGGAAGGGTCAATGATATTTTGTGGAGACTCCATGGTGTCCTCTGTCTCGAATGACCTGGACAGGGCATCGGCCCTCACATTCTTGTCGGCAGGGCGGTAGTGGAGCTTAAACTGGAAACGAGCAAAGAACAGCGACCACCTGGCTTGACCGGGGTTCAGCCGTTGGGCCATCTGGAGATAGGTGAGGTTCTTGTGGTCAGTGAATATCAGGATGGGATGAGCTGCGCCCTCTAGTAGGTGTCTCCACTCTTCCAGGGCCAGTTTGATGGCCAGTAACTTCCGATCCCCAATTGAGTAGTTGCGCTCTGCGGAAGAGAACAGCTTGGAGTAATAGCCACATACCACTGTCTTGACTTTGGGAACTCTCTAGAACAGAAGTGCGCCAGCACCAACAGAGGAGGCGTCCACCTCCAATGAAAACTGTAGAGATACATCAGGATGATGGAGGGTTGAGGCTGACGTGAAGGCATTCTTCAAGCTATTAAATGTGGCCTCTGCCTCTGGAGTCCACACCTTGGCATTCATGCCTTTTTTGATGAGGGCAGAGATGGGAGCTTTCAGGGAGGAGAAGTTCGGGATGAACTTCCAGTAAAAGTTGGCGAATCCCAAGAAATGCTGTATGGCCCTTAAGCCTTGAGGGCGTGACCATTCCAGGACATAGAGGAGATCTCGGGAGATGTCATTAACAAACTCTTGGTAGACCGCGGGAGCTTTACACAGACCGAAGGGCATTACCAGGTATTAATAGTGCCCGTCTCGAGTCTTAAATGCCATCTTCCATTCGTCACCCCTGCGAATCCGGATTAGATTGTAAGCCCCCCGCAGGTCTAGCTTAGAAACATTTTTTGCTCCTCGTATTCGATCAAACAGTTCTCAAATCAATGGCAGCGGATATCTATTTTTTACCGTGATCTGGTTGAGATGCCGGTAGTCGATGCAGGGTCGAAGGGATCCATCCCTCCTTTTGACGAAGAAGAACCTGGACCTGGGCGGGGAGGAAAATTTCCGTATGAAACCCCTCTCCACATTCTCCTTAATATAGGCGGACATAGACATAGACTTCCACAGGGAAGGGATGCGTTACAAACCAGATCAATAGGGCAGTCATACGCCCAGTGAGGAGGCAGCGTCTCAGCCTCCCTCTTGCTAAAGACATCCGCAAACTGGAAGTAATGAGAAGGCAATCCTGCCAATGACTGCGACTGGGGAAACTGGGCCAGATGGATCTGCCCCAGGCAGCGGCTGAGGCTCAAGGAACCCCCTGTAGAACCTCTCCAGAATTCCAGTCCAGAACTGGGGCATGTAGTCGGAGCCAGAGCAGGCCCAGCAGCACAGGGTTGACCGCTTTGGACTGGACAAAAAACTAGATCAGCTTGGAATGAAGGGCTCCCACTTGGAGCTTCAGTGGTTTGGTCACAGCTACAATTGGTCTGGCAGAGGCAGTCCATTCACCGAGGCAATGATCAAAGGCCTCTCCAGGGGGTTAGTAGGCAACTGAAGAAGATCCACCAGGTGTTTTTGAATACAGTTAGCTGTGGATCCAGAGTCCAGATAGGCAGAGACCCGGTGCGTCTTCTTGCCGGACACTATGGTCACGGGGATGGACAATTTGGAAGAAGGTCCCTCCTCACCCAGAGTTGTCTCTCCAACCAACCCTAGGTTCTGGGGCATTTGGGGGCACAGACGCAAAAGATGGCCTCCGAGGCTGCAATACAGACAGACTTCCAAAGTGCGTCTGCGTTGTTTCTCCTGGATAGACAGTTTGAGATGGTCCATCTTCAGAGACTCCTTAGGTGGAACAGCTGCTGAGGACAGCAGGGGTTGCTGAAATGTGGGAGCCGGACTAGGGAGTCCCCCCTCCCGAAGAGCTTCTTGGAACCGTTCTCTGATCCTTATGTCGATCCGGGCGGCCAGAAGAAAGAGATCGTCCAGGGTAGATGGCAGATCTCGGGCTCGTCCTTAATCTCAGGGGACAGTCCCTGCCAAAATGTTGCCACCAAGGCCTCGTTGTTCCATAACAACTCTCCCGCTAGGGTGCGGAAGTGAGTAACGTAGTCTCCCACGGAAGTGTCTCCCTGGCGAAGGTTCAGCAAGGAGGCGACTGCCGACGAGACTCGTCCAGGTTCCTTAAATACCATACGAAATGTCCGTATCAACCCCTGGAAATCACGGGTCTCTGGTCCTTGTCATTCCCAGATGGGGTTCGCCCATGCTAGGGCTCTGCCAGTGAAGAGAGAGATGATGAAAGCGACCCTTGCGCCGTCAGAAGAAAATGCACTTGCATACAGACTGAGGTGATCTGGTACTGGTTCAAAAATCCCCTGCAGGTCCTCGCGTCTCCATCATAGCGATGGGGTAGTAGCAGAGAAAACTGGGGATCAGCACTGCCAGGAGGTGTCGTCGAAGGATCCGTACTGCCAGGAGGTGTAGCAGGAGGAATGGCAGCTTGCATATCCAGCCGATGTGAAATCATGTTCAACGCCTAGAGGAGCCCTGTTGAGACCAGAGGTCTAGCATATCCGCCCGCATCATCTGTGACGTCGTCATGGTCTTAGATTGACCAGCGGGGTCCATGGCCTGAGCGTACTGTCACGATCTGTGGGTATGTGGACCCACTGGGACGTACCGCCATAGCGGGATAGCAGCTGGCCAAACAGGGCACAAAGTCAATGTCTATAGTTCGGATAAATGTACCTGTGGCAATTCAGACAGTAGCGATGGTTTAGGCTCGGATGGAACTCAGGCAGCAGGCAGACAACAGGTGCGGTGAAACACAGCGGGTGTAGTATTCGACACAACACGACTCCAACTCTGTACAGCACATGAACATGGTAGCAAGGGATACAGGATACAGGTAGCAGGAACGGGAACACTGGGAACTGGAAATCACTTAAGGGACCATTGCAAAGACTAACACGGGTAGGTACACACAACGCTCAGGCAATGAAGGAAGGGGTAGGGCCCTTCTTACAGTTCAGGGTGATCTGGGAGCAATCAGCTCAATCTCACACATGTGTGCGCTCTGACTCTTTATGGCTGGACTGAGCTCGCACGCGCACCCTAGTGGTGACTGCGGAACAGGACATCCGCATGTGCTGGCATCTCTGGAGAGAAAGGCGTCGGCAGGATGAGAGCAGTTCGTGGTCAGCGACCACGGACGTTACACTGACGTTCCCAGATAGGGTTTGCCCATGCTAGGGCCTTGCCAGTAAGGAGTGAGACTATAAATGCGATCCTTGCGCCATCAGTAGGAAATGCTCTGGCATGTAGACTGAAGTGGATCTGGCGCTGGTTCAGAAATCCTCTGCAGGTCCTCGCGTCTTCTTCATAGCGAGGAGGTAGTGGCAGCGAGAATGGGGAGTCAGCACTGGTACTGACAGGAGGTGTAGCAGGAGGAACAGCCGGAACAACCGGAATGGATGCTGAGATGACTGCAGCTTTTGCATCCAGCCGATGTGTAATGGCGTTCACCGCTTGGATGAGTTGGTCCTGTCATAATTGGCAGACTAGCATGTCCGCCTGCATGGTTTGTGATGTCGACATGATCTTGGGTTGACCAGCAGGGTCCATGGCCTTAGCGTACTGCAACGATCTGTGGGTATGTGGACCCACCGTACCGTCGTAGCGGTATAGCAGCTGACCAAACAGTGTACCAAGTAGTAATGGCTAGGCTCAGATGGGACCTTGACAGCAGACAGCAGGTGTGACCGATGGCACAACACGACTCCAACTTTCTAAGGCCCAGGTACAACGGTAGCATGGAATACAGGATACAGGTAGCATGTACGGGAACACTGGAAACAGGATAACACTAAAGGAAGGAGCAATTGCAAGACTAACATGGGTAAACACAACAACACACAGGCAATGAGAAAAGGGCAAAGCCCTTTTTATAGTCCAGGGTGATCATGGGTTAATTGATGATTATTTTCATGTGCGTGCGCTGGCCCTTTGAGGCTGGCACGAGCGTGCGCGCGCACCCTACGGGACACTGCAGAACGGAGCAGAACTGACTGCTGGCGTCTCCTGGGGAGGAGATGCAGGGCAGCGCTCCCAGATCCATGGCTGCGGCCGTCGGGGGGTGAGTAATCCCAACGGTCCGCGGACGTGGACACTACAATATATGTACTGAGCTTGGTTCTGGAGCTGTATATATGTACTGAGCTTTGTTCTGGTGCTGTATATTTGTACTAAGCTTAGTTCTGGGACTGTTTATATGTACTGAGCTTGGTTGTGGGGCTGTATATATGTACTGAGCTTGGTTCTGGGGCTGTATATATGTACTGAGCTTTGTTCTAGGACTGTAGATATGTGCTAAGCTTGGTTCCTGTGCTGTATATATGTACTGAGCTTTGTTCTGGTGCTGTATATTTGTACTGAGCTTGGTTCTGGGTCTGTATATATGTACTGAGCTTGGTTCTGGGGCTCTATGTATGTACTGAGTTTTGTTCTGGGGCTGTATAAATGTACTGAGCTTGGTTCTGGTGCTGTATGTATGTACTGAGATTTGTTCTGGGGCTGTATATATGTACTGAGCTTTTTTCTGGTGCTGTACATATGTATTGAGCTTGGTTCTGGTGCTGTATAAATGTACTGAGCTTTGTTCTGGTGCTGTATGTATGTACTGAGCTTTGTTCTGGGGCTGTACATATGTACTGAGCTTTGTTCTGGAGCTTTATATGTCAGAGCTTGGTTCTGATGCTGTAATTATGTAGGATATATTTATAATAACAAAATTGCAGGGAAGATGGAATTGTTTTCAATTCATTGTATATTTAATGGGAACCTGTCAGGTAGTTTCAACCCGCTGAACCGCCACCATGCAGTAATACATGACCTAACAATATTTCCAAGCATTCCCCTGCAGGTTTTTTTCAGATGCAACAAAATCTATAAATTCAACTTTTAAAACGGTGCATACTATATGCTAATTACTCATTAAAGGGTTATGGGGCGGTGCCACTATCCTGAAGACTCATAGTCCTGCCAAAATCTGGGTGGTGCCATTTCAATTTTTGCTTCAGGCAGCAGAAAAGCCAGAATCGGCCATGGGGGTAGCTCCTGACTTCATGGTCGGGAGTTACGGAAACAGCGTAGCTCAAATGCTATGCTGCTTCCGTAACTGCCATTCACTACTATGAGAGTTGCAGAAACAGCATAGCCCAGCGAGCTATACTGTTATCGTACCTCCAGACCATGTAGTCAGGAAGAGGCTGGGTGGCAGCGAGAGCAGAAAGAGGTAGAACAGGGTTAGGGGGCCCCCATTATAGAGATAGGTGCGGGTCCCAGCGGTGGGAACCGCATCTATCTGACATTTATGACATATCCTGTGGATATGTCATAAATGTCCCTCATGGGAAAACCTCTTTAAAGTGTAACTCAACTTCTAAACAACTTCTGACATGTCATACTAAAATGTCAGAAGTTTTGATCGGTGGGGGTCCGAGCACGGAGACCCCCACCGATCGCTAAAACAAAGTGGCAGAAGCGCTCAGGTGACCGCTATGCCACTTAGTTTCTGATCTGCTTTTCTCGGAAAGCCGAGCAAGCAGTTTACGGATGTACACCACTCTGAGGAATGCCATTTAGAAACGAAGAGGTGCAGCATTCAACCGAGCACTTCTGTCGCTTTACTTTTGCGATCGGTGGGGGTTTAAGTGTTCAGACCCCCCACCGATTAAAAGTTCTGACATCACTATGACATGTCAAAAGTTTTTTAAAAGTTTAAAAGTTTAGATACACTTTAAAAAGAGGTGTTACAATTTCTTATTATTATTATTTATTTTTTTCTTTAATAAAACAATGTATCAGTGTGTTTGGTCCAACTTTCTAACTACTTTGTATTAAAAATGATTTTTACTTTTTGAGATACAGCTGCTTTGTATCCTGTATACAGAGCAGCTGTATCTAGTGCTAAAACCTGTATCCGTCAGGTCAGTGGCACTGTCGGGTACAGTGTCAGCGGGTTGGGGGGGGTTGAATTGCGTGTGGGGGGGAAGGAGAAGGCCAAAGTTGTGTCCACAGTCCAGGGCCCATGGTACTCTTAATCCGCCACTGCGGTCATGCCATTGATAGCACGCCGACACGAACAGCACAGGAAGCAAGCGTGTCATCAATATTAGAAAAGCTACAGGACTTCCTAAAACAATTCACCGGGTTTGAAATGCACGATTTAGTACCGAATTTTACATTAAAGTACATTAGTAAGTGACTTCTTTTTACATAAAAATATTAATGCAATGCAATTTTTGCTCCCCGGATAACCCCTTTAAGACTGTTATCTCGTTGCATAACTCAGAAGCTAGACAAATATATAGAACTGCAGGTATCACTTAGCTCAGATAAGGTTGGTGTGTGTGTAATTAAAGGGGTTTTCCCTTCAGAGACAGCTATGATATATCCACAGGATATGTCAGAAATGTCAGATAGATGCAGGTCCCACCTCTGTGACCCGCACGTATCTTTAGAACAGGGCCCCTAAACCCTGTTCTACTGCTCTGTGTTGTGGCTAAAGCATGTGATTTCCGACCATGAATAACATAAACAGCGTAGCTCACTGAGCTACGCTGTTTCCGTAACTCCCATAGTAGTGAATGGCAGTTACGGAAGTAGCGTAGCATGCAAGCTATGCTGTTTCTCTAACTACCATTCAGCTCTATGGGACTTACGGAAACAGCATAGCTCAGCGCGCTACGCTGTTTACGTAATTCATGGTCGGAAATCACACGCCTCAGCCACAACACAGAGAAGTAGAACGGGATTTAGGTGGCCCTGTTCTAGAGATAGGTTCGGATCCCAGAGGTGGGACCCGCATCTATCTGATATTTATGACATATCCTGTGGATATCTCATAAATCTTTCTGATGGGAAAACCCCTTTAAATCAGATTTATTAGACATGATAATATCCATGGGACTGTTGCAAGGTGAGAACCATTGGTAACCAAGAGAAGCATAAAAGGCTTGTTTCACATTTGCAAAAAAACAAAACACCTTGATGATCTCCAAGATTTTTGAGTCAATGTTCCTTGTATTGATTACTCAAAGTAGATTGTTTTGAAAGTTATGGTTCCCATTACATCTGGCACACAGTTGACACAGCATTCCATAATAACTTCATACCAACTGTCAAAGATGGTGGTAGTGATAATGTGATGGTGTGGCCATGCTGTACCACAGGGGCGTAGCTAAAGGCTCATGGGCCCCGATGCAAAAGTTCTTATTGGGCCCCCCCCCGCAAACTCCTCATGGCCGACGGTCCGCAGCTTTCAGCTGAATCGCTGGGTCTCCTATGTGACACAACAATGCAGCACTAGCAGCCGGGGCGTCACTAAGGCTGGGTTCACACACCCTATTTATGGACGTAATTCAGGCGTTTTAGCATTGAATTACGTCCGAAAATGCGGCTCAAAAGCGTTGGCAAACATCTGCCCATTCATTTGAATGGGTCTTACGATGTTCTGTGCCGACGGTAATTTTTTTTACGCGCCACTGTCGAAAGGCGGCGCATAAAAAAGACGCCCGCGTCAAAGAAGTGCCTGTCACTTCTTCAGACGTAAATGGAGCCGTTTTCCATGGACTCCATAGAAAAACAGCTCCAATTACATCCGTAATGGACGCAGCGAAAAACACCTGCACATGCCTTTACGGCTGAATTTCCGGAGCTGTTTTCTCCTGAAAACAGGACCGTAATTTCAGCCGTAACGGATGCTGCCGTGTGAACATACCCTCAGAGCTTAAAATGTCAGGGGAAATAGCCCCAATACATATGTGTCCGCCCCAAAAAGAATTGTGTATAGGAGACAGCATAGCATATCTATAGCACTACGACCCTATAAACTATGGATAGGATTAGATACATTGGCTGAGCAGACAGTATCACACATGATAGGATTAGATACAGTGGCTGAGCAGACAGTATCACACATGATAGGATTAGATACAGTGGCTGAGCAGACTGTATCACACATGATAGGATTAGATGCAGTGGCCCAGCAGACAGTATCACACATGATAGGATTAGATACAGTGGCTCAGAAGGCAGTATCACACATGATAGGATTAGATAAGTGGCTCAGCAGACAGTATCACACATGATAGGATTAGATACAGTGGCTGAGCAGACAGTATCACACATGATCGGATTAGATACAGTGGCTCGGAAGGCAGCATCACACATGATAGGATTAGATACAGCGGCTCAGCAGACAGTATCACACATGATAGGATTAGATATAGGGCCCAGCAGACAGTATCACACATGATAGGATTAGATACAGTGGCTCGGAAGGCAGCATCACATATGATAGGATTAGATACAGCGGCTCAGCAGACAGTATCACACATGATAGGATTAGATATAGGGCCCAGCAGACAGTATCACACATGATAGGATTAGATACAGTGGCTCAGCAGACAGTATCACACATGATAGGATTAGATAAAGGGCCCAGCAGACAGTATCACACATGATAGGATTAGATACAGTGGCTCAGAAGACAGTATCACACATGATTGGATTAGATATAGGGCCCAGCAGACAGTATCACACATGATAGGATTAGATACAGTGGCTCAGCAGACAGTATCACACATGATAGGATTAGATATAGGGCCCAGCAGACAGTATCACACATGATAGGATTAGATACAGTGGCTCAGCAGACAGTATCACACATGATTGGATTAAATATAGGACCCAGCAGACAGTATCACACATGATAGGATTAGATGCAGTGGCCCAGCAGACAGTATCACACATGATAGGATTAGATACAATGACTCAGCAGACAGTATCACACATGATAGGACTAGAGATAGGGCCCAGCAGACAGTATCACACATGATAGGATTAGATACAGTGGCTCAGCAGACAGTATCACACATGATAGGATTAGATACAGTGGCTCAGCAGACAGTATCACACATGATAGGATTAGATACAGTGGCTCAGCAGACAGTATCACACATGAATGGATTAGATATAGAGCCCAGTAGACAGTATCACACATGATTGGATTAGATACAGGGCTCAGCTCGCTGACATTGCGGCTCCATCGCTGGACCCAGGAAAGGTAAGAATAATAATTTTGCTTCTTTATGTGTTACTGATTATTTTTGTGTGTTTGTGTTTTTTTTACAAATTCGGTTGTTGGACTTCGGATTCGAGGACTTCAATGACGGCGTTTTTTTTATTCTCAATAAAATGGTAAATGAGGGTTGTGTTTTTTTATTTCAATAAAATATTTTTTATATGTGCTTGTATCTTTTTAAACTTTATTATCACCGCCTTAGTAATGGCCGCTGGCTGATTGACAACCTCCATTACTAAGGCGGGGCTTAATGTTAGCAGGTGCAGAGGCTAACACTAACCCCCATTATTACCCCGGTACCCACCGCCACCAGGGGTACTGGGAAGAGCCAGGTACGAACCAGTACCCGACCATCTGTAGTGACGGTCATTCACCGAGGTGGCCGCAGGCTGGTAGTATTAGGCTGGGGAAGGCCAAAAACAGTGGCCCTTCCCATCCTGGTAATGCTGCTGCTGCTGCTGTGTTGTATCTGGCTGGTTATGGAAATTGGGGGGGACCCGACATCGTTCTTTCCAATTATTTTTTATTTTATTTTTTTTAAACTGATGTGGGGTCCCCCCATTTTTCATAACCAGCCAGATACAATAAAGCAGCAGCAGCCTAGCATTACCAGGGTGGGAAGGGCCACTGTATCTGGCCTTTCCCCTCCTGATACTACCAGCCTGCGGCCACCCCAGTGGCCGACCATCACTACAGATGGTCAAGTACTGGATGGTAACCGGCTCTTCCCAGCACCCCTGGTGGCGGTGGGTACCGGGGTAATTAAGGGGGTTAGTGTTAGCCTCTGCACCGGCTAACACTAAGCCCCGCCTTAGTAATGGATGCTGTCCATCAGCCGGCGGCCATTACTAAGGCGGTAGTAATATAGTTTAAAAAAAACCACAAAGACATAGAAAAAATATTTTATTGAAATAAAAAAACCCACACAACCCTCATTAACCATTTTATTGATAATAAAAAAAAAAGCCGTCATCGAAGTAGTCCTGGAATCCGCCGTAGTCCAACGACCGAACCTGTAAGAAAACACACAAAAAAAACGATTAGTAACACATGTGTTAGGCTTAGATACAGGGCCCATGTGTGATACTGTCTGTGGGACCCTGTATCTAAGCCTACCACAAGGTAGGCTTAGATACAGGGTCCAGCAGACAGTAATCTTATACAGTATAAGATTACTGTGTGCTAGGGCCCTGTATCTAAACCTACAGTGTGGTAGGCTTATATACAGGGCCCATCAGACAGGATCACGCATGGGCCATGTATCTAAGCCTACCATGTGATATCTAAGCCTACTGTGTGATCCTGTCTCATGGGCCCCCTAAGCCTGCTACATCGTAGGCTTAGGGGTTGTGCAGTCCCTAAACATTGATGGCCTATCCACAGGATAGGTCATCAATAGCTGATGTGTCTCCTGGGACCCGCAAATCAGCTGTTTTGAAGGGGCCGCAGCACTCGTACGAGAGCTGCTTCCCCTTCATTTCACTACTCGCCTACACTGTGAATCGCCGACACGGATTCACAGTGTGACCGGAATGAAGGGGAGCAGCTCTCGTACGAGTGCTGCGGCCCCTTCAAAACAGCTGATTGGCGGATCCCGGGAGTCGGACCCCGCCAGTCAGGGCTAATCTTACCTTCCTCTTCAGCCGCAGCGGTAGTTCTGTCGTCTCGATGTTGTGCGCGGCGCATAGCGCTGTGACGTCATGCGCTGTGCACAGCGCTTGACGTCAGGACCTCCGCTGCGATCCGGAACCAGGAAGGTAAGTAAAGTCTGTTACTATAGTAACAGGGGCCCGCGGCCCGAGTTACTATAGTAAATTTTTATTGATGTGGTGCGGGGGGCTGTGGGCCCCCCTGGCTTCGGGGCCCGGTCGCAATTGCGACCGCTGCGACCCCTATAGCTACACCAGTGCTGTACCACTTCATGACCTGGATGACTTGCCATAATTGATAGTACTATGAATTCTGCTCTTTACCCCAAAATTCTGACGATTTTACAAGTGTCATAAGTCCATTATCCTAAACTGAAGTGAAATTTAATTATGTAAACTGGTATATTTTCTAATATAACTATCACCGGTCATAATTGCTGCACAAATAACATACTTACTGTGGTCCATGTATAGTGGTATCCATCTACATTCATCACTGGTAAGATATAGAAGTTAATGTATTTCAATAGATTTGTCATGTACTTATCTATACCATAGAATCCCACCGCCTAGACAGTAAGCAACAAAGTGCAAGGTTAGGTAACTATATATTATGAGGATAAGTTTGGAAAAATTAAAGCGGAAAGATCAAGATAATCAAAGAAAAGATGGACACTACCATAGAAATAATGAACACATCATTCAGGAGCCTAAAGGAGCACATAGAAGACACCAATATTCTGGAAGAACACTACTCCTATGGTTATTAGGAATTAAAACTGACTTGATGCTTCTTGTCCATGTTACCCTAAAGCGGTAGGTCATGGACAATACTATTATATAAGCAAAATAAAAATACTAATGCCTAGGATAAATTTTATTATTTACTCAGTATTTTTGTTGGCATTTTATCTTACTAAGCACCCAATTTTCCCAATAACAGTAAGGGAAGTTTTGTTGATTAATAGTGACAACATATTATGTGAAAGAACTGTTCTGTTGGGGTAGATTCAGAAACAGTGCCTAGGACATCATCATAAATACAGCTTTGTGAACAAGAAAATCATAAACGTTTCAACCTCTTATAGAAGAATTAGCAGCTATATACAAAGTGTGTGTTTCATTTGGAAAATGCAGAAGATGCCTACCTCCTAACCGTCCCGGATTCAGCGGGGCAGTCCTGGATTCCGGGCGGTGTCCCGCTGTCTCGGGCGGCGGGAGTTATTGCCCAGTTTTAACTGTATCTGCGTCCTCAGGACGCAGATACAGTTGAATCCAATGCAGAAGCAGGGAGCTGTCAGATCCTTGCTCCAGCATTCGACTATGGAGTCCTGGGCCAGAGCAGCGCAAGCACTGTGGCCAGGGACTTCTGTCGTGGGAAAGGCATTGACGTCAGTGTCACCTCCTTGAGCGGAAACCTAGACCAGAGCGTTGCCCATGCTCTGCCCGGAGATTCCCCTACTGGAGAAGCCCCTGGCATCACTGTCCATATATGGACAGTGACGTCAGGATATGGCTCTTCCCAAAGCGGAATCCCTGGCCAAAGCATTGCCGACGCTCTGGCCGTGGATTCCCCTCCTGGAGAAACCCCTGGCATCACTATATATGGACAGTGACATCAGGGGCTCCTCCTGGAGCGGAATCCCTAGCCACAGCGTGGCCGATGCTCTGGCTGGGGATACCACACTTAGAGGGAGCTTCAATGGAGCTATCTAAAGGGGGTGTTAGTGCTATCTACAGGCAGGGTGGAGCTATCTCCGGGGAGCACTATCTACATGGGCACTGTGGCACTATATAAGCCCCATCTACATGGGCACTGTGGCACTATGTGGGCACTGGTACTTTATATGTGGGCACTGTGGCACCATGGGCACCATCTACATGGGCACTGTGGCACTATGTGGGTGCTGTGGCACTATGTGGGCACTGGTGGTGTGTGGGCACTATCTACAGGGCATTGTCACACTATGGGGCGTTATACTGTATGAGGGCATCTGTGTGGGCATTATACTGTATGGAGGCAGCTATGGGGCATTATACTGTATGGATGCAGCTACGGGGGCATCATACTGTATGGGGCAGCTATGGGGGCATTATGCTGTATAGGGAAGCTATGGGGGCATTATACTGTATGGGGCATCTGTGTGGGCATTATACTGTATGGGGGCATCTGTGTTGGCTTATACTCTATAGGGGCATTATACTGTCTGGGGGCAGCTATTTGGCATTATAGTGTGTGTGGGGCAGCTATATTGGCATTATACTATGTGGGGGTTCTATGGGGGCATTATACTGTGGGGAGGCACTATGGGAGCATGATAGTGTGTGGGCTGAACTGGGTGTGTATGGGCAGGGATTGAGCGGTGTTAGAGGCGTGGCTTAAAAGGAGAAAAATTTTCTGCAATGTGCTTTTTTGCGATACTTGAAAGCTGAGAGGTATGGAAGATGCTTTAACTTGTATATTTAAAAATAGCATATAGTTTCAAATGAATGTGTTAATTCTAGTTTCTTTAACCATATGTAAGTCTGTACAAGAGATTTAAAGGGGTTGTACAGGCTGGAGGCTGTTTTTAATGCCGATGACCTATCCACAGGATAGGTCATCAGTATATGATCATTGGGGGTCCGACACCCGGACCCCACATTGATCAGCCGCTCCGATTGCCTCCGGACGCCGGAAGCTATGCAGGGGTCAGTGCCGGATTCAGGAGGTTCTGACCACTGTATAGCAGCCATGCTGCTGTTCCGTAGCTCTCCTCCTATTCAAATAAATAGGAACAGAGCTGCTGTAACCCAGCATGGCCGCTATACAGTGTACAGACCCATCTGCTTCTGGTAATGACCCTGCATAGCTTCCAGCACCCAGAGGCAGCCAAAACAGCTGATTGGTGTGATGTGCAGGTGTCGGACCCTTACCGATCCTATACTAATGACATATCCTGTGGATAATTCATCATCATGAACAACAGCCCGCAGCCTGGACAACCCCTTTAATGTTTTGGTTTTGTAAATGTCTGTAGTGATTTATTATATTATTTTTAAAATCTTTCCTTGTAGCGGCCATATTGGAGGTACAGTAAATACATTCCTGTATTTTCTGTATATACAGTACAGCAGGGTGTGTTTACTTTATGGCAGCTACAATGAAGGGAAGTTACAGGCTGAGATCAACTTTGACCTTAATTCATTTAAAGACCCCCTGATATGCAGTTTGCATCCTTCTCCTGGTTCCCAGTAATACATGCTGAATGTGATGTCTGTGTGTCCAGGATGCTGATGTCTTCCCTAGCGCTCATGTATGAGCACAGCTTCATTTCTGTGCTGCTATATCTCTCTCTCTCTCTACACTGATAGCCTGTGTGATTTCCCATCTGCACAGTTCAGCCTGTGTGATCTTTCCTTCCTGAAGACTTGGATGCTTTCCCCCTCTCCATACTCTCATCTGCAGTTTACAATCCCCTCCCTCTCCCAGAGAGAGCAGATGACTCAGCCCCAACAGGAGCTGTGTTCTTTCGGATTTATGTCAAAATTTTCAGGACACCAGCCAGGTGAATGAGTTACACAAACCCTACAGCAGCAAAATGGTAGTCCGTTTTTAATGAAGACTATTTAGAAAGTTGCTTTATTTTGCATTTAGGAACCAAATTAACAATAAAAAAAAATCAGTGCAGGTGTCCATAGCCGGTTTAGAAAAGTATCAGTAGATTAATAAAGTTTCCCCCAGAAACCAGGAAGTAACAGGGGAGATGTATACAGAGCCTTATCTATGTGTATAGTGTTGTTATTGTGGCTTATTTGCCATTAACTTGCCCAACCTCCAATAATAATGAGATGACTGTAAAAACAAAAATATTTCACTTAAAATAAAAAAATCTGATGATATATCCTGTTAAAAGTAAATCTCCACCTTTTAATACCATGTCATTTTTAGATCCAACATTCTGAACTGATTAATTTCTTAATATATCTTTATAGCGATCGAAGCTCTGTTTTTTCTGATAAAAAGCTCCAAATTCCCTGCAGCCACCACAAGGGGGAGTTCACTACAAAAGTTTATACATTGAATAATAATAATAATTTAAAAAAAAACTTATGCAATAAGCTCCCCCTCATGGTGGCTGAAGGCAGTCAGAATTTCATAATTTAACTCAATGACTATGCAGGGGGTTTGTAGCTCTGTCAAAATAATGTTCAAGGGTAGACATTCACTTCATTAAGTATAAATCATAAGTGTGTTTTTAATTTACAATATAATATGAAGCGTAATATACCTGTGTGAGGTACACTTTGTATATCGTGTTTATATTTAAAAAAATGTGATGTGATATACGGTATACTATTATTATACAAATAAAAACGTTTCTAGTTCTAAGCTATTTCCGAACTTGTTAAAGGATATGAGGAGGAGATGCTCACATGTCCAACAAACCACAAGCAGAAGGCTGGAGATATCCACTCCCTGGCGTGTATACCACAGTCAATCCAGATGGCATTTGTTGCTGTTTTCTCCTTCCCTGTCATCTAAGAAATAATCAGTGGTGCAGTTGTAGAAAAACACAAAAAACATCCGTATCATACCTGACCTGTCACAGCAAACATGAGGCCATTTTGTTTTAGAAGAATTGTAATGATTTAAAATAAATTACACAAAGCAATATACAGTGCCCACCAAAAGTTCCGGAACACCCTCATAACTTTTGAACGGCTCGAGGTAGGGGGTTGAAATTTAGTGGTATTTAATAGGGTCATAAAATCTACCAGTTAACGCCAAAAAAAAAACTTTCGGATCTTGGTGCGTCTTTAATTGAACCAGTTATTTCGAAACGATGAACAGTTCTTTTAACAGTTGATAATATGAAATGTTAAATACTTTTGTGTCAAAAAATACAAAAGTATAATAGGTATGATACCTTTATTGGCTAACCATAAAAGTTCTATATGCAAGCTTTCAGAGCACAGAGGCCCCTTCTTCAGGCCAGTTAACAAATGAATGACTTAGAAAAAATCACAACATTTAGATGTTACACAAAGACAATTAGTACATGAAGTGATATATCATTAAGATAAGCTGGGGTAATAAAACTGAGGTTATAGGGGTGATGACTTAGGAGTTAAGGCATCTGGAGTCAGTCTGATGGGGGACGTGACGTGTGTCCATGTAGTGGCTCATAAATCCAGGTGTTAGATTGAGGCCTTGTGTCAATGACTGGAATTTTATCATCATCTTGAATTCCCAAATTTTTCTTTCTCTGTTGTTTTTAAAATGACCTTTCAGAATTAGTACCTTTAAATCTGCCAAACTGTGATCAGGTCCAGAGAAGTGTTTTCCCACGGGTGTATCCACCTCCTGTTTTATTGTATGTCTGTGAAGATTCATCCTGGTTTGTAGTTTTTGTATTGTTTCCCCAATGTAGATTCCTTTATTGATGCACCTTGTACACAGGATCATGTACACTACATTGGAGGATGTACAGGAGAACGAGCCAGTGATTTTATAGTCCTGCTGTGTGTTTGGTATCTGGATGGTGTTTGATGACCAGATGTTGGTACAGGTCTTGCATTTTCTACTGTTGCAAGGAAAAGTGCCAGTCTCTGATGGTGATGAGAGGGCACTTCTGACCAGGAGATTCCTTAGGTTTGGTGGCTGTATGCAAGGAGAGGTAAATCCGGGAATATTTTCTTCAGTTTATTGTCTTTGTTAAATACAAGTTGAAGATCAGCAGCAATTTTCCTCAAAATGTTAATTTGTGGGTTGTATAGGACCACTAGGGGCACTCTGCTGTTGTCTTCCTTCTTTTTCTACTCCAGAAGATTGCTCCTTGGAATTCTTGTGGCTCTGTAGATCTGATCATCTATAATCCTTGGATGGTATCCCTGTTGTAAGAATGTATTCCTCAGTGATAGCAGGTATTGTTTTCTGTTTTCACTGTCTGAACAGATCCGTATGTACCGCTTGCCTGGCTGTAGATGATGGATTTCTTTATGTGTCTCGGACGGAAGCTATTCCATCTCAGATATGCTGGATGGCCTGTAGGGTTATGGTGGATTGCTGTTTGTATGGTATTGTTTCTCATGTATATGGTCATGTCCAGGAAATGTATTTGAGATGTAGAGTAGTTGGGAGTGAGTTTGATGGTAGAATGGAACTTGTTGAAGTTTTTATGGAAAGAAAGCATTTCATGTTCAGAGCCTGTCCAGATTATCAGCAGGTCATCAATGTACCGGAAATATGCTAGAGGTTTAGTTGCACAGGTTGATAAAAAACTCTTCCTCTAGTTCGGCCATGAACAGGTTAGCATATTGTGGTGACATTTTGCTACCCATAGCGCTTCCCATACATTGCAGATATATATCTTTGTCAAATAAAAAATAATTGTGATGGAGTAAGAACCTGATGAGTTGTAAGGCTGGCTCTGTCGCTAGATTGTTCTTTTGAAGTAGCCACATGCACTGGCGTAGCTATAGGGGTCGCAGCGGTCGCAATTGCGACCGGGCCCCGAAGCCAGGGAGGCCCACAGCCCCCCGCACCACATCAATAAAAAGTTACTATAGTAACTCGGGCCGCGGGCCCCTGTTACTATAGTAACAGACTTTACTTACCTTCCTGGTTCCGGATCGCAGCGGAGGTCCTGACGTCAAGCGTTGTGCGCAGCGCATGACGTCACAGCGCTATGCGCCGCGCACAGCATCGAGACGACAGAACTACCGCCGCGGCTGAAGAGGAAGGTAAGATTAGCCCTGACTGGCGGGCTCCGACTCCCGGGACCCGCCAATCAGCTGTTTTGAAGGGGCCGCAGCACTCGTATGAGAGCTGCTCCCCTTCATTCCGGTCACACTGTGAATCCGTGTTGGCGATTCACAGTGTGAGCGAGTAGTGAAATGAAAGGGAAGCAGCTCTCGTACGAGTGCTACGCCCCCTTCAAAACAGCGGGTCACGGGAGACACATCAGCTATTGATGGCCTATCCTGAGGATAGGCCATCAATGTTTAGGGACTGCACAACCCCTAAGCCTACGATGTAGCAGGCTTAGGGGGCCCATGAGACAGGATCACAGATTGTGTGATGCTGTCTGCTGGGCCCTGTATCTAAGCCAATCACATGGTAGGCTTAGATACATGGCCCATGCGTGATCCTGTCTGCTGGGCCCTGTATATAAGCGTAGGTTTAGATACAGGGCCCCAGCACACAGTAATCTTATACTGTATAAGATTACTGTCTGCTGGACACTGTATCTAAGCCTACGTTGTGGTAGGCTTAGATACAGGGTCCTACAGACTGTATCACACATGGGCCCTGTATCTAAGCCTAACACATGTGTTACTAATCGTTTTTCTTGTGTGTTTTCTTACAGGTTTGGTCGTTGGACTACGGCGGATTCCAGGACTACTTCGATGACGGCTTTTTTTTTTATTATCAATAAAATGGTTAATGAGGGTTGTGTGTTTTTTTTTTATTTCAATAAAATATTTTTTCTATGTCTTTGTGTTTTTTTTTAAACTATATTACTACCGCCTTAGTAATGGCCGCCAGCTGATTGACAGCATCCATTGCTAAGGCGGGGCTTAGAGTTAGCTGGTGCAGAGGCTAACACTAACCCCCTTTATTACCCTGGTACCCACCGCCACCAGGGGTGCTGGGAAGAGCCGGGTACCATCCAGTACTTGACCATCTGTAGTGATGGTCGGGCACTGGGGTGGCCGCAGGCTGGTATTATCAGGAGGGGAAAGGCCAGATACAGTGGCCCTTCCCACCCTGGTAATGCTAGGCTGCTGCTGCTTTATTGTATCTGGCTGGTTATGAAAAATGGGGGGGACCCCACGTCATTTAAAAAAATAAATAATAATAATTGGAAAGAACGATGTCGGGTCCCACCCAATTTTCATAACCAGCCAGATACAACACAGCAGCAGCAGGCAGCATTACCAGGGTGGTAGGGGCCACTGTTTTTGGCCTTCCCCAGCCTAATACTACCAGCCAGCGGCCACCCCGGTGCCTGCCCGTCACTACAGATGGTCGGGTACTGGTTCGTACCCGGCTCTTCCCAGTATCCCTGGTGGCGGTGGGTACCGGGGTAATAATGGGGGTTAACCATTTTATTGAGAATAAAAAAAACGCCGTCATTGAAGTCCTCGAATCCGAAGTCCAACAACCGAACCTGTAAAAAAACACAATCACACAAAAATAATCAGTGACACATAAAGAAGCAAAATTATTATTCTTACCTTTCCTGGGTCCAGCGCTGGAGCCGCAATGTCAGCGAGCTGAGCCCTGTATCTAATCCGATCATGTGTGATACTGCCTTCTGAGCCACTGTATCTAATCCTATCATGTGTGATACCGTCTGCTGGGCCACTGCATCTAATCCTATCATGCGTGATACTGTCTGCTCAGCCACTGTATCTAATCCTATCATGTGTGATACTGTCTGCTGAGCCAATGTATCTAATGCTATCCATAGTTGATAGGGTCGTAGTGCTATAGATATGCTATGCTGTCTCCTATACACACATTTTTTTTTGGGCGGACACATATGTATTGTGGCTATTTCCCCTGACATTTTAAGCCCTGAGGGTATGTTCACACGGCAGCGTCCGTTACGGCTGAAATTACAGTGCTGTTTTCAGGAGAAAACAGCTCCGGAATTTCAGACGTAATGGCATGACGTAATTCAATGCTAAAACGCCCGAATTACCTCCGTAAATAGGGTGTGTGAACCCAGCCTTAGTGACGCCCCGGCTGCTAGTGCTGCATTGTCGGGTCACTTAGGAGAGCCAGCGATGCAGCTGAAAGCTGCGGACCGTCGGCCATGAGGAGTTTACGGGGGGGGGGGCCCAATAAGAACTTTTGCATCGGGGCCCATGAGCCTTTAGCTATGCCCCTGGCCACATGCTAACGCTTTCTTCAAAAGAAAGGCGCTGAACATGAACTGCTTTCTTTCCATAAAAACTTCAACAAGTTCCACCTACCATCAAACTCACACTCAACTACTCTACATCTCAAATACATTTCCTGGACATGACCATATACATGAGAAACAATACCATACAAACAACAATCTACCATAAACCTACAGGCCGTCCAGCATATCTGAGATGGAACAGCTTTCGTCCGAGACACATAAAGAAATCCATCATCTACAGCCAGGCTCTGCGGTACATACGAATCTGTTCAGACAGTGAAAACAGAAAACAACACCTGCTATCACTGAGGAATACATTCCTACAACAGGGATATGATCCACGAATTATAGATGATCAGATCTACAGAGCAACAAGAACTCCAAGGAGCAATCTTCTGGAGTACAAAAAAAAGGAAGACAACAGCAGGGTGCCCCTAGTGGTCATATACAACCCACAAATGAAAATCTTGAGGAAAATTGCTGCCGATCTCCAACCTGTATTTAACAAAGACAATAAACTGAAGGAAATATTCCTGGATTTACCTCTCCTTGCCTACAAACAGCCACCAAACCTAAGGAATCTCCTGGTCAGAAGTGCCCTCTCATCACCATCAGAGACTGGCACTTTTCCTTGCAACAGTAGAAAATGCAAGACCTGTACCAACATCTTGTCATCAAACACCATCCACATACCAAACACGCAGCAGGACTATAAAATCACTGGCATGTTCTCCTGTACATCCTCCAATGTAGTGTACATGATCCTGTGTACAAGGTGCATCAGTAAAGGAATCTACATTGGGGAAACAATACAAAAACTACAAACCAGGATGAATCTTCACAGACATACAATAAAACAGGAGGTGGATACACCAGTGGGAAAACACTTCTCTGGACCTGATCACAGTTTGGCAGATTTAAAGGTACTAATTCTGAAGGGTCATTTTAAAAACAACAGAGAGAGAAAAATTTGGGAATTCAAGATGCTGATAAAATTCCAGTCATTGACACAAGGCCTCAATCTAACACCTGGATTTATGAGCCACTACATAGACACACGTCACGTCCCCCATCAGACTGACTCCAGATGCCTTAAAGAGGCTCTGTCACCAGATTTTGCAACCCCTATCTGCTATTGCAGCAGATAGGCGCTGCAATGTAGATTACAGTAACGTTTTTATTTTTAAAAAACGAGCATTTTTGGCCAAGTTATGAGCATTTTTGTAGTTATGCAAATGAGGCTTGCAAAAGTCCAAGTGGGTGTGTTTAAAAGTAAAAGTCCAAGTGGGCGTGTATTATGTGTGTACATCGGGGCGTTTTTAATACTTTTACTAGCTGGGCGCTCTGATGAGAAGTATCATCCACTTCTCTTCAGAACGCCCAGCTTCTGGCAGTGCAGATCTGTGACGTCACTCACAGGTCCTGCATCGTGTCGGACACATCGGCACCAGAGGCTTCAGTTGATTCTGCAGCAGCCTCGGCGTTAGCAGGTAAGTCAATGTAGCTACTTACCTGCAAACGCTGATGCTGCTGCAGAATCATCTGTAGCCTATGGTGCCGGTGTCCTCGCTCGTCTGACACGATGCAGGACCTGTGAGTGACGTCACAGATCTGCACTGCCAGAAGCTGGGCGTTGTGAAGAGAAGTGGATGATACTTCTCATCAGAGCGCCCAGCTAGTAAAAGTATTAAAAACGCCCCGATGTTACACACATAATACACGCCCAGTTGTACTTTTACTTTAAACACACCCACTTGGACTTTTGCAAGCCTCATTTGCATAACTACAAAAATGGTCATAACTTGGCCAAAAATGCTCGTTTTTAAAAAATAAAAACGTTACTGTAATCTACACTGCAGCGCCGATCTGCTGCAATAGCAGATAGGGGCTGCAAAATCTGGTGACAGAGCCTCTTTAACTCCTAAGTCATCACCCCTATAACCTCAGTTTTATTGACACGGCTTATCTTAAGTCATTCATGGTTAGCCAATAAAGGTATCATACTTATTATACTTTTGTCTTTTTTGACACAAGTATTTAACATTTCATATTGTCTCTGGCTACCATGGTACTACACTATTTTTTACTGTAACAGTTGACAATGAAATTGGATCACGGATAGGATAAGTGGCATTGAATAAAGCCGCTACTTCTCAATAGGATCTTATTTTTTCTTCGCCATAGCCTCTCATCATCAATAAAGTGATCCTTTCCGTTTCGGTCAAATGCATTTTGTGATATGACAATATAAATGTACAAAAATGAAAATTACTCTCTGAATTAGCGCTCTCTGAAATTCACAAGCGACTACCGAAATGTGTACACATGAAATCATGTTACAATTGTAGACAAGGTCCATTTTGTATCGCCGAGTCCGAATGTTATAATACGTAATTTAAAGTCACTTTGATGTGACATTCCCAAGCTCACACGCACATGCGCCCACACACTTTTAGGATTTTACCCGCGCGGTACATTTTGGGTAATACTAACACCGGCGTTTGCCGATAATGAAGATGATAACTTTAAAGTTAAATATCTCATTGTTTTAGTATTGAAAAGAGCTTTTAAATGAGCCCCCACTCGACCCCCTGTGCCATTTAAGATTTTGCTGCACCTAGCCCACCCCTCTGGGGTGGGGGTGTTTTTTTTTTGCGTTAACTGGTAGGTTTTATGACCCCATTAAATCCCACCAAATTTCAACCCTCTACCTGGAGCCGTTCAAAAGTTATGAGGGTGTTCCGGAACTTTTGGTGGCCACTGTATAGCAGTATAGGAATTATACAAAACCCAAAAATAAATCAAGACTAATATATTATAAACAATTACAATTTAGTATTAACTAGACAAAGCAGAGATACATACATACATATATATATATATATATATATATATATATATATACATACATACATGAGAGGGGAGACCATATTAAAGTATAAATGGATGTCCCACTACTGGCAGCTAGCCAACTTTACCAGATAACATGACATTTTTTTAATCTTATTGAGCATTCAAGCTTATCACGGTTAGGCATAATCTACACGAGCGTAATATACGCGCGTGCTTTTCACGCGTGTCGTATGCACCTATATTAGTCTATGGGGCAGTGCAGACAGTCCGTGAGTTTTGCGCAGCATGAGTCCGCTGCGTAAAACACACGACATTTTCTATCTTTCGCAGTTTTTCGCGCATCACGCACCCATTGAATTCAATGGGTGCGTGAAAACCACGCATGCCGCACGGAAGCACTTCCGTGCGTACTGCGTGAATCGCGCAACAGCTGTCAAACTCTGAATGTAAACAGAAAAGCACCACGTGCTTTTCTGTTTACAAACATCCAAACGGAGTGTCATAATGATGGCCGCAGCGCGAAAATCACGCAGCCGCGCATCATACACTGATGACATACGCAGCTGTTAAGTGGCTTTTGCGCACACAAAACGCTGCATTTTTTGCGTGCACAAAACGCACACGCTCGTGTAAATCAGGCCTTAGAGCATGAATGGCGGTCAGTACAGATCATGATTTCTTATATAAAATGCCTAAGTATATGAATATTTGTCTGTTATGCTGATACAAAAATGTCTCTTTATGTCAAAAGTATGAACATTTGTACAAGACAATAAACATTTCATCATCAGTTTCTGGGCCATAAGCAACTCCATTCCTGTAGATCACTGGGCTACTAGATCACCAGAAACTGGTTGCTTGCTTATCATGTAACATGAACTCTTCTATTTACAACAGATTAGTTACTAACCCATTAGGTCTCCATGAACTGGTCACTCTCTCACTTAGGGTCCTCTTACATGGCCTGACACGGGCCATGTAAGGGTATGTGCACACGATGAGAGGCTTTTACGTCTGAAAAGACAGACTGTTTTCAGGAGAAAACAGCTGCCTCGTTTCAGCCGTAAAAGCTCCTCCTCGTATTATGCGAGGCGTCTGTGACGCTCGTAAATCTTGAGCTGCTCTTTGAGTTCAATGAAGAACGGCTCAAATTACGTTGCAAAGAAGTGCCCTGCACTTCTTTGCCGAGGCAGTCAATTTACGCGTCGTCGTTTGACAGCTGTCAAACGACGACGCGTAAATTACAGGTCGTCTGCACAGTACGTCGGCAAACCCATTCAAATGAATGGGCAGATGTTTGCCGATGTATTGTAGCCCTATTTTCAGGCGTAAATCGAGGCATAATACGCCTCGTTTACGCCTGAAAATAGGTCGTGTGAACCCAGCCTAAATGAGCGCAGATCAACGAAACAGCTCGTTGATCGGCGCTCATTTGCTCCTTTCACAACGAGCAATGATTGGTTATGTATGAGGATGAGCGATCGTTACTAGGATCGCTCGTCCTCATGCATTTCTATCATGTCGGCAGCACATCGTTGTTTACACAGGAGATGTGCTGCCAACGATAATATCTCTTGCAGTATAAACGATACGATCAGCCGATGAACGAGCATTTGCTTGTTTATCGGCTGATCGTTGCCCTGTGTGCACAGGGCAATGATCGGGAACATGTGTTCACGTTAGCGCTCGTTTGCCCGATAATTGGCCCTTGTAAAAGGTAGTTTAGCTATTATAAACTACACACTAAATTACTGGGTTACCCAACGCTAGACAAAGAAGATACCCCTGTGTCACCAGTAGCTGCCAAAATATATGTGCAGTTTCCAGGGCTCCAGACTGGTTTTATAAAGACTAATGGTAGTGTTTGTTTTACTTATATATCACAACTATACCTTCAGAACGTAGAGAGGACGCTTTTCAAATGAATTTCCTATGTGAATTTTTTCCAACATATCCGGATGTGACTCTACCATTTGTTCCATCCAGTAGTATATCTAGTAAGTAAATACAGGTTGAAAATTAATTTGCGGAGGGAATATAGCTAATATTAAACGGTTAGTCCCATCCTTTGGTTATGCCATAAATGTTTATGATGGGAATTTCCTTTCTAAAAGCACATTTGCATTTTACATTTCTAGTATTTAGATTAAAAACGAATATGATATTCTAAAACTTCACAAATTTCATGGTTTAATAACAATACTTAGAATAGTGATATCACAAACAGCATTCACACTATCAAAAGTAATCCTATACAGTAATATAATGAGAAGTTTATGTAGTATTGTTAATGATTTGTTACTAACATTAACTGTAAAAAATACTAAGAATAAGACCTACATCTTCTAGGGCATGATACTGTTCATAGTAAGAGACAGAGCTCCGTTGACCAGTAGTGTCATTGTATGTTTGCTGATCAATTAGGTCCTGGGTATTTTCAACCAAAACTCTATGTAAAGAAAAATGACATACACATAGGAGGTTATTAGAATAGATGTGAAATTTGATCCTTAGGCCCTGTCACACGTCGCCGTAAAATCTGCACGTGGATTCGTTTATTGTCATTCAATGGGGCTAATCCTCAGATTTTCCCTACAGAATCTGCGGAAATAAATAGCCTGCTACTTTTTTAAACAACTGATTTTTTTCCACAATGCAGACAAAAGTTCATTTGTTTAAATTTTCCACATCATGTTAATGGGGTTGAGGAAAGCCCATTCACTTGTGTGGGATACGGATTGTTGTCAGACATGTGTAAACGGGGCTTTAGAAGTGTCAATCTTCCACATACTCTTAGTTGTGTTTTACTTACGTATAAGAGATGGCGGAATCCTTCAGCTTATCCTTCACCTCATCTACTAAAGAAGCATTTACATAGAAGTGAACATCTTTATTCTTCTCTATATGCTCAGGAGAGTCAGGCTTCCAGAGGACAATCTAAAATGTGTTAAACATCTGAAATATTAATGATATGCTTGAAATATTACAGAAATACAATGACCACATTGGTACATTTTGTCTACCAGTCCCAAAATAGACTATAACTCAGTGGTGGTCAACCTACCATGTTAGGGAGTCTTCAAGTGTGGACTATCCTAGAACTACACATTACATACAATGTCGCCATTATTTTCTGAGCATGCTGAGCTGTTTCTTTATCTCACATTGACTATTGCCATAATAGTCAATAGCCACCTCTTTTCTGCAAGCGAAGGTCCCTGTTCTCAGTATCGTTAAGGATGCCAACCATCAGACTCCCACTGATCAATTATTTATGGGAAAGTCTATTGAAGTGCCATAAATGAGTAAAGTGGAAAAACCTCTTCAGCAGTGCTAATGATGCCCAAACCAAAAAACAGGCCAGAGCTTTATTATTTAACATTTTACCTTCTGTGGTCTAAAGATTAATGACCAATGACCAAAGATTAATGACCAATGACATTACTGTACGTCATGGCTGAGGGGCAGAAATATGGAGCGGGCTCAGGAGCTGAGCCCGCTACATACTGCAACGGCCACGGTCACGGACCGCAGCCTTCCCTTACCTGCAGACTGCAGACCTCCACTCTGTGGCTGATGTCTCCTTCCCCAGAGACGTCAGCCCATCCGGCCGCTATGTCCTGCAATGGCCGCGAGGGGGCGCACGCGTACTGGTTCCCGGCCTTAAACGGCCAGCGCGTGCATATGTAATTAATTCATTAATTATTTCCCAGACCACCCTGGACTATAAAAAGGGCCCTGCCCTTCCATTCCCTGCCTGAGCGTTGTTGTTGTAGTTTTCCCATGTCGGTATTGCAAATGGTCCCTTAGTGTTTTCCTGCTCCCAGTGTTCCCTTGTCCTGCCTCATATATCCTGTATCCCGTGCTGTGCCTTGTTTCCGAGCCTGTATAGTACCCGAGCTGTGCCTTGCTTCGCCTGCTGGAATACTCCAAGTCTGCTGTTGCCTGTCATCCCGGATACCATCCGCCACGTCTGGCGCAACCCACCATCTCCAGCCCCAACTGTGCCAGAGCCCTTGCCGCCATCCGGACTATCCCAGGTACCCTTGTGCTACACTCCTACCATACTCTTTGTGCATAGACTGTGAGTTGGTCAGCTGCCTCTCCGCTACGGCGGAGCGTCCTAGTGGGTCCACATACCCTTAGATCGTGACAGTATTCTGAGGCCGTGGAACCCGCTGGCCAGCCTAAGACCACAGTTCAGAGGATACAGATGGATATGCATGACCTATGGGCTTGTCTGGATCAACTCCTTGAGGCTGTAAACTCCATCATGGTCTGACTGGATCAAGTTCCTGTTCCACCTCTGGTTCCTCCTCCAGAGACTGCTGCCGTTCCACTGCTCGTTACTCCTCCTGTTTGTTCCGGATCCACAGTTTCACTGCATCTTCCTCGCTATGACGGTGACCCTAGAGCCTGAGGGTTCATCAATCTATGCACCATTCATTTTAGACTCTGAGCTCATCTCTTCCCCTCTGATTAGGCCAAAGTAGCATTTATTATCTCCCTCCTCGCTGGCAGGGCCCTCGCATGGGCGAACCCCATCTTGGAACAACAGGGAACTGAATCCTCTGACCTAGCCTTGTTCCTGCAGTCTTTCCGTGCCGTGTTCGAGGAGCTGGGCTGAACATCTTCTGCCGCAGCAGCTCTGCTAACCCTCAAGCAAGGAGGCTCCACAGTAGGAGAGTATGCCATCTCCTTTTGTACCCTGGCAGCAGAGTTGGCATGGAACAATAAGGCGTTGGTGGCGACCTTTTGGCAGGGACTGTCCTCACACATCAAGGACGAGCTAGCAGCCCAAGACCTTCCTTCTACCTTGACTGCCCTCATCCTGTTGGCCACCTGGGTCGACACGAGGTTTTGCCAGGAGAGCTGGTTTCACAGACTAGCACCCTCGGCCCAGAGACTACTATTGCCTTCCCCTGTTGCGCTACCTGAAGAACCGATGCAGGTAGACAGAGTCAAGTTGTCCGAGGAGGAGAAACAGCACAGACGCACTTCTGGTTTATGACTGTATTGCGGCCTTAAGGGTCATTTCGTGCGCCAATGTCCACAGAAGCCGGGAAACTCAAGCACCTAGGGCTGGTTGGAGAGGCAACCCCAGGGGGGACGACTCCAAGCGTCAAAACCTCTTCCAAATTATCTATTCCTGTGAAATTCATCTCTGGAGAGACATCACATTCCTCTTTTGCCTATCTTGATTCTGGAGCAGCTGCAAATTTCATCCAGCAGGATTTAGTGGATCGTCTACATCTACCCACAGTTCTTCTAGAGAAACCCCGGGCTGTTGCCTCTGTAAATGGACTACCATTGCCCGACCCTTTTGTGTCCAACCACTGACCTTACAAATCAGAGTTCTTCACTCGGAACAGATCACCTTCCCCGTCCTGCTTAAAGCCATCAATCCTGTCCTGTTGGGCCTGCCTTGACTCCGACTACATGCTCCGGTTCTCGACTGGAGTTCCGGTGCAGTCCTCCAAATAGTGCCCAAGTGCCTTGCCCGCTGCCTGCCACAGGTTCGTCCTGTTTTGCCGCCACTGCCTCAGTCACTCTCCGATTTACCATCACAGTATGCCAGTTTTCCAGACATCTTCAGTAAGAAGGAGGCAGAGTCGCTTCCCCTCCATCGTATCTATGATTGCCCTGTTTAGTTACTTCCTGACACCTCGCCACCTCGAGGTCGAGTTTATCCTCTCTACCTGCCAGAGACCCTAGCCATATCTGCCTGCATTAAGGAGAACCTTGAGAGAGGGTTCTTCCGGAAGTCATCCTCTCCGGCAGGAGCCGGATTCTCCTTCGTGAAGAAAAAGGATGGATCTCTTCGTCCATGCATCGACTACCGGGGTCTGAACCAAATTACGGTCAAGAATAAATACCACCTACCACTCATCTCCGAACTTTTTGATAGAATTCGTGGGGCCAAGTTGTTCACAAAGCTGGATCTACACAGAGCTTATAACTTGATGCGTATCCACAAGGGTGACGAGTGGAAAACCGCATTTAACACCCGAGACGGCCATTATGAATACCTCATAATGCCTTTTGGACTATGGAATTTGTGAATGACATTTTGCGAGACCTACTGCATGTCTGTGTGGTGCTCAATCTGGATGATATCTTGATTTACTCACCTGCTTTGTTGACACATCGGAAGCACGTTCACCAAGTTTATATGCTAAACTAGAGAAATGTGTGTTCGAGAGGAACTCTTTGCCCTTCCTGGGCTACATCATGTCTGACCGTGGTCTCAATATGTATCCTGAGAAGGTGAGATCGGTCTTAGAATGGCCACGACCTCAGGGTCTTCGTTCCATACAACGATTTCTGGGATTTGCAATCTTCTATCGGCAGTTCATCCTGAACTTCTCATCTCACCTCACCAAAAAGGGGGTGAATGCCAAAGTCTGGCCTCCGGAGGCAGGATCTGCATTTTCTGATCTCAAGAGCGCTTTCACCTCAGCATCTGTTCTCCATCACCCTGATGCTTCTTGGCAATTTCTTTTGGAGGTAGACGCCTCTTCCGTAGGTGTGGGAGCACTACTGTGCCAAAAGAATTCCAAAGGCAAGATGGTGGCTTGTGGCTTCTTCTCAAAATTATTCTCCCCAGCAGAACGCAACTATTCCATTGGGGATCGGGAATTGCTGGCCGTCAAGTTTGCCTTAGAGGAGTGGAGACACTTGCTGGCGCGTGCTAGTCATTCTATTGTAATCTATACAGACCACAAGAACCTCACATACCTACAGTCGGCCCAACGGTTAAATCCACAACAGGCCAGATGGTTGTTGCTCTTTGCCCGATTTCAGTTTTTGCTTCACTTCTGTCCTGCAGAAAAGAATGTGAAGACAGACGCCCTGCCTCGCTCCTTCAAAACCAATGACTCTGAGGAGATTCCTCAATACATTATAGATCCTTCTAGGATTATTGGTGCTAACCCCCTGCAAATCACAGACATTCCGCCTGGAAAGACTTTTGTCCATCTTGCTGACAGGAAGAAAATTCTCCGCTGGGGTCACAACTCTAAACTAGCTGGGCACTCTGGTGTTCGTAAGACACAGGATTTGATAGCTCATCACTATTGGTGGCCCACTATGCCTGGTGATGTTGCAGACTATGTCTCGTCATGTACGAACTGTGCCTTGAACAAATCTACCTGCTCCAAATCTGCTGGCCTGCTATTACCCCTGCCTGTTCCTGTTGCCCCTTGGCAGCATATTGCGATGGACTTCATCACTGACCTTCCTTCTTTTGCTGGATGTACTACAATCTGGGCAGTTGTGGATCGTTTCTCAAAAATGGCACATTTTGTTCCAATAACTTCACTTCTGTCCGCCCCTCGCCTGGCAAATTTGTTTATTCTACACATCTTCCGCCTGCACAGTCTTCCTCTGCATGTTGTCTCGGAGCGGGGGGTACAGTTTACATCCAAGTTCTGGAGATCCCTGTGCAACCTGTTAGATTTAAAGCTGGACTCTGTCTATCACCCACAGTTCAATGGTCAAGTGGAGAGGACCAATCGAATTTTGTAAAACTATCTCCGCCATTTTGTTTCTGCCCAACACGACAATTGAGTGCAACTTCTGCCTTGGGCGGAGTTCTCGTACAATAATAAGACAAGTGAGTCTACTGCCTTGTCTCCCTTTTAAATCGGGTACAGCCAGCATCCTCGAGTTCCTCTTCCTGTGCCAGCCATGACTCAAGTACCTGCAGCGAATTCTTCATTTGGGACTTTTATTCACATCTGGCAGCAAACAAAGTCTGCGATCTTCCAGGCAGTGGAACGCATTAAAAATGTGCCGATAAAAGAAGAAAAGTTCCTCCAGTTGCCTCCTAGAGTCAAGGTCTGGCTTTCCTCAAGGAACATCCATTTGAAGGTGCCCTCATACAAATTTGCCCCCAGGTTCCACGGACCCTTTGAAATCCTACAACAATTAAACCCTGTCGCCTATAAGCTTCAGCTGTCTTCTATTTTCAGAATTCTCAACTCCTTTCACATGTCTCTCCTGAAACCTGTGGTTCTGAACCCCTACAGTAAGACTCCTAGTCCTGTAGTGGCTCCCAGCGGTTCATCTGATGTGTTTGAGGTGAAGAAGATCTGGACTGCAAGAGGGTAGGAAGAAGGACTTTCTATTTGGTGGACTGGAGAGGGTTTGGTCCTGAGGAGAGGTCCTGGGAGCAAGAGAAGAACCTTACTGCCCCTACCCTCATTAAAAAATTTCTCTCACACTCTGGATTCAAGAAGAGGGGGCGTAAGGGGGGGGGGGTACTGTAATGGCTGCGGTCACAGACTGCAGCCTTCCCTTACTTGCAGGCACGCTGGTTCCCGGCCTTAAAAGTGCATATGCAATTAATTAATTAATTACAGACTTTGTGCATAGACTGTGAGTTGGTCAGTTGCCTCTCCGCTACGGCGGAGCGGCCCAGTGGGTTCACATACCCTTAGATTGTGTCACATACACTGTGGGTGTCAGCTATGTATTACAGCTGACACCCTGGATCAGAGATAATTATGATCCCGACCATTTAACTAGACATCTCAGGAATAACACTTTTTATGTCTTGTACAGTAAATTGCATAGCATGATATGCTAACTATGTACTATGTGCTGTGCACAGTTCAATATAAATGGTTTATACACTATATGGACAAAAGTATTGGGACACCTCGTAATCATTGAATTCAGGTGTTTCATTCAGTCCCATTGCCAGAGGTGTATAAAATCCAGCACGTAGCTATGCAGTCTGTCTTTACAGACATTTGTGGGAGAATGGATCGTTCTAAAGAGCTCACTAAATTTCTCAGCGTGGTACTTTAATAGGATGCCACCGCTGCAACAAGTCAGTTCCTGAAATTTATTTCCTCTTAGATATTCCACGATCAACTGTGAGTCATATTATTGCAAACTAGAAGCGTTTAGGAACCACAGAAACTCAGTCACGAAGTGGCAAACAACATAAAGTTACAGAACAGGATCGCCGAGTGCTGGGGTGAATAGTGCATAAAAGTTGCCAGCGCTCTGCTGACTCAATAACTGCAGAGCTCCAAACCTCGTCTGACATTAACATCACAGACACACTCCAAAATCTTGTAGAAAGCCTTCCCAGAAGAGTTGAAGCTTTTTAATTCCTATGGATTTAGAATGGGGTGTCATAAAAGCTTCTGTAGGTGTAATGTGTAGGTGTACCAAAACTTTTGTCAATATAGTGTATAATAAATATGATATAAATAATCCCTGCTATGAAATAATATTAGAATATACATTGTGCCTGTGTGCATGGTTACATATTCACATAAAGAAAGATGCTAAGCAGGTCTATAATAACATAACTAAAGCTTTATGTAGTAAAAATGTCCAGTGCGATTGAAATTTAATGATCCAATGATTTATTCTTTCATATTCAAATATTGACTTCTCACATTTTTGTTATTTTAAGATATTTATGGCTTTGAATTATTAATGAAATAGGCACAATGGAAGGTGGTTTTACTCACACCTCCTGACATAGTGCAGGTCAGACCTGACTGGGTACTTGGCACAACACATTTATTTTTCTTTTGCAAGAGTTTTTATACATCTGAATCACACCACTTTGGGTAAAAAATAAATCTCATTACCATCTCATCAAATGAGGAGGTGATATTCCGAAGAACCAGAGCTTGGCTGTCACTACGGGGTAGAACATATATCACCTGGTCCTGGCTGAAAAAATATATATACATGAATAAATGCGCCAGGTACTGTACACTATTTTTTATTTTATTAATATATTTTCCAACACAAAATTTTCATCTATAAATTTGCTTCACACATTCATTTTACACTTACACTGATGGCTTTTTCTCTGATTGTAACTTAATGTCGTGCTTGGGTTAGACAATTGTTTAAAGGGTTGTCCAGTCATAAGAAATTCATGGCCTATCCTCAGGATAAGCCATCAATATCTGATAGGTGGAGGTCCGGCTCCTGGCACCCATGCCGATCAGCTGTTTTGAAGGGACCCTGGCAATCGTACGAGCGCTGCTTCCCCTCATTACAGTCACTGCTCGTACTGTAAATCGCTGACGCACTTGTAGCTGCAGTTCACAGTATAAGGCCGGATTTTACACGAGCGTGTGCGTTTTGCGTGCGCAAAAAATGCAGCGTTTTGCGCGTGCAAAAAACACAGCGTTTTGTGCGCGAAAAAGGTACTTAACAGCTCCGTGTGTCATCAGCATATGATGCGCGGCTGCGTGATTTTTGCGCAGCCGCCATCATTATGACACTCTGTATGTTTGTAAACAGAAAAGCACGTGGTGCTTTTCTGTTTTCATTCATAGTTTTACAGCTGTTGCGCGAATCACGCGCGTCACACTGAAGTGCTTCCGTGTGCTGCGCGTGATTTTCATGCACCCATTGACTTCAATGGGTGCGTGATGCGCAGAAAACGCAGAAATATAGGACATGTCGTGAGTTTTACGCAGCGAACACCCGCTGCGTGAAACTCATGGACAGTCTGCACGGCCCCATAGACTAACATAGGTCCGTGCGAGGCGCGTGAAACCCACGCGCATTGCACGGACCTATTATACGTTCGTCTAAATAAGCTCTTACAGCCTTTTCCCATTCACTTCAATGGGAGAAGGCTGTAATACCATGACTGACGCTATGAGTGTGTCGGTGATTCACAGTACAAGCAGATAAGGAATAAAAGGGAGGCAGTGCTTGTATGAGCGCCGCGGCCCCTTCAAAACAGCTGATTGGAGGGGGTGCCGCGAGTTGAACCCTCATTGGTCAGATATTGATGGCCTATCCTGAGGAGCAATCCCTGTTCCCACTCCAATTGTGTGAGAAAACAGAATGATCGGCACTGCTCTGTCTCTTGGAGCACTATGTGTCCCAGCACCATGCATGAACCTTGGCACGACTCACATCAATCAACAACAGGTGGTGCTCTGTGGTATATAGAAACAACTTCTTGGAATGCACAAGAAAGAGAAAATTGCCGTATTATATTTAAAGCTGTTAGGTTCATAATACTGCGGTTAGAATGATACTCAGAATAATTTAACATCAACATATTTCCTTAATTTCACACAAAACTACAGAACAAATAAATTGGTACAGTTGGCATGTAGTTACTTCATGTTTCGATGATGTCATCACCGAACAACATTGCCCAGTTAGGAACCAAAGGGAGCACGGCCCTCAGCAGAGCGCTTGTGCAACTTTGTTCCAAAGATCAGGTAGAGGGGGGGGGTCCTAGTCCCAGGCCCCCACTGATATAAACTTCTAACGTGAGCTGTTAGTATTGGACGAATCGAATGCAACAAACACACTATAACTGCACAATGCAAACAACAATGACGAGGTGACAGGTAATTTTATTTTCATTATAAAAGCAATATAGTAATAAAGCAGCTCTGGTTAATAAAGCAGCCAACAAAACTAACTATGGTTAAGAGGGTCTGCAGGGTCAATGAACGTGAATGGTGGTAAAATCCAACTTTAATTGTCAAGCATGTCAAAACTGTTGGGGCAAACACAATAGTCACATTTACTGCTATAGGGCATGTATGGAGTTGCATTGTGACTGTGATTCGTGCACAACTTCGAGTCTAGTCCAAGCCTAATGAACCCCAATTAATTATTAATTTCAAAATTTTCCCCTTATAATAGTAATAACAGTAATAAAACAATATTTACGGTCCAACGGGCGAAGGTGTTGTTGAGCTCACTGGAATTCTGAAATTATAAATTTATGTTAGAATATCCCGCGTCACGTGAAAGCAAATATCACTATTTGCTAAACTTGGTAAACACTGCCCTCTTGTGGACAAACAAAATACACACGAAATAGTCAATTTCAAAAGAAAACTCATCTTCAACAACAACTCTACTTTTTTTTTTTTATTTTTATTGAACTAATTTTGAATTATAGGATAGTTTCCTCTCTTAGGATCAGTTCACACAGAGTCTTTTGGTGCTGATTTTGATGCGGAAATGAGAGGCAGAAAAAACCTGCGGCGCTCGTTTCTGAGCGTTTCTCATGGCGTTTTTTGCCACTGTACTTGCATTAGCTTCAATGGCCCAGGCGAAAAACGCTGCGAAAAAAACCTGGAAAAATACATGGTTAGTTCAAACAACTCCATGTGAACAGGGCCTAAAGCTAAATACAAAATACTGCTAGTTTTCTGTTGCGTATGAGCAATGCATTGTGGGAGCTTAGATGACCATTACAAATTGTTACGTCACTTCTGTGACAGAAGATAAAAAGCTGAATTTTGAAACTAGCTATGTATAAAAATGGAGAAGACATGAAATACTTTAAAATTGTCACAAAAATAGCACTAAAAGGGTAAATGGACAGGGCTTATCATTCTGAGACTACCCCTTTACGTTAAAGTGATACTGTCACAATCTAGTAGTCATATCTCCCAGCAAAACTTGTAATTGACGACAGGAGATGCAGCTTCAGACAGGGTGGTCCAGTTGTCGAGAAATCCATATGACGTCCAAAGTGTTGAGCGCAGGGCCGGCCCTAGGATAGATGGCGCCCTGTGCGAAATGATCTTTCGGCGCCCCACCCCATCATTAAAAAAAATGGCCGATAAAAAAATTATAATGCCCCTTTAGTGCCCCCATACAGTATAATAATAATATTTAATAATATAATATATTACATCCCCTTCAAGGACACAGTATTTTGTCCTCTAATTGTGCCCACAGTATTATGCCATCTGTAGTACCCCTACACAGTATAATGTCCGCTCAGTGGCCCCCACACAGTATAGTGCCCCCCTGTAGATTTTGCCATACAGCCTCCCTGTAGACAGTGCCATAATTCCCCACCTCCTTTTTGTAGATCGTGCCATACAGCCCCCCCACCTCCCCCTTGTAGACAGTGCCATACAGTCCCCCACCTCCCCCTTGTAGATCGTGCCATACAGTCCCCGCACCTCCCCCTTGTAGACAGTGCCCCCAAACAAAAACAAAAATTGTACTCACCTAGGCCCCGTTCCCATGACGAACTGAGCTGCTCCATGACGGGACCCTAGTACAGAGTTTCCCAACCTTTTCGGACTCGAGGCAGCACTGGAAAAACAAAATTTCCTCAGGGCCCCCCTACCAAAAATTGTTTCGAGAAAGACAGAAAACGGCTAAGAACAAGCACTACACTCGTAGGGTATGTTCACACACGTTTTTTGTAAGGCAAAAAAAATCTGCCTCAAAATTCCTTCAGCAACTGACAGCGTTGGGTGACCTTTTTTTTGTTTTTTCTTAAGCTGTTGAAGCGAATGCAAAAAACGCTTGAAAAAAAGCTCCAAACTGGCGCCACAGGTATTTTCTGCCTCCTATTAATTTCAATTGGAGGTCAGAGGTGGAAACCACTTGAAGACCATCAGCCCCCCACTCACAGTAAAATGACCATCAACCCCCCACTTACAGTAAAATGACCATCAGCCCACCACTCACAGTAAAATGGCCATCAGCCCCCCTGTAGGTAGCGCCACACAGCCCCTTGTAGGTAACGCCACACAGCCCCTTGTGGGTAGCGCCACACAGCCCCTTGTAGGTAGCGCCAGACAGCCCCCTTGTAGGTAGCGCCACACAGCTCCTTGTGGATAGCGCCACACAGCTCCCTTGTGGGTAGCGCCTGACAGCCCCCTTGTAGGTAGCGCCAAGCAGCCCCCTTGTAGGTAGCGCCAGACAGCCCCCTTGTAGGTAGCGCCACACAGCCCCCTTGTAGGTAGCGCCACACAGCCCCCTTGTAGGTAGCGCCACACAGCCCCCTTGTAGGTAGCGCCACACAGCCCCCTTGTAGATAGCGCCACACAGCCCCCTTGTAGATAGCGCCACACAGCCCCCTTGTAGATAGCGCCGCACAGCCCCCTGTAGAGTGGGCCGCACAGCCCCCTGTAGGGAGGGCCGCACAGCCCCCTGTAGAGTGGGCCGCACAGCCCCCTGTAGGGTGTACCGCACAGCCCCCTGTAGGGTGTACCGCACAGCCCCCTGTAGGGAGTGCCGCAAATACCCCTGATAGGGAGTGCCACACAGCCCACAGTACCCTGGTTGGTAGTGCCCCACAGCCCCCTGGTTGGTAGTGCCACACAGCCCACTGGTTGGTAGTGCCCCACAGCCCCCTTATTGGTAGTACCCCAAAGCCCCCTGGTTGGTAGTGCCACACAGCCCACAGCCCCCTGGTTGGTAGTGCCACACAGCCCACTGCTCCCTGGTTGGTAGTGCCACACAGCCCACTGCCCCCTGGTTGGTAGAGCCACACAGCTCCCTGGTAGGTAGTGCCACACAGCCCCCTGGTTAGTAGTGCCACACAGCCCACAGCCCCCTGGTTGGTAGTGCCACACAGCCCACAGCCCCCTGGTTGGTAGTGTCACACAGCCCCCTGGTAGGTAGTGCCACACTGCCCACAGCCCCCTTGTAGGTAGTGCAAGGACTACGAAATGACCCTGATAGCTGGCGGGCAATAGACAACCAAAAAAGGACAACTGTGCAGGAGCACACAAAATACCCAGCTTTCCCAGCTATCAAATAAATGTGTGGAAATAAACTAAGATATAACTTTTATTTATTCTGAGTAAAGGATTAATCCTTTTAGCTAGATTAAATAAAAGTTATATCTTAGTTTATTTCCACACTTTTTTTTGATACCCGGGAAAGCTGGGGATTTTGTGTGCTCCTGCACAGTTGTCCTTTGTAGGTAGTGCCACACAGCCCACAGCCCCCCTGTAGATAGCAAACCCCCCCCCCTTCCAGTAAAGATAACGCCACTGTAGCTCCCTGAAGGAGCGTAATCCCCGTGTGGCCGGGGGATTCCGCTCCTGGAGCGCTGCTTGATGCCTCTGTCCATATATGGACAGTGACATCAGGGAAAACTCCTGAATTGGAATCCCCGGTCACAGCGTTGCAGACGCTATGACCGTCGATTCCACTCTAGGAGAAGCTCCTGTCGTCTGTGTCCATGACGTCATTGGCTTCTCCTGGAGTGGAATCCCTGGTCATAGAGTCTGCAATGCTGTGACCAGGGATTCCGCTCCTTCAGGGAGCTACAGTGGCGCTAATAGACAGCAGAGCAGGGAGATATAGCAGGGATGCTATAGTGCCGGAGCGGCTGCTAGCGGCGCCACCGCCCTCATGCTCGGTGTCACCGCTAGCAGCCGCTATGGCTGCTACAGCGGTAGCGACGGCCACTAAGTGAAGAAGCGCCCGGGTGGAAAGGCGCCTGCAGTTAGTGTGTGTATCCCCGCTGCTAGTTGCAACGGCGCGGGGAAACACACACCCGCTGGCACCCCTCTTGCCGTGTGGCGGCTGGCGCCCTGTGCGACCGCACTGGTCGAACATAGCTAAGGCCGGCCATGGTTGAGCGTTTCCCTCAGCAACAAGACCATCCTGTCTAAATCTCCGTCTCCAGCTGCCAATTGCAAGTTTTAGCAGGAGATGCAGCTACTATATTGTGACTTTAAGAGTTGATGGTAAATGCTAATATCTTTTTGTGGTACAATTTGAAGGATTTACAATGTTTATCACTTTAGTTTGAAATGAGAGTTGTGTTGCTTCCCTTTCCCCTCCACAAACTCGTTGACCAAGCAAGGCTTTGGCTATATGGTCACTCTAAATCGAATCTCATGAAAATCGCTGTCGCAATGTGACTTTAAAGGGGTTTGCCCATCATCATTATTTATCACTTATCCACAGAATAAGTGATAAATATTGATCGTGGGGGTCTGACCGCTGGCACCCCCACCGATCATGAGAACGGGCTTACTTTGCCATTCCTGGGAGCCCATAAGGAATGGAGTGGTAGTGCGCCTGCTCGACCACCGATCCATTCATTTCTATGGGGCTGCCGAACGCTATCTTCGGCAGCCCCATATAAATTAATGGAGCAGTGGCTAAGCATGCGCACTACCGCTCCATTCCTATGGGGCTCTCGGGAACGGAAAACTTCTTTAACAGTGAATCCCAGATCTGACACTATTTTGGGATAGACAATGTTGCGCTTTATAAACAAAACACATTTGGCCTAAACTACCATATACAGTAAATATGGTAAACATGTATGTCCCATACAGCCATTTGTGCTCCATTCATTTCCAGAATACAATCCCTTTTAAAGCAGGCTTAACATCATATAACATGAGTATCATTTTTGTCTGAGGAGTCATGCCCACAGCCGTATTTGTGAACCAAATACAGCACTGATAGAATTCAAGGGGTCCCTCTATATGAACTCGTGTCTCCGGTTTTACATTAGGGTGCACAAAGATTATTTTTACTGGAATCTAATGCATGCATGTACTGTTCCTAGGGCAGAATACGGTGCATCACAGTGCAGTACATGTACCACAGTATGGGTCTATGTTAACAGTATTACCATGTGCATGATCCCTTAAAGAGACATAGCCCTCATCTGATGTTTGTATGAGTTTAGTTTCCTATAGTGGTACACTATTTCACTTTTGATTTATTTAATTCTATTGTGTCTGTTTTTGTGCAGTAAACTAAATTTAAAAATCTCCATTAAATTAACTTCACCCAAAATTTAAATATAATTTAGTAGATCTACCATAGTCCTTCACCCAAAAGATTATAAATGTAGCAAATTTTCTAAAAATGCAGATTGCTTTGTAGACAATAAGCTGAGGCATGCTACTACCTGTCACTGGATATTTCTTCCAGGCCCTAAGGCCCTGTTCACACAGATATTTTTGCAGGCAGATTTTGACCTGCTTGCACTCTCTTTGTCGCGTTTTTTGCTGCGTGTTTCGTCGGTGGCCATTGAGCGCCGCAGGCAGAAAACGCAGTGAAAACCGCTTTCTCTGTCTCCCATTGATGTCAATGGGAGGACGGAGACGGAAATGCCCGAAGAAGGGGCACGTCGCTAATTTTTCTACGCTTCCCATTGAAATCAATGGGAGGTGATTTCGGGCGTTTTTTTGGTGCTGTTTCCGACACGGTTTCCCCCGTCAAAAATAGCAACAAAATACTTTGTGTGAACAGCGCCTAAGGGCTGAGGCACATTCATGCACATTTTGCATTAAGCCGTAGCCTCTTCTGTACCTCCGTATGCCTCCGACTTTATATAAAGGCATAAGAAGATTATTCTATTCGAATTCGACAGTAAAAAAAAATAATGCTGCATTGGACTCCGATGCCTCTAGGGGAGAAAATCTCCATACACAACGGAGCCTGTATGTGCATGGTTACTGTATAGCTTTGTACTAAAAGAGCCATACAGGTTTCGTGCGCAGTGCCCTTCAAGAGCATGAGCCCTAAGTTCATAAAACGTAGGTATGGGTAGTCCTTTCCAAAACTGATATTTCCATCTTTTAACCCCTTTGCAACTATAACGTAGTACATTCAATTTTTAATAAGGAATATGAATTAGCTGACTGACAGATAACAGGATATCAAGGTGACATTCAAGGAGAAATGACGTGACAGAGAACTGAGACACCCAGTTCCCTATCAGTAGATTGATAGAACACAGTCCAGTGGATTGCCATTGAAACCTGTGATGTTGTAATGATGTCACATTATCTACTATATACATATCCACAGGTTAGGGGATAATTGTCTGATCGCTGGGACCCCCACTGTTCGCAAGAACAGGGGTACTGAGCACCCCTTCCTCCTTACTGCACTCCCATAGTGAGGAGGAGATTAAATGGTGCGGCGGTCGAGCATGAATGTTGTACTCGGCTGTTTCCGATATTCCCAAAGACTTTGAGTTGAAGCGGCAGCGTGCATGCTCAACCACTGCTTTATTAAATATAGGCCATAATTGTCAATAATTGTGAATTATGGGAATACCCCTTTAAGTGATTTAAACCTAAGAATGGGAAGAGGAGGTAAATGTAAAAATAAGTTCCTTAGTATGCTGCATGTATAGGGATGCATTTTGCACAGGAGTCCTTGACACAGAATGTATAGCATCTGAAACCGATCAAAAATATTCATACACCAATTTTGACCCGCTTATCTCTGGCCCTTTATGTCTCCATAAGTTTTTGCGCACTATTGCCTTCCATTCCTGAATTCATTATGGGGTTTTTTTTAGGTCCTGAAAAGCATAGTAGCCCAAAACAAAAAGACTAAGTATGTTACGGGTTAACTACAAATGATCTGATTGCCCAGCAATGAGTAATATTATATACTAACAATAATAATGTATATTACCTGAAAGTGGCCACTTGATTCTTCTCAAAGAAAAATCCCAATACAAATATTAATAAATAGGTCTTCATTTCCAGCAAGATGTGAAAACGTTTAAGGTCTGAAACCCTAATGGTTTCGATCACAAATATCCTCCAGTTCAGAGTTGTAGGAGTGTTTGCACTTCAGTTAAACTTTAAAGTGCAGTGTCCACATTGCTACACCAGTCATTTATTTGAGAAAACCTGCCTTTTAACAGACTTTCGGATTGTTGCCTAAACATAATGGAATATATACATATACAGTACATCGTAATCCTTTTTTGGTGTATATCAAAAATATTTGGACAGTACCGCTGTCCCAACCCATATATAACACTGCATATGGACGCCACATAAAATTCAAATGGAAAATCCAGTTAAAGAGGCTCTGTCACCAGATTTTGCAACCCCTATCTGCTATTGCAGCAGATCGGCGCTGCAATGTAGATTACAGTAACGTTTTTATTTTTAAAAAACGAGCATTTTTGGCCAAGTTATGACCATTTTTGTAGTTATGCAAATGAGGCTTGCAAAAGTCCAAGTGGGTGTGTTTAAAAGTAAAAGTCCAACTGGGCGTGTATTATGTGCGTACATCAGGGCGTTTTTACTACTTTTACTAGCTGGGCGTTCTGAAGAGAAGTATCATCCACTTCTCTTCAGAACGCCCAGCTTCTACCAGATCACGCTGTGACGTCACTAACAGGTCCTGCATCGTGTCAGACGAGCGAGGACACATCGGCACCAGAGGCTTCAGTTGATTCTGCAGCAGCATCGGCGTTAGCAGGTAAGTCGATGTAGCTACTTACCTGCAAACGCTGATGCTGCTGCAGAATCAACTGTAGCCTCTGGTGCCGATGTGTCCTCGCTCGTCTGAAACGATGCAGGACCTGTGAGTGACGTCACAGCGTGATCTGGCAGAAGCTGGGCGTTCTGAAGAGAAGTGGATGATACTTCTCTTCAGAACGCCCAGCTAGTAAAAGTAGTAAAAACGCCCCGATGTACGCACATAATACACGCCCACTTGGACTTTTACTTTTAAACATACCCACTTGGACTTTTGCAAGCCTCATTTGCATAACTACAAAAATGGTCATAACTTGGCCAAAAATGCTCGTTTTTTAAAAATAAAAACGTTACTGTAATCTACATTGCAGCGCCTATCTGCTGCAATAGCAGATAGGGGTTGCAAAATCTGGTGACAGAGCCTCTTTAAAATGCTCTTCTGCTATGTCATAGATCCATGGGAGAAAATCTTGGATCAATATTTTTACAATAGAGAACTCAAACCCCTTGGGCATGGCATGCAGATATCTCAGAAAAATACCATAGAAATCGATGACAATTTGCTTGTTGTGTGAGATATCCAGAAACCACTGATTTCTAATGGATTATAATATTGATAACCCTTTTCCATATGCCCTATTAGGGCAAACATAAGAGTATATTAGATATCCAAAGCAATTACAAACATTTTGATAAATATTCAGCAAGTCACCTGCAACCGTTTTCAGGATCCTTTTAGGTCACATTGTCGTGAGCATTTAAATCCATAACAAATGCAGGCATATATATATAGGTGATTTAATTAGTTTGGTTATGTCCCTAGTTTATTCCGCTTAATGTCTTGTCTGTGTTCATTTGGTATTTGTTTAATGGTTTTTCAGTGTTTAGGCCTCATGCACACGACCGTAGGGGATTTTACTGTCCGCAAATACGAATTCGACAGCTACGGATACACATCCGTAATTGCGGTAGCGTCCATAGACTTCTATGGGCTGGTCTGTGGCGCAATTTCGGAAAGGTGTCCGTGGCCAATAGAAATTAAAGGCTCCGCAATTTGATCCGTAATTATGGATTCCATAATTACGGATGAAAATTACAGTCGCGTGCATGGGGCCTAAGTCAGTATTTTGTCAGCATTTTACCTGCTGCTAAAAGCTCCTAAATGGATCCCATTAGGTCATTGCGTAAGCTGAAAATATACGGACATGCACGCAGATCAAAATAAAAGCGCATTGTATTTTCTCAGTCTTCAGAGACGTCAATGAAGAGATTACTGCCCCAACATGACATGCTTTGTATTTCAACTATGGACTCCATTAAACAACACTTGACTCGATATTCAGGAGTTAAAATCTGCACAATATACCCATACCACGCAACCTTCCCGGATTCAGCAGGACAGTCCCAGATTCCGGGCAGTGTTCCGCTGTCCCAGGCAGCCGGTGGTATGTCCCAGTTTCAACTGTATCTGCGTCCTCAGGACACAGATACAGTTGAAGTCAATGCGGAAGCAGGGAACCGTCAGCTCCCTGCTATAGCATTCAAGTATGTAGTCCTGGACCCAGAGCAGCGCAAGCTCTCTGGCTAGGGACTCCTGTCTTGGACGTCATATATGGACGTCCAGGGCACCTCCTGGAGCAGAATCCTCGGCCCGAGCGTTGCCGACACTCTGGCCAGGGATTTCCGTCCTGAAGATGCCCCTGGCGTCACTGTCCATATATGGACAGAGACATCAGGGGCTCTACGTGAAGTGAAATTTTCAGCCAGAGCGTTGGCGACACTCTAGCCGGGGATTCTGCTGCTGGAGAAGGCCCTGTCGTGACTGTCCATATACGGACAGAGACATCAGGGGCTCTACGTGAAGTGGAATCTTCACCCAGAGCGTTGGCGTCACTCTAGCCGGGGATTCTGCTCCTGGAGAAGCCCCTGTCGTCACTGTCCATATATGGACAGTGACGTCAGAGGCTCTTCCTGAAGCGGAATCCCCTACCAGAGCATTGCCGACGCTCTGGCCGGGGATTTCTCTCCTGGAGAAGCCCCTGGCATCACTATCCATATATGAACAGTGACATCAGGGGCTCCACCTGGAGAGGAATCCCCGGCCACAGTGTAGGCGATGCCCTGGCTGGGGATTCCGCTCCGAGAGGGAGCCCCAATGGAGCTATCTACAGGCAGGGTGGAGCTATCGACAGGGGGGTTAGCACTATCTAAAGGCAGGGTGGCACCATCTTTAAGGGGGGTGTGGCACTATCTACATGGGCACTTTGGCACTATATGGGCACCATCTACATCGGCACTGGCACTTTATATATGGGCACCATCTACATGGGCACTGTGACACTATGTGGGCACTGGCAATTTATGTGGGCACTGTGGTGGAATGTGGGCACTGGCACATCTATCTGGGCACTATCTATAGTGGGCATTGTGGCACTATGGAGCATTATACTGTATAGGGGCATCTGTGTGGGCATTATACTGTATGGGGGCATTATGCTGTATGGGGACAGTTTTGGGGCATTATAATGTATGGGGAATCTATGTTGGCTTTATACTGTATGGGTGCATCTATAAGGGCATTATACTGTATGAAGGGCATTATACTGTGTGTGGGGAAGCTATTTGGCATTATACTGTTTTGGGGGCAGCTATAGTGGAATTATACTGTGTGGGGGTTCTATGGGGGCATTATACTGTGTGGGCTGAACCGTGTTTGTACAGGCAGAGATTGGGTGGTGTTAGAGGTGTGGCTTAGAAGGAAAAAAATTGCTGCAACGCGCTAGGCGCCCCGCATCTGTTTTTCCTGTTTGCGATACTTGAAAGTTAGGAGGTATGACTATACCAATGCACACAATGTCAATATTACAACTGTGGCATAATGTGACACAATATAGAAGCCAGAACGATTTCCAGTAAATTTGTTGCCCTTGTAAAGTGATATATAGTAAATTAAAATGATAGTTTTCTTTTCATGTCTGAGTCAGTTCAAATCACAGTTTTTGGCAGAGGAACTCTTAGAAAGGTCACCTTAAGCAAATGTTTGCCAGAAAATTGATCTTTGCACTCTAGCTTACAAGTAACTACCATGTGAGTATATTTCCATATAAAGTACGGATTGGCTTTGTTATTATAGTAAGCAGCAGTTAGACAGAACTTACCTGCTTATAGTGAATAAGATCTTTTTACTTTGCATTACACAGTATATCTGATATATTTCATATTAAACAACAGACTGCTTAACATCCAGCAATGAGAGCGAGGTCCCTTCGTGTTTTCTCCTGCACAGCGGCGCCCCCGGCCACCCACCGTTTAGGATATTGCAACACAGCCCCATTGAAAGCCACAGAGTTAATAGTAACATTTTGATAGTATGTATAAAAACCTATAGTGCACATACTGTTTAATTCCTGCATAAAGTTCTGTTTTTATCTGCATTGTTCTATCCTATTTTCTATTCCATTACATGAGCAGAACAAGAAAAATAAAGGCAGTGATGGATCCGTCGCATGATGGACACCAAAGGCGCCTGATGGACCCCATTTACTTTAATGGGGTCCGTCATTTAATAGAACTCCACTATTTTGTCTGGCATCTTTGACCGGATATGCGTTTGACACTCCTGACGGAGCCTCCAATGTAAGTGTGGACACAGCGTTAGGATTATGTAATAAGAGTAGAAGAGAGAGTCCAAGAGGAATGCCACCTCCTGTCTTTTAGAAAGAAAAGTTCAGAGTAGAGACTGTATCTATAAGGCTGTGTTCACATAGGGTGGATACGCTGCGTAAAAGCATGCAGCGTATCCGCCCTGCGCGTCACAGGGAATTCTGGGCGAAAAAGCGCACCAAACTGTCGTGTAGTTTTTCGCCCGGAATATCCACTGCGGAAAGCTGCTGAATTAACCGGCCTAGCAAGCCAGCCTCCTGAGATGACGTTTCATCCCAGGAGACTTCTGCAGCTTGTGATTGGCTGCAGCTGCGGTCACATGGGATGAAACGTCATCCCAGGAGACCGGCCCTCTGACGTCATACAGGCCGGCCTCCTGGGATGATGTTTCATCCCATGTACTGTAACTGCCGCTACAGCCTGTGATTGACTGCGGCGGTAACATGGGATGAAACGTCATCCTAGGAGGCCGTGCTGGAGGGAGAAACACAGATTTCTGGGTAAGTGTAGCATCCATGGCCGCGGACTGTCGTGTTTACTCACCCCCCGGCGGCCGCAGCCATGGATCTGTGAGCGCTGGCTCGCATCTCCTTCCCAGGAGACGCCAGCGCTCACTTCCGCTCCGGTCCGCTGTGTCCCGTAGGGTGCGCGCGCACGCTTGTGCCCGGCTTCAAAGGGCCAGCGCACGCACATGAAAATAATCATCAATTAACCCATGATCACCCTAGACTATAAAAAGGGCCCTGCCCCTTTGCTCATTGCCTGAGTGTTGTTAGTATTCCTATGTCAGTCCTGCAAATGGTCCCTTATTGTTATCCTGTTCCTGTTGTTACCCGTGCCATTACCTGTATCCCGTGCTGTGTCCTTGTTCCTGAGCCTGTTAGTGTTGGAGTCGTGTCCTACTGCACCTGCTGTCATCTGCCACGTCCAGTGTCTTCTGCCACGTTCAGTGTCTTCTGCCACGTCCATTGTCATCCGCCACGTCCAGTGCTATCCGCCACGTCCAGTGTCATCCGCCACGTCTGGCGCAACCTGTTACACATGCTGTCATCCACCACGTCTGGCGCAACCTGCTGCATCAACCTCCATTCGTGCTAAAGCCTCGGCCACTGTCTGGACTATTCAGGTACCCTAGAGCGGGACTTTGTATTGATTGGGTGCTCTGTTGCTTGGCCAGCTGCCCCCCCCCCCGCTACGACAGTGAGGCCTAGTGGGTCCACATACCCACAGACCATGACAGTAAGTATGATATTTTTGTTTCTTTTTCTGAATTGCGTTTTATGCGTCGTGATCGCTGCAAACTATTTGTTGCAGGATTTACCTCCCCATTGAATTCAATGCGGAAAACCCGCAACAAATAAGCAGCGTTTTTACGCAAATACAATTAACATGCTGCGGAATAAAATTCTGCACTGCAGGTCAATTTCTGAGCGTTTTTTCCACTTAGTATTTACGCAGCATGTGGATATTTGTTCTATCTCATCCACTTTGCTGCTACTGTATTTGCTGCAGATTTTCCACAACTAATTCCGTGTAAACTGACCCTAAGAGTCCTACTAAGAAATTATGGTCTTTACGGTATCCAAAATACTGAAATGATTGAAAATGTATTCGTTAAAAGTTTTTTTTTTTGGGACATACAACGATCAGCCATAATATTAAGGCCAGGGCTACATCTAGACTTTTTGTAGTACTACAGATTGATTTTAACTATTGAGTGACGGCTGCAGTCCAAGATTGTATGCAACTCAATGTATTCATTTGAACTTCAGCTGTAGCTCAATAGTAAAAATCAATCAGTAGCACTAATGGAAGTCTAGTTGTAGTCCTGGTCTAAAACCCACTAACAGGTGAATTAAATAACATTTATTATCTTGTTACAATGCCACCTGTCAAGAGGTGGGAGCCGCAAGTAAACAGTCAGTTCTTTAAGTAGATGTGTTAGAAGCAGGAAAGATGAGCAAGTGTAAGGCTGGGTTCACACGACCATGTTACGTCCGTAATGTACGGAACGTATTTCGGCCGGAAGACCCGAAGATCTAGTGATGTACGACGCTAGGAGTCCCTGTCTCTGCGTGGAACTACTATCCCGTACTGTAATCATGATTACAGTACGTGACAGTTGTCCTGCAGCGAGGCAGGGACTCCTGGCGTCGTACATCACTATGATGCTAGGAGCCCGGCTCCCTGCACTGTGTTCGGTCCGGGTCTTCCGGCCGAAATACGTTCCGTACATTACGGACGTAACATGGTCGTGTGAACCCAGCCTAAGGATCTGAGAGACTTGGACAAGGGCCAGATTGTGATGCCAGGTCTTGTGGGGTGTTCCCAGTATGCAGTGGTTAGTACGTACCAAAAGTGGTCCAAGGAAGGACAACCAGTAAACCGATGACAAAGTCGTGGACGGCCAAGGCTCATTATGCGGTTGGAAGCGAAGGCTAGCCCGTCTGGTACAATCCCACAGAAGAGATACTTTAACACAAACTGCTGCAAATGTTGATGCTGGCTATGATAGAAAGCTGTCAGAACACCTTGCAGACAGCTTAGAGGCATAGCTAGCAGTGGGGAAGTGGCCCCGGGCCCTCTGATATGGTGGGGCCCAGGGGAGGACTGGGTCAAGCCCTCAGCGGTGGCGTGTCCCTGCCTCAACTGTATCTGCGGCCTCAGGATGCAGATACAGTTGAATCCCGTGCTAGAGCAAGGAGCCACACACTTTTTTTTTTTATTAGGCACTATAGGGCATTATACTGTATTGGGGCAATGTACTTTGGGGGGGCATTATATGGGGGCAGCTATGAAGACATTATACTGTGTATGGGGCACTATAGGGTCATTATCCTGTATGGGGGTAGCTATGGGGTTATTATACTCAATGACAGGTACTATAGGGGCATACTGTGTGGACGCAGCTATAAATCCATTAGGCCCCATGCATACGACAGTATTTTTCATCAGTAATTACTGACCGTAATTACGGATCCATTCATTTCTATTGGCCACAGACACCTTTCAGTATTTTTACTAATGGGTGTCTGTGCTGAAAAAATTATAGAACCTGTTCCTATTCAGCTGTCCGTCAGTAATTACGGAAAGGACTCCCTCATAGAAGTTTATGGGAGCTTCCGTAAATACGGACAGCTACTGATGTGCATCTGTAAACCGTCCGTATATATGGAAGCATTGCTAGGTAACATGTTGATGACATCATTTGCAACCTTCCTCTTTTTGTACGGATCCGTATATCCGGATGGAATACTGAAGCAATATATGCCTATATCCTGACCTATTTCGGGATAGATGAAAATACTGTCGTGTGCATGGGGCCTTATACTGTGTGGGGCAGTTATAGGGGCATTATCCTGTGTGGGGAGGCACTATAGGAGCATTATACTGTATGATGGACACTATGGTGTCACTATAGTGTGATTGGAATTATGTAAACAGCACAGCTCGCTATGCTGTTTATGTAACACCCATTCACTTCTATGGAAGCTTACAGAAACAGGGTATAACATCAAACTACGCTGTCTACATAAGCCTGACCCCGCCGAATGCTCCTCTGCATGTAAACATGCATTAGGGGGCACCCCTGGGTTAGGACCCACTCAGAAGTAAGGGCTGGACACAGGCTGCAGGCCATAGGGGTAGGCCGGCATGACCAGGGGGACAAGAAGGTAAGGGGTTAACATTGAGAATAGGAGGAGTAGTAGAGGAGTTAGAACAAAGAGTAGGGGTGGCTTCAAGGGGCGAGGTCAGAGGCAATATAAGGATGAGCAAGGTGTGCTGAGGGCCAGTAACGGGCAGTCAGCACAGGATTTGTACAGCACAGCACAGGACTCGTTTTGACTTACCTCATGGAGGCACTTATGGAGCAGCTTCGTGCTGCGGGACCGCCCCTTGTCTCCCGCCACACAAGTCGTGGAGCTGTTGCAGGCCGATCTGGCGATGCTCCAGTCGGACGAGCCGCCTGCTACCTGCATGACGCCCCTGGAGGTACGCGTGGCCCGCAGTCAGTGGTGACGCAGCGTGGGAAAGAGAGTAGGCGGGCTAAGGTGGTTATGGCGGTTCCTGCAGGTCGGTTTGGAAGGCCCCAATCATCGGGGGAGGTCCGTGATGTCACTGCGTTCGATCGCCGTGGTCGTGCCGAGAACGCTTATCCAGGCCGGGCCGGAATGGATGAAGCAGAAAGATTGGTCGTGGTGATGGCTGTCACGAGGGATCCTTCGCCCCGGCTGGTAGGGCACAGCACCTGCGCAGCCCGATGAGTCTATATCACCTTCATATACTTTTCCTGCTATATTTAGGTCCCTAGGGGTAGGGGTGGTTCACATTGTGGGACTGCAGAGGATGTAAGTGTTAGTGGGGTGTCGCAGGGGCGTGTTGTGGCGGGTGAGGTACAGGAATTGTTGGGATGTGTGAGGGAACTTATTGCGCTCTGTGAGGGCGGTTTGTTGCAGGCTTCTTCACTGGCTGTTGGGGTGTTATTGGAAAGGGGCTTATTTCGTGGATCGGTGTCTGCCGATGGGCTGTTCAATTACCTGTGCTTAGGTAAGGTGGCGGGGTACAGACGGTTATACATTACTTAGACGACTTCCTGTGTTTCGGCCCCGCGGGTTCATCAGTGGGTTCGTCGCTACTAGGCACGGTAGAGTGGGTAACGGCTCGTTTTGGGGTTCCACTGGCCCCTGATAAAACCGAGGGCCCTCGGAATAGTTTAGTTTTTCTGGGAATTACCATAGATTCTGCTAAGATGGAATGTCGTCTTCCTGTTGATAAGTTGAAGTCCCTGCGGGTGGATATTGGGAGAGCGAGACATTTACGGAAAATGGTACTCAAGGACTTACAATCCCTGCTAGGCAAACTTAATTTTGTGTGTCGGATTATGCCTATGGGTAAGGTGTTCTGTAGGAAGTTGGCGGGGGCAACGGCAGGCGTTAAGGCCCCACATCATTATGTTAGGTTGACCAGAGAACATAGGGAGGATTTGACAGTTTGGTTGGAGTTCTTGCAATCTTGTGGTGGATAATTTTGATTGGGAGCTATTTACTGATGCTTCTGGGGTTAGTTTTGAAGCCTATTGTAGAGGACAATGGTGCGCGTCACGCTGGCCTGCAGACTGGTTTGAACTGGGATTGGTGAAGAACCTTGCTCTCCTGGAACTTTTCCCGATCTTGGTGGCCGTGGAGATTTGGGGCAAGCGGTTTCGGGATAGCAAGGTTCGTTTCCACTCTGATAATATGGGGGTGTTGATGGCCTTTAATAGTGTCTCAGCATCTTTTCCTCCGGCGATTGTTGCATCAGTTAGTGTTGCGCTGCTTATCTTTGAACGCGTGGATCATTGCAGTACATGTGCCCAGGGTACAGAATGACACAGCGGATGCTCTTTCTCGCCTACAGTGAGAGCAGTTCCGTCGGGAGGCGCCAGAAGAGGAAGGGTTGGCATGCCCGGAGCATCTTTGGGGGCTGGTTTACGAGCAGCGGGAGGATTAATACAGTCTTCTCTGGCGCCTGGTATGTGGGCAGTGTACGACGCGGCGTGGAAGGATTGGGAAGCATGGTTAGCGGGACTGACAGGGGTGGAAGGGGATAGTGATCGTGTGGTAGCATTGCTGGGGTTCGTAGGCCGGGTCTCAGTAACGGGCTGGTCAATGTCCAGGGTAAATCGGTTCGTGTCAGCTCTGGCTTTCAGGTTTAAGATCCGAGGTTTGTGGATGTAACAAAAGATTTCTTGGTGGTCCAGGCCCTGAGGGGGTACCGTAGGGGCAGGGTTTGTCCAGATGGGCACCGCCCAGTTTCTTTCTTATTGTTGGAACGGATGGGGGAGGTACTAACGGAGGTTTGCTTTTCTGAGTTCGAGGTCCGTTTGCATAGATTGGCATTTTCGTGGGTGTTTTTTGGGGCTCTGCGAGTGGGGGAGCAGGTGGCGCCAAGTACCAAGAGGACTGGAGGGTTGCAGGCGGGAGATGTGATGTTATTTGAAGACAGAGTGGAGTTTTGGATTAGGTGATCAAAAACAGATCGAGAGGGTAGCGGAAAGCGCGTGGTGCTGGGGACGGTGCCTATGGCGCGTGGTGCCCAGTGTCCTGTTGTTCTCGCTATAGGGCGGTTGGGAGGGGGGCAGGGGGCAGTTTTTGTGTCACGCTAATGGGACCTTTTTGTCTCTGTATCAGTTCACGTGGGTTTGCCGTAGATGTATAGTGGCTATGTGATTGGAGGGATCGTTTTTTTTCTCCCCGTTCGTTTCGTATTGGGGCCACTACCAAGGTGACGGCTTGGGGTTTAGGACCAGAGATAAACGGATAGGTCGTTGGGAGTCTAATCGTTTTAAGTCTTATGTTCATCCTCAGTTGGCATGACTACATTCGTTCTTGTTGAATTTATGTTGTCGGTATGTTGTGTTAGTGATTAGAGTTGGGCTTCCTCTCTCCCTCCCCCCCTTTTTTCTGCTTCTCCCTCTCCTTCAAATTAATTTTGCTTCCTTTCATTCTAGATCGGGGTCCTCGGTTGGTGTGGATATTAGGACACTCATACGTGCACTGGGAGGCTGTGTGGGCGGATGTTCGCCCTAATGGGCGACAATTGGGTTTTTCAAGGTCCGAGGCCATAATTCATTGGCTCGGCTCGAGAGGTATGGTGTGGAATAGGGTCCTCCCGGATGTCCATCGGTATGCCCAGTTAGACAGAGCACCGGACGTGTTGGTGCTACATGTAGGGGGTAATGACCCTTTCGGAAATTGATTAGGAACATCAAATACGACCTACTCCGTCTCTTGTCATGCTTTCCCGGGGTGGTAGTGGTTTGGTCCGAGATAGTCCCTCGTAAGGTTTGGAGACATGCTCGGTCAGTGGCGCGCCTTAACAAAGCACGGGGTAAGGTTAATCGGGCAGTTTCCAGTTTTGTGGTTAGAACAGGTGGCATTTTTGTCCGCCATTACGATTTCGAAGATGGTTGGGAAATTTCTGGTTGGGGGATGGGGTTCATCTGAATGCTGTCGGTATTGACCTTTGGGCCTTGCGGAAACAGGAGGGGATAGAGCAGGTCTTGTTGATTGGTGGGGACTCGCATACTTGAAGGTGTTCTAAGTTTGCTTGTGTGGCGGATCGGGGGGTCCTTGGAGTTGGTGGTAAATTGGTGTAGGGGCATTCATCGTGGGTATGGTCCCTCCCAAATTATACAATTGGTCAGTAGTCTGGCTTATTTTGGGCTCCTGCTGGGTGGTGTCCCGGGGAGTGGTTTGCACTCATGGCAAGCCAACTGCGGTTACAACGGTGCTCCTGAGCCTGTGGGGAAACGGCTGGGGGTAAACATATATATGGTGGGCAGTTTGGCACCAGAGCGTTGTAGCTCCAAGGACTCCCTTTTCTCATTGTTTTTTATTGACGAAAATAATGGTTGTTTTATGTATGTTTGTTAATAAACTGGCTGCTGTGGCCAATTTTATCCAACCCAATGTCTCGGAGTGTTTACTGGAAGGGGTGAGTTGAGTTGGGCCATAGTAACAGGGATAGGATATCAACATACAGACTGGATGAGCTATGGAATCCCATGGTCATGTGTTTCGCCCCTCCTGTGCTAAACCCCTAGCTACACCTCTGAGACAGCTAAACATGTTTTCCAACCCCACCAAAAAAGTTAAATTTATCACCAAATACTTTATGCAGCTGTATATGTTCTATAGGCTTTTACTTATAGGATGTTTACTTTGGACAACCCTTGTGTGAGCAGGTAAAGCTGACTTCAAAGGGGTACTAGTGCTGGTTTTCACAAATCTGTGCCTCTATAGTGGAAATGTAGCATTTCAGATAGTTTAAATAACCCCTGTGTTTTACCTATCTACATAGTTCAGCCATAACTTTAAAGGGGTTGTCCAGGAATACATTTTATTTCTATTTTAACTCAATGTGACTTGCACAATTAACTTCCTGACATAATGTCTATTTATATCTTGTGGCGTTACTTACGTCTAAGTAGCGGTCACGTGATCGTACACAGAGTAAATTTTTCACTTCCTCTGATGTTCCATGTCTTCGCCTCTGGTCCCACTGCCTGGCTGAGCAGAGCTCAGAAGAGCTCATGAAACATACGCCCGGCCCACTGCCTGTAAACGTAGTTGATGACGCGCCGTGTCTCTGCTCTCCCGGAAGTGCTGGCCGAGCAAAGACAGGGAAGGTCGTCCCTACTAGTACACGCCCCCCTCCTCCTCTGAGTTCCCGCACTACCTGTCCATCTCTCATCAATTTTTTAGATCAATTTGCTTTTAGTGTTTTATTAATTTTTTTTTATTTTTTTGTTTGTTTTTATTTTTTCACTTTTTCTTGTCCATGGGGGCTGCCATTTTTTTTTTTCCATCTCTGTATGTGTCGATTAACGACACATACAGACATGGAATACGGCACATAGTCCCATAGTGAATGCGAACGGGGCCCGTTCCATCCACTATGCTGTACGCCGTCTGTGTGGGAACGGCGCATGCGCCGCTCCCACAGTCCAAATTGAACTGTGCGACGTCCGGCGCCATTTTCTTGTGGACCGGAAGTCGCGGCCAGACAGTAAGATTACTACTTCCGGTCGCGGCTTCCGGACTTGTGCACTTGGAGCGGAGGTAGCAGACGGAGCGGACGGACCGGAGGGAGCGGCGGCGGCAGGAGCAGGTAAGTTAGGTCTGTGTATGTACGTGTTTTACTGTGTTTACTACTGTGTTAACCTACTACACTGTGTGTTAGCTCAAAAAATGGCGACACACAGTGTAGGAGGTTTGACCGTTCAATCCCCTCCTTTCTTCCGGCACTACAGGATAAAGGAGGGGGGATTCTGAGAGCTCACTGGAGAGAGTGAGTTTTCTCAAATTTTGCAGCATAAAGCAATGTGGTTGCTTTACCACATGCAATGCTGCAATTTTGGGAATTGCTCCATCTAGTGACCAGCGCTGGGAAATGTCATAAATTAGAATCTAATTTATAATATTTCCTGACTCGTGAAAAAATAAAAAAAATTAGAACAATGTTTAATCACCTATACACTAACTGTTTAACTAAAAAAAAAATAAAAACATTTTCTAGCGACACATTCCCTTTAAAACCACCTGCTTGTTGCAGTTAGGGTTGCATGGCCGGATGCTGCTCAGAGTGCCCATGCGAACCTGTCCACCACTGAAAGCACCTAGAATGGACATTTTGATGTTCTGGACAATGTTCTGCTGGGAAACCTTGGGCCCTGGCATTCATGTGGTTATTACCTTGACATGTATCACCTACCTAAACATCGTTGCGAACCAAATACCCTCCTTCACAGCAATATACTCTCCAATGGCAGAGGCCTCTTTCAGCAGAATGATGCGTCCCGCCACACTGCAAAAATTGTTCAGGAAACTAATGAGGAACATGACAAAGAGTTTAAGAAGTTGACTTGACCTCCAAACACCCTAGATCCCAATCCGATCAAGCATCTGTGGGATGTGCTGGAGAATCAAGTCTGAACCAAGGAGGCCCCACCTCACAACTGCTGCTGAAGTCTTGGTGCCAGATACCACAGGGCAGGAGGTAATGCAGAGTCCATGTCTCATGCCTCAATGGGTGAGATTTTGGTGGCTTAAAAAGACCTACACAACCCGTAAAATGACCCAACTTTATATTTTAGAAGTGCTGTAATTTATACTTCTAAAAAAAAAAAAGGTCAAATTTGAGATGTAAATTCTTACACAACACTTGAACTGCATAATTCCTCTATGTGTCTATATGTTATAATCTGCCTTCCCCTCTTAGGTTTCTTAAATTTCAATGTTTTTATTGAATTTTTAATAAAGACCTACACAATATTAGGCAGGTGGCTTTAATGTTATGGCTGCACGGTGTAGATAGATAAAAGACAGGTGTGCCCTGTCAGGGATCCCTACAATAGCCAGAACAGAGACTCTGGAGACCCAAATGTATTATGTGGATGGTCAGTTTATTTAAGCTGGCTCTTTGAAATGCTACATTTCCCCTATAATGAGACTGATGTGTGAAAACTAGAACTAGTACCCCTTTGAAGTCAGATTTACCTGCTCACACAAGGGTTGTCCAAAGCAGACAACCCCTAAATTAAAGTCTATAGAACATACAAGGTTGCATAAAATATTTGATGGTAAATATAACTTTTTTGCATATTTGAAAATCATATATTGAGTGCTACCCCATGCCAAAGAGGAGTGTCACTGGAAGCACTGATGGATTTGAGCAACGTGAGGGAGCTGGAACAGTTGGTGGGGTATATGGTTGTCAGCATTCCACAGCCATTTGAAATATTAGGTATTCAATTCTAAGATTAGTTTAGAGGTGTAGTCGTCTATGTATTCAGGACGCAAGAGAAAATTTGCTGCAGTTCCGTACAAATTCGCCTCTCTCTATACGGTCCCCTGCACTGTGTCAACAAGGCCTAAAGCTAGCCATTATAGACGGCTGTATACTGAACATCTTGTCAATAGTTGGTCTTAAAGGTTATCGGACTACATCATAAAAAAAAAATTGCCAACAATGCACAGAATAATCTCTGCTTTGTTCGGTTATCAGCGCAAAGTACGTGAATGTGGATTGGAGCCGTTCAGACGTTTGCCATAAATGACTTTCAAATTATTGCAATGACCAAAGACATCCAACACTTCTTTGCAGCTTCATCGAAATCTTTTTTTTTTTCCTATATCTAAAAGCACTAGTATATGGGCAGTTCAAACTTGTTAAAAGAAGCTTTAGGCTATGTTCACACAGAGTTTTTTGCAGGAGGAAAATTCCTCCTGCAAAAACTGCTCCAGACGTTTTTTGGACAGTGGTTTGACAAAACTCATCAAAACACTCGTCGAGGTGTTTTTTTCCTCTTTCTGACTGATTGAAATGGGGTTTTGGAGGTATAAACCGCCTCAAAATGGGTCATGTTGCTTCTTTTTACCGCGACACGGTTTTTTTTACTTGCGGTAAAAAAACTCGTCCAACTCCCATTGAAATCAATGGGAGGCATTTTCGGGTGTTTTTTGACAAGTTTTGCAGAGCGGTTTCCGCGCCAAAAAACTCTGTGTAAACAGGGCCTTAAAAGGGGTTGTCCAGGATTAGAAGAACATGGCTGCTTGGTTCCAGGTTGCATCAGGTAGTGCAGCTCATTGAAGTAAATAAGGATGAGCCTATTGACAGGTGCGCTACTGTTTTTGGAATCCTGGGCAACCCTTTAATCTCTCCGATGAAAGGCTACTAGCTATTAATATAAGGAGGTCTTCATAGAAACCACATGATATAATAGTGTTATTTCTTCACTATGCTACAAAGTACTCATGGCTTTGCCATGTGCATGAACCCTAACAACCCTAAAGTCCTAGAAGTGGATAGATTACCTTGCTATGCATTCATTTCTTTGATAATATGCTGTGCCTATCCATTGAACCATCTTTTGCTCACACCTAGTGATCACATAAATGGTGCAGATTTCCAAAATACAGTACATTAGTAAATACAATAACTTGTTGGTTCATGCCTAGTGAGATATTTTTATTACAAAATGTAACACTCATTTAATAAGAACTTATTGGGCCTGTCATAAGTAAAATATTACAGCATCACATATCCATGTTAAATTTCCTTCTAAAATAAAAAATACATTTAAGACCTTGGGATTTCTCAAATGTCAAGTTCTTTGTAAGTTCTACTAACTTGTTCCCTAGTTACATTTCTTTCTAAAGGAACCTGGGTGACTACCTATATGGCTACCACCACAGCAGTTGGCATTAAGCTTTTAAAGAGGGGAATGTATTACAGCATAACTAGACAGATGGTCATTCAGGAGTTTGCGAAAGCTTGTTGATTTGTTGTCAAAGAAACATATAGAACAAATCAAAATGAGAAGACTTTGGGAAAAGAAGGAAAGGACCGGTATTTACTTGTTGATTATTATGTTCTCATTTTTCAGAGGGAAATGCTCATTCATAGTATATGCGAAATATGTTGCAATTTCTGTCATTTAATTACATAATTGATCAAAAATTGCAAAATAACAAAAAGGCACAACAATAAATAAACATGAAAGTAAAATAAACAAACATTCACTGAGCGCATAGCGAAACAAAACGGATCTTAATTCTTGACAGCAATGAATCCAATCTGGGTCCCAAAGTTTTCTCCATCTCGGCTGTGTGAGAAAAAAAGTTCCTGATTGCAGGAGGTGCAGAGTACCAGCTTATCTTCAATGTTATTGGGCAGGATGCCACCGCGTTCTAGGAGGATTCTGAGGACACAATCGACAGTAGGATATGAATATGCTTCGCATTGCTATTCACTCTGTATACCGGACCATCGCAGTGAGAAGCTACAAGTGACAGCAGTTTACATTCATTTTAAGAGGGTGATCATATAGAGAAGTTTACATATATTTCATAGTAAAGAGATTCTCTGAAATACTCTGAAAACTCCTTTGATGGATTTAAAAATAAATAAATAAATCAGATGTCTTCAAGGCAAACATTACTGAACACTGCTTGGGCTCTGTTCACACTTGTCAGTCAGGTATCCGCTGCTTTTTGCATGCTGCACTATTCTATCCAGTAATGAAAGTGGATACTGGACTGAACCGTGATGGATCCATTATAAGCCAGTGGGAAAGAAAATAAATACCTGGATAAAAGATCAGCCAAATAGACTTGTCATGGAACTCTTAAAAATAGAAGCCATGATGCCAGTGTGAACAGAGTCTACAGGGGATCCTCAGCTCATTGACCTTACTGATGCTAGATTCTCACATGTCTCTAGAACCACAGGATGCCACATCTTTTATGCAATGAAGATAATTTACCCAGTCATGGACAAACAAGAAAATAAAAAAAAGATTTCACACCAATAATTGTAATTAAATAACCTATCAAGTTGATTGTAACAGGATAATGCTTTGTGGAAGATTGTTGATGTGCATATTCTTCACCTTTGGGTCACATATTAGTACTAGCTCACAAAAAGGATTTATTCTGCTTGTGGAAATCAATTAGGGAAGTCTTTAGGGAAACGCTCTCAAAATAATGCAGGGACAACGTTTTCTTCCTACTTTTACCGAAGAGCTATTTTGCATATGTCATAGATTACCATTTAGTTGATTCAGCGAATACTTGCAGTTTACACAAGTAATAACAGTTTCATTGTTGCCTAGAACTGTTCAGTGTTTTTTTTTTACATCTGAGGAAAACCCCTTTAAAGAGTCTCTGTCACCACATTATAAGTGGCCTATATTGTACATGATGTGATCGGCGCTGTAATGTAGATTACAGCAGTGTTTTTTTTATTTAGAAAAACTATCATTTTTGACGGAGTTATGACCTATTTTAGCTTTATGCTAATGAGTTTCTCAATGGACAACTGGGCGTGTTTTACTATATGACCAAGTGGGCGTTGTGGAGAGAAGTGTATGACGCTGACCAATCAGTGACCAATCAGCGTCATACACTTCTCCATTCATTTACACTGCACATAGCGATATATCTATATCCCTATGTGCAGCCACATAAACACATTATAACATTACTGCAGTGTCCTGACAATGAATATACATTACCTCCAGCCAGGACGTGATGTGTATTCAGAATCCTGACACTTCTGTAGCGTCTGTGTGATTTACAGCACAGCACAGCGAGATCTCGCTGTGCTGTAAATCACACAGACGCTACAGAAGTGGTCAGGATTCTGAATACACATCACGTCCTGGCTGGAGGTAATGTATATTCATGGTCATGACACATGAGTAGCGTTCTAGTGTGTTTATGTGACTGCACATAGCGATATAGATATATCGCTATCTGCAGTGTAAATTAATGGAGAGAAGTGTATGACGCTGATTGGTCACTGATTGGTCAGCGTAATACACTCCTCTGTACAACGCCCACTTGACCATTGAGAAACTCATTAGCATAAAGCTAATATAGGTCAAAACTCCGTCAAAAATGATCGCTTTTCTAAATAAAAAAACATTGTTATCTACATTACAGCGCCGATCACATCATGTACAATATAGGCCACTTATAATGTGGTGACAGAGACTCTTTAAGAGGTCAAGTGCAAAATAAAATAAAGCCTTGGCCATCATTATAGGTTATAAAACTGCATTTCCCAGTTAAAGATATTAAGGGATGATTGCGTATGTTAGGCTGGTTTCACATCCGCGTTAGGAGCTTCAGTCGCTGATCCGATGATGTCGAACAGAATAGCTCAGCATGCTCTTCTATTATGTCCTGCAAAACGACAGACATCACGACAGAAACCCGACGGAACCCATAAAAGTCACTGAGTTTCGTCGGGCACCATTGGTGCCCGTCATGGGACAAATGCAGTGCTTCCGGTCTTTCAATGCTTCTCTGATAGAGCAGAGCAGCAGAAAAGAAGAACGCAGCTGTGAACGAAGCCTTATTCCAGTTATAGCTCTCAGACTAGTCTCTATAAAAGATGTTTGACCAATCTGCTCAGTACAGTAAAACCATAGTACAGGAATAAGAATGGAAAAATCAATATATTGCTCACAGAAAAAAAAATTTAAAATAGCTATCTATAGATTTCAAATTCTTTACCAACATGCAGTATTCCATGAGAACAACAGGAAAATATCCTGTATTGATTTTCCACTAGACGCAGTAAATGCAATGGATCAGCTGTTACAGGGAACTCAATCTTATACATTAATCTATTTTGGTTACAGAGCAATGAACAAATATATGGAAAGACATTACAATTTTACAATATACATTTCCTACGGTCATTAAATAAATGACGTGGTAATAAATTTATGTCAATAAAAATCCAGCACTCACCGTGTTGCTCTTCTAAAATCAACTTTAGGGTTGGAGGACTCAAATTGATGGACACACCGTTTATCGATGTCATAAAAAGCTTTGGCTTCCGCTTGTGTTAATGTAAAACAGCACGGCCCCAATGATGGGCCGAGGACGACCTGTATGTCCTTCACATCACAACCGTACTCGGATATCATGGCGTTTACCGTGGCCATCGAGACTCCTAGCAAGGTGCCTTTCCAGCCTAAACGAAGCATGGAAATATTATTTAGGAAAAAAAAAACACAAAAAATAATGGGTGCATGCGTGAGGTCCAGTTCTTACATATAGTGGAGTATCATTAAATGAATGTTGATTTTATGAAACTATCAGTGGCAAACGGAGTCGCATATAAATGCTCGGTACGCCACGTGATTTTTGTATTTTTTACATTGTACTTTAACTGTTCAACTTAATAAATAAAAATATGCTTACAAAACAATAAAAAAATAGAATGATTGTGCCCCTCCTCCTGTAATGTTTCATCTATAGACCCTCGTGCTGCCATGACAACCATTGGCACCCCCCAACACACCAGTCTATATACGCTAGTATATATGAGGATGTCGAAAAGGGGTTAAAGGTAAATTTACCAAAAACGAAAACAGGACCTTTCAAATGCAAAATTGTGGTGTGAATGGTGTCTAACCTAAACCTTTCTAGTACTAGGTGGACACCCCTTTGCTCCAAGAACAGCCTGAAATCTTTTTGGCAGAAGTCAGCAACCTTCGGCACTCCAGCTGGTGTAACACTACAATTCCAAGCATGCCTTGACAGCCTACAAAGCCTTTGGTGGCCAGTGAATGCTGGGAGGTGTAGTTTCACAACAGCTGGCGTGCCTAAGATTGCGGACCCCTGCTTTATGGTATGGATCGATCGAAGGCACCGGAAACATTAGAAAGATAAAATTATAGAGCGGCTGCATATTTTTCCACTAAACTTTCCCCGGTTCATCCCAAAGTTGATCTACTGAATTGATTTGGTGAATGAGAAGGACATTGGAGTGCACTGGGATATGGTGCATCATCTTGCTGGAAGTATCAAGCAAAGATGGCTGGACTGTGGGGCAAATTTATGCACCATAAAAGTGGCCCAACATGCATTTTGAAAAATGGCACAAATGACATTCTATGGCATTTACGAAAAGCTCCTTCAAAAGTCATGTTGGTAAACCGTTTGGATTGGTTCAACCAAATGTTTTACTAACTTTCATTGTTTGGTACAAAATACTGGTGTACATATACGACAGCCATAAAACGGTATAAGGGAGTGTGTCTTGTATGCTGCGAGCTGTGCCACTGTGTGCCATTTTGACAAATTTGGCACAATTTGTGCCAAGTCAACTCCTGCAATAAATGCCACAACTTGCTTAACCTTTGCAGTGTCGTTCTTATGATACTATTGGTAAATGTGCCCATATATGTTAAGTATATTATAAAAAAATATATATATATATCTACTCTTGAATGATTAGTGACTAGAAATAATTCCATCCAATCAATAAATACAGATTACACAAGAGACTCTGCCATGTAAGAAGATATTCTAGCGAAACAATGCGGTCCTTTCTCGCTTTAGCAATGGATTACGCCAAACCGCTACAAGGTGACATCATCCCTCGGTAAGGATGGAATGTTGTTGCATGGTGACAACATATTCTGTAGTGCCCATAGCAAAAAACACAGCATCAGCCACCATACAATGACCCCTGTGCACTGCCGCACAGCTCTGACACCCTGCCATATTTTGGGCAGGGCAAACTGAAATAACAGCAGGAACCTAGTCCAAGAGTAAATTGAGAAGAAACGGATAACATGTTTTTTATCTATTATTCTTATGGGAATTGTGTTTGAAACAATAGGATCATAGATATAAATGAATTATCTCTTAGGATATCAGATGCCTGCTTTTGGCTCTTATAAGCACCATTACCTGAGTGAGCAGCACCAATCGCTTTTGTTACGGGATCGGAAAAAAGCAAAGGTATACAGTCTGCCCCAGGAGCGGCTATGGTCACACCCTTCTGATTGGTTACTATCCCATCATAGCTGTCAGGTTCTTTCTTTCCCATGATCCAAACATCACTGGCATGAGCCGCCTGGCATTACAGGGTGATAAAAACAACAGGGATAAGGGTCTAACAGTAGAAAATATTCAACGCTCCCGGCACTTTACATTGTGGAACAGGCAAATGGAAACGAAACATTTCCTTCAACAGCAAATTAACCTTTTTGTAACAAATACACTTAATATATTCTAATACTCGATATGTTCATAATATTCCTTTGAATTATGAAGGTATTTTACTACACTAGGGAGTTGTGCAGCTTATGCAGAATGATTTTCAATTCACATAATGCAGAATGAATTTGGACTTTAACCCCTTCCCCCTGCTTGCATTCTGGGCCCTAATGGCCAAGCCATTTTTTACATTTTTACATTGTCACTTTCGAAGACCTATAACTTTTTTATTTTTGCGTCGACATAGCTGTATACAGTCTTATTTTTTGCGGGACGACTTGTAGTTTTTAATGGTACCATTTGAGAGTAGATGCGACTTTTTGATCACTTTTTATCACATTTTTTTTTAAAGTCTGGATTAACAGAAAACAGCAATTTTTCCATTGTTTCTTATCTTAATTTTTACGGCGTTCACCGTGCGGGTTAAATAATGTAACAGCTTTATAGTCGGGGTCGTTACGGACGCGGCGATACCAAATGTGTGTAACTTTTTTGCTTTATTGTGTTTTTTTTAAAATAGTAAAGCATTTTGTAAGGGGACAAAGTGGGTTTTTAATTTTTTTTTCTTCACATATTTATTTTTTTTTTTTTTAAACTTGATTCAACTTTTTTTTACTTTTTTTACTAGTCCCACTAGAGGACTTCACTATGCGATCCTCCGATCGCTATTATAATACACTGCAATACTTCTGTATTGCAGTGTGTTACTGCCTGTCCGTTTAAAACGGACAGGCATCTGCTAGGTCATGCCTCTGGCATGACCTAGCAGGCATTTACTACAGTCAGACCTGGGGGCCTTTATTTACCGGGCTGCCATCGGAGACACAGACACTCGGCGATCTTATCGCCGGGTGTCGGTGGGAGAGAGAGGGAGCTCCCTCCCCCTCTCCAAAAACCACTCAGATGCGGTGCACGCAATTGAGCACCGCATCTGAGGGGTTAAACGGCTGAGATCGATACTAATATCGATGTCACCCTGTCGAGCAGGGACGCCCCCAGCTACCTCTGGCAGCTGAGAGCAGGGAGATTTCACGGCTCCCTGCTGTGGTTACTTTATTCTAATGTAGCGCCTTGGAACGGTGGCGCTGTAGAATAAAGCCCATTAATGACTGCCGTGAAAAGGCTTATCGGCGGTCATTAAGGGGTTAAAGGGTAATAAAGAGTGTATGAAGTATGTCATGTGACCCGCTGCCCTGTGGTTTATCCAGAGCGCCACAGTAGAAGAAGGAAGGCGAAGCCAGTGGAGTGTATAACAAAAAAAAAACACCACAGTAACACAGGTAACTCTGTTTTTACGTTTTACCCAGAATTACCCTTTAAGAGGAAACACATTTAGTTCAAATGTCCACTTTTCAGCACAATTTACAGTTTACATATAGAATTAATCCACATAAAAAGTTGAATAACTTGTGATTACACTGCATTACTAATCTTTTGCTCATCCTGTTACAGCTTATCTTTTTATCCAGAGGGGAACTCACAATTCTGCACAGGCTTCAGTGTGGACATCTCCCAGCATCCCTTGCTGGCTCAGGCGATTTGTATTTTAGGAAGTGTAGTCTTAAAGTGAACCTGTCACTAAATCATACAAGTTGAACTGGATTACTGACCTGAATAGCGTTGTCTCCCCGATTCCAGAACGGTTTTCTTTTTTTTTTTCCAGGACCTCTCCCCATTACAGAGATATGGCCCACTGTTGTATTGGCTCCATACATGCTAATTTGCTGTAGTCAGCCAACAGGGTGGAGCTAGCTTCCCTGCCTCTGATGCTAACCAAACAGCGCGGGGCAGATTGAGGGTAGTTCACCCCGTTTGCTAACTACAGCAAATTAGCATTCAGCCAACAAAATACGTCTTCCCACGAAAAAAAAATCAATAAATAAAAAAAATCAGGGAGACAGCAGTTTTCAGGTCAGTAAACCAGTTCAACTTATATGACCTAGTGACAGATCCTCTATAATACAGTGACAAGATGTAGGAAGAGTAGCTGTCCCACTACATTATAGAAACTCAGCTAAGCTATTATGGATGTGTCTGGCAACAATTTTGTCGACTGTTTCCCAGCAACCACGAGAACTGTGAATGCAGCTCTGGGGTATAATACAGGCTGTAACTCAAGAGTAAGAGAAGCAAAACAATATATTTTAAAAGTTACGAAGAAACACACATACATTAAACAAGACGATGTGGGAAATCAGAACTTCTGTTACCTTAACAAGATGGAAATTCTTGGGATTGAAGCCCACCGCCATGGACAGACGACGCATGTTCTCCGCAACCACTGCAGGGGAGTCTCTTCTGCTGCTGCTAGAATAGAGGTTCAGGGAGGAGAGTGCTGGAATGTATGAAACGCCTCCGCAGCGTGTGGTGAATCCATGGTTGAAAACATTTTCTGTGTAGATGAAAATATAAGTGAATACTGCTCAGAATATCCATTTATTTACTTCTAAAATATTCCACAGAGACTGAAATTTTTAACCAGTCCCTGTATGCAATGGAGCTCACGGTCTAATATTCCTATCTTGGAGGTAACCACTTTCATTAGTCAGTACTATTCTTTTCCAATGTGGCCTTACAAATCTATAAATTTACTAGCACCAGGGGGTGAATCCAACATAAGCAAGGCGGAACCAAGGTGGAGAGAACTGCACACAAGCATTTTCACCGACCGGCATTAAAACGGACGCTGAGCAAAGTGTGCGTATTTATTTCAATAGAGAGAAACGAATAAGTGGTCAGACCTCTCCTAGCTGCCAGACCCCGACCCCTCGCCAGCCGCCAGACCCCTCGCCAGCCGCCAGACCCCTCGCCAGCCGCCAGACCCCTCGCCAGCCGCCAGACCCCTCGCCAGCCCCCTCGCCAGCCGCCAGACCCCTCGCCAGCCGCCAGACCCCTCGCCAGCCGCCAGACCCCTCGCCAGCCGCCAGACCCGACCCCTTGCCAGCCGCCAGACCCGACCCCTTGCCAGCCGCCAGACCCGACCCCTTGCCAGCCGCCAGACCTGACCCCTTGCCAGCCGCCAGACCCGACCCCTTCCCAGCCGCCAGACCCTTCTGTCAGAGGCGCGTCTTAAAATAACAAATGATCGAGTATAAGATTGCTGGCCGATCCTGTCAATATCATCTGGTTCGGATGACATTTCTCCAAGATGTATAGTCGGCCTAATAACTGTTCCTGTAACTCACCTGGTATTAAAGGTGACTTAAGAATGGTCAGTTCTCCTCTGCCGGGTAGGGTTCCCAGGTAGATCTGGATATCACACTCCACTAGTTCAAGCTGTTTCTCCATAAAAGTATTATTCATGTCGGAGGGTTGTTGAGCATAATTCAGTTCTAACAACTCATACTCAAAAGTGTATACTTGTGTGAATAGACGGTCTATAAAGGCCTTCATCAGACAAGTCCTGTTCTTGGGCAGAATAATTCGCACCCTGCTAATATTATTTTCATCCAGTTTTTGCTTCACATTATGCAATGTGGCAGTGACGCCAGCAGCGCTTATGAGTTCAATGGGCTTCTTCAAGGTTTGGAAAGACCTGATGGCATGTAGAAACACATCTCGGGCATCATTATTGTCACAGCCAAAGGTCTGACAGTACATGATGTAGATGCTGGAAGTGGTGGGATCACTTTTCATTAGAACAATTTTCATTGCTGCATCCAAAAACTGTTTGATGCAGTAATGATGAGAAGTAAATTCTACACTGAACATATCAATTAATACAACTTCTGCCATCTTTTCGTTTTCTGTAGAAGAAAAGAACATACAATGTTAATGTCTACATGGAAAGAACTGTAACAAATGCTGTACTTGTCCAGTAACATATTATATTAATGAAGGTCATTTAAGGCTCTGTCACCACATTATAAGTGCCCTGTCTCCTACATAAGGAGATGGGCGCTGTAATATAGATGACAGCAGTGATTTTTATTTAGAAACACGATCTATTTTCACATTAGGAGCGATTTTTAGCTTTATGCTAATTAGCTTCTTAATGCCCAAGTGGGCGTGTTTTTACTTTAGACCAAGTGGGCGTTGTGTGGAGGAGTGTATGACGCTGACCAATCAGTGACCAATCAGCGTCATACACTTCTCTCCATTCATTTAGTCAGCGCATAGTGACCCTGCATTGTTCGCTATGTGCTGTCTTATACTGACATATTAACGTTAGTGAAGTGTTTAGACCGTGACTAGACATTCCTTCCAGCCAGGACGGGATGTCTATTCACAATCCCGGCACTTCGTTAACGTTTGTTTAGTACTTACAGCAGAGCAAGCGTAATCTCGCGAGATCACGCTGTAAATGACAGGTTACAGCGAGATTACGCTTTGCTCTGCTGTAACTACCACAGAAGCGTTAACGAAGTGCCGGGATTGTGAATAGACATCCCGTCCTGGCTGGAAGGAATGTCTTTTCACTGTCTAAACACTTCACTAACGTTAATATGTCCGTATAAGACACCACATAGTGAAGAACGCAGTGTCACTATGCGCTGACTAAATGAATGGAGAGAAGTGCATGACGCTGATTGGTCACTGATTGGTCAGCGTCATACACTCCTCCACACAACGCCCACTTGGTCTAAAGTAAAAACGCGCCCAGTTGGGCATTAAGAAGCTCATTAGCATAAAGCTAAAATCGCTAAGAAAGTGGTGAAAATAGATCGTGTTTCTAAATAAAAAGCACTGCTGTCACTTACATTATAGCGCCGATCTCCTTATGTAGGAGATAGGGCACTTATAATGTGGTGACAGAGCCTCTTTATCGAGAACGACCACAAGGTCCTTGCGATAGCTAGTAACTACCTTTTGCCCATATGCCCTTCACAGTCACAAGACAGGTGACCTATTTGTAGGCCCCACATAGAATCTCACTGTGACTACAGTATACTGCCCATTAAAGGTGTTGTTCGGTTTCAGCAAAGTAAGGCAATTTCCTTTTGTATTATAAAAAGTTACACAAATTTTCCAATATACCGTATTTTTCAGACTATAAGACCAACCCAGGTTTTGGACAACAGAAAATAGGGAAAAAATTCATATTTTACTACTTTTACAAAGAAAAAAACTATTTGTTAAAAAAAATAAACTTGTTAGGTTTTACCACATTCTGAGAGCCTTAACGTTTATATTTTTTCATCGTTTTAGCGGTGAGGGCTTATTTTTCGTGGGACGAGCTGTAGCTTTTATTGGCACCATTTTTTGGTACATACGATTTTTAATTTTTTTAGTGCTAAGGTGACCAAAAAAACAACGATTCTGCTGCTTTAAATTTTATTTTTTTGCGCCGTCCACCGTGCAAGTTACATTATGGTATATTGTAACAGTTCTGACTTTTACGGATGCAGCAATACCAATTTTTATTTTTTTTACATCGTGCTTGGGGAAAAATGGGAATTTTTTTTTTTTTACTTTTAATATTTTTTTTTTACACTCCTGAAAATGTTTTTTTTTTTTGTTTGTTTGTTTTTTTACACATTTTATTAGCTGCGCTAGGGGACTTGAACCAGCGATCATTAGATTGCTGGTACAATACGCTGCAATACAAATATATTTCAGTATATTGTCATTTTTACAGGCTCCTGTTAAGTCTTGCCGGAGGAATGGCTTAGCAGAGGCAGCCATCGGCACCCCTGGTTGCACTGCGGGGGGGGGGGGGGGGGCGCTCCCTTCTCCTAGCGGTTTAAATGCTGCGGTGGCTATTGACCGCGGCATTTAACTAGTTAAACGGCCAGGAACAGCACGATCAGTGTTCCTGGCCGTTAGCTGTGTATTACAGCGGACACGCTAGGCCCCCGTGGTGCCCAGACAACCATCGGCGCCCCTCGGTTTATATGCCACAGTCGCTATTGACTGTAGCATGGGGTTTTTCCATGAGGGACATTAATAAAATATCAACAGGATGTGTCATAAATGTCAGATAGATGCGGGTCTGCACCTATCTCTAGAACGGAGCCCCCTAAACCCTGTTCTAGCGGTTTGTGCTCATGCTGACTCCCGGCCACTTACTGATTACATGTTTGGGGGTTATGGAAACAGCAAAACTTGCTGAGCTACCATGTTTCCGTAACTCCCATAGAACGGAATAGTAGTTACGGAAATAGTCCTATGGGAGTTACGGAAACATGGTAGTTCAGAGAGTTACGCTGTTTCCGTAACTCCCGACCATGTAATCCGTAAGTGTCCGGGAGTCATAGTAAGCACAAACAGCTAGAACAGGGTTTAGGGGGCCCCGTTCTAGAGATAGGTGCGGGTCCCAGAGGTGGCACCAGCATCTATCTGACATTTATGACATATCCTATGGATGTCATAAATGTCCCTCATTGCAAAACCCCTTTAACTAGTTAAACGGCCAGGAACAGTGCGATCGATGTTGTTGGCTGTTAGAGCAGCGTTTCAGCTGTAAAGCACAGCTGACGCCTGCAGTGTATCGAGCGGGCTCCGCACATAAGCCCGCTCCAAACATCACCCCCGGCACGTCATAAGATGCAGGGACTTTTTAGCGAGATTTATTCTTGCTAAAAATTGCGTCTTACAGTCCGAAAAATACAGTACTGTTTGTATTAAGTCCTCCTGGTTTTCAAGATCTCCGCTTGCTGTCATTCAGTAGGAACATTCATTCTTTACTTCCAATGGATACAATTCTGTCATTCTGTCCATGGTCATGTGGTGGAAACATAGGTGCAGGAATCGTTACAGTATGTGTATCAAAGCTGTCCTGTAACGATCCCAGCACATGACCATCGACAGAATGACAGAATTCTATCCATTGGAAGTAAAGAATGAATGTTCCTACTGAATGACAACAGGCAGAGATCTTGAAAACCGTGAGGAATTAATACAGAAAATTGTATAATATTTCATTATACAAAAAAAATTACATTAATTTTCTGAAACCAGACAACCCCTTTAAGGAACTTATGACATTGGACGCTCTCAATAGAAATCAGTCCAAGAAAGTAATGACGGGCGTGCGACATTGACCATCGTTACAGTCCTGACCACAGACAGCAGGAACACAAGGGGACATTTATCATTGATACACGGCATATCCCCCTTACATTAGTATTGGCCATTCATATCTGGTCAGTGGGGGGCCGACTTCTGTGACCTCCACTGTTGGCTAGAACAGGGCGGCCATAATGCCAGGAAAGCGCCATGCCTTTTCAGCTCCTGATGGCTTTGCTCAACTCTTTTCAGGGGCCACATAGTGGCCCACTAACTACAATGAGTTTACCATGCAGCCTCAAATACAGGCAAGTGGAGATGAGAGGAACTAAAGGGGTCCAGGACTCTCTCACTGCATCTAAAACATCATTCTAGGAAATCAGCAGAGTAACAGCAATCGGACCCCCACAACCAGATATTCTGCGCTATATGTCACAAACGTCTTTAGTGAGGAGAAGCTTCCGAACATCAGGCTCCTCTAAGTAAGGATTCCCCTTTTAATTTGAATGCTAAAACGATACTGAGACGCGTCAGAACTTAGGCCATGTTCACACTGCATATGTTCAGGCTGAAAAATACGAAGAGGATTTCAAGAGAAACGACGCCTAAAAATGGAGGCGTTTTTAGAGCTGATTTTAAAAGTGTTAACCGTGGCAAAAAAACAGCCGAAATTGCCTCCTATCGATTTCAATGGGAGGTGGAGGCGTTTTTTTCACTTGAGCAAAAAAAAAAAAAAACACTTGCGGGGAAAAAGAGGCACCATGCCCTATCTGGAGGTGTTTTCCGCCTCAAAAGCCCCATTGGAATCAAAGGGAAACGGAAATAAACGCGTTTTTTTACGTGTTTTTCGGCAAAAAACGCTCCCGGTTATTCCAGGGCCTAAGGCTGGGTTCACACTGAGTTTTTTGCAGGAGGAAAATCTGCCATTTTCCTCTGCCTGCATGCATTTTCACAGCGTTTTCCACCCGCGGCCATTGAGCGCCGCGGGTATAAAACGCAGCGAAATATGCTTTCTCTGCCTCCCATTGATGTCAATGGGAGGACAGAGGTGTAAACGCCCGAAGATAGGGCATGTCCCTTCTTTTTCCCGTGAACTGGTTGTTCCGCTCGCGGGAAAAACCCGCCTCCACCTCCCATTGAAATCCATGGGAGACATTTCCGGCCGTTTTTTGGCACGTTTTGCAGCGTGGTTTCAGAGTCAAAAAACTGTGTGTGAACTCCCCCTAAGGGTATGTTCACACGACCAAGTTTGACGTAATTCGGACGTTTTACGCCCCAAATTACATCTGAAAAAACGGCTCCATTACGCCGACAAATATCTGCCCATTACTTTTAATGGGTTTTACGATGTACTGTGCCGACGACCTGTCATTTTACGCGGCGCTGTCAAAAGACGGTGCGTAAAAAAGACGGCTCGTCAAAAGAAGTGCAGGACACTTCTTGGGACGTAATTCGAGCCGTTTTTCATTGACTCCATTAAAAAACAGCTCCAATTACATCCGTAATGAACGCCGCGAAAAACGCAAGTATGAGCAATTACGTCTGAAATTCAGGAGCTGTTTTGCGCCTGAAAACAGCTCCGTAATTTCAGACGTATTTTGCGCTGTCGTGTGAACATACACTAAGAATACACCTCATATGAACTACCCAGTGTATTTCCTAATGATCTCAATAGAAAACGGTTGGCAGGCATATTTCATGTATTTCACGTATATTTTGGTGCGTAATACGAGAATTTTACACTCCGAAATACCCTTGAAAATAAGCTGTGTGAACATCCCCTTATGATTCTCTAGGCGCGGTCAGGCGGTGCAGTTATTTTTACCAGGAGTGCGACCCAAAAGTACAATGGAAACATTTACTTCAGTCGTCTTTCCTGGTTTTGGCTAAAAAATATGGATGCAAAATATGAACGAAGTAAATCAAAAGCCCTCGGATTCTCCATTAATAAGGCCCCACGCGTACGACCGTATTTTTCATCCGTAATTACAGATCAGGTAATTACGGATGAAATTGCGGAACCATTAATTTCTATAGGCCACAGACACCCTTACGTATATTTCCAGATGTGTGTTCGGGCCGTAGAAATAATTCGCAAAATTTAGAAAATCTCCCTAAGCCCTATGCACACGACCGTAAAAAACCTCAGTTTTTGCGGACCGTGATCCGTAAAAACGGACCCATTCACTTCCATTGAACGCGGACGTCTTTCCGTATCGCTGAGGATGAGTGTCCGTGCCGCAAAACTGCCGGGAATTACGGAGCATGTCCCTTCTTGGTCTGCATTTGCGGCACGGACTCCTCCATAGAAGCCTATGGGGGAAGCCAAAATTGCGGATGGCTACGGAGGTGCGTCCACAAATACGGATAGCCATCCGCAAATACAGAAGTGTTGCTAAGCGACGCAAAGGAGATTTCCCATTAACCAGGCCTCTTTAGCGGATCTGTATATACGGATGTACTACGGACCGTATTTGCGAATACCATTCAGCAGAAATGAGTACGATGCTGATGATTATACAGAAATATGGAACCGTATTTACGGTCAGTATTTGCGGATACGCTCGCGTGCATGAGAGTCTTGTCCACAATTGCAGCACGGACTCACCCATATAAGGCCTCATACACACGACCGTAGCCACGTGCACGGCCGTGGTTTTCGGGTTGGCCGGGGGCGGAGCGTCATCCGCAAATCACGGGCCATGCACATGGCTGCGGCCATTATTTGCTATGAGCCCGGACCGCAGAACACGGCCGTAATAAGACATGTCCGCTCTTTCTGCGGTCCAGGCTCCTGGGCCATGTACGGACCATGGAAACCACGGTCGTGTGCATAGGAATGAATGGGGCCGCAATTGGATTTTCGGGGTAAGTCCATGGGCTCTTCCGCAATTGCAGACGGCTACGGATGTGCATCCATATTTGCAGACCGTAAAAATCCTTACGGTCGAGTGCATGAGGCCTATGGTCTGCGAGACTTTCTACAGGGACAATCCTTCACATATCTAGTAACGTGCAGCCTTGTAATGACCACAGTCCCTACTGTGAATAGAACAATGCTGGTTAGATTTGGTGGGGGGAGGGTTTTATTAGGATACGGACTCTCACCAGTCACGATACATTTTGTATAGGAACGAGATTTCATTAGAATTCCCCTTTAAATCGCAGAACCCTCCATTATGTACAATACAAACATCGCCATCATGGCACCGGACATCTGTCCACGTAATGACTGGTGGCGGGGTGTGCCAGCACATTGCATCCATACTACACCGCATAATAACGTGCCACTGTCACATCCGCGATATATCATCTGATAGCCCGGTCTCCATACCTGTAATCAAAGCACAGAGGCGCCGCCTGCAGGATGATCAGACAGATACTCAGGAGCGGCAGCAGCTTAGTAATAACATCCGGGTCAGGAGGAGGAGCCACCGGTCATTATACTGGATTCGGAAGGGGAGACACAGAGTGGAAAACGTATCCGGGTCATGTCGTCAAGTTATAGAGGGGGGGAGGGGGTCACTGAACTTCTATAGCGCAGCAGTTCGCGATAACCCGAGACCACCGTACTGAAATGTGGAACTCACATCTATGACATACTTATATATGGGAGACCTTTGGATCGTGTGACCTGTGTGTGCGGCATAAATTAGAAGAGGCATCTCTGCATCCTGTAGATGAATAGATAGATGGATTCATTATATTAGATACAATTGATCCAGACCACTGTTTGCAGTCAGTGAATTGAAACATCATGAAAATGAGTGGCCCTCACATGCGCATGTCTGTTCACATCATGCTTATGGGCTATGGTAATAGTAACTAAAAAAAAGTATAGCATCATTCCTATGCAACATAAAACTAATTTATGTGTTAACCCCATTATAAGTCAATGGGATCACCATTTTGATCCGTCATGGCTTCCGTTATTTTAGGGAAGCCATGACGACAGTGTGAACATAGCCTTGGGAGCAAGGTGCTTCAGTTTGATTCTGTCTTCAGTTATTTTACAATCAGTTTTTTTCCACAAAACTTAATCTGTTCACACTGCTATCATGGTTTCTGTTATAAAGGACGGCGGTGCCAGATCTATCACATGACAGGCACCAATGGACCCCATTGACAATAATGTGATCCATCGGGGGTTATGTCGTTTTGACAGGAAGAATAGCGCTGCATGTTGGCTATTCTTCCCTTCGAATATAATGGAACTGCAAACAGCCTCTGACAGTAGTGTGAACTCAACCTAAGCTGATGTCCATCATATGACGGACACCAGCGCCCGGCGGAACCCATCGACTTTAATGGGTTTCGTCGGGCTTCCGTCATTTTACCAGACAAATTAGCACTGTATGCTGGAATGTGAACACAGCCTTCGGCCCTATTCAGACAATTGTTGGAAAAATTGTCTGTGTTTCTTACGGAAAGCTGACGATTTTCTATCCAAGTTGAATTAGTATTGCGTCCGAGTGCGTTCCCATTGTCCGTGTTTTACGTTTGTATAGCATCAGTTTGCATCCGTTTTTCATGTCCATTCATGCTTTGTTTTAAGTGTCTCCTAGCAACCCATCTGTAAACAATGAACCTCACTTGAATGGCGTCCGTGTTCTGTCCGATTTTTTTCACAGACCCATTGATTTGAGTCTGAGGCTGGGTTCACACGAGCGTGTTCGGTCCGTAATGGACGGACGTATTTCGGCCGGAAGTCCCGGACCGAACTCAGTGCAGGGAGCCGGGCTCCTAGCATCATAGTTATGTACAACGCTAGGAGTCCCTGCCTCGCTGCCGGACAACTGTCCCGTACTGTAATCATGTTTTCAGTACGGGACAGTAGTTCCACGGAGAGGCAGGGACTCCTAGCGTCGTACATAAGTATGATGCTAGGAGCCCGGCTCCCTGCACTGAGTTCGGTCCGGGACTTCCGGCCGAAATACGTCCGTCCATTACGGACGTTAATGTGCTCGTGTGAACCCAGCTTGAGAATCCGACCAGAGGAGTTCATGCTGCGTTTTTTCTCTCAATCGACTTTAATGTGTCAGTGTTCGGTCCGTGTTCTACACTCGGACAGTACATAGACGTGAACAACGCTCGTCTGAATAGGCCCTTAGGGTGTATTCGCACGTGCACTTTTCGTTCAGGTTTTTTTATACAGTTTTTGCAACCAAAATCAGGGGTGGATCATAAAGGGAAAGAAAGTATAAATGACAGATTCCATCATTCTGCCCCTGCTGTAATTTAAATCAGCTCTGCATGCATTGGCTGTGATAGACTTGTGCCTGTACACAGCAGCCAATCTGTGGAGGCAGAGCAGCAGTGGGGCGGGACAAAGCAGCAGCCTGAACCAATGATGAGACAGGAGGCGGATTCCAGACTACCTCAAACTCCCTGTGGCACTGTAGCTAAGCTGTAGTCATAGATCACACCTCTGCCTATTTTTGAAGTCACAACTGGATATTCGCTTTAAGAAACTGTGATCTTTGTAGTACAGTATGGAGCAGCGGTGTACAGGAAGGATGGAGATTTTACAGTAGCGCTGTATTGCATGGGGCATCATTTTACAAGAATCTGGTGACTCACATATTGAAGCGTATTTTATTTCATTGTTTGTTTTTACAAGTCTTTATTTTTTATTACCATTACTAACATGTTACAGTATTTTTACATGGCAATAAGGAAAGAGAGTAGGAAAAATAGTACACAAAAGTGATTGTTTTAGAGTTTGGTGATTGAAACCCTCCATAGCCTCTATAGGGTTGACTGTAGTGGAAACTTCTTGTCTCACCACAGTAGGAAGAGCAGCTCTGGAGCATAAACTTCTGCTGTCACCAGGGAGAGATACACTTTATTTCCCACTTGTATCTCCTGCTGCCACTATGCAACCTGCAGTTCAGAATCTACTTCATGGAGTTGAGATGACATGTTTTTTATTTTGTCACAAAGAAAACACTTGGCAAACATTTTAAGAACCCATCATTTATTCGACATAGAAATGAGACTTGGAACATACAATTGACTGCTGCATTTCTTGATGCTACTCCGTATGTACAACAATATAGTGACAGCAGGAGTGTAAATATAAAGAAGTGTTTGACAATAATAAATGCTATTTTATATTATATGAAGTGATATATTGTTATATGTTTTCCCTCATTTCCAGTGCGCTGCTATATTAACAGGCCTATTCTTTGTTAAAAGCTTCTATACAAGCACTAGTAATGCCACAGAAGCTTAAATGGCAGGATACTCAAGATTATAAGGCTATGTTCACACCACTTTGAGCCTGACAATTGCCAAAACAGTGCCATTTTGGCATCCGCTGGACGTGTATACATTGGTATTACCTTCACTGTATTGGAAGGCTTAGCCTGCTGTGTGATTTTCTTGGCTTATGCACCAAAAGCGAAGCCAAAAAATTATTTGAACAGAGCCTAACTTACATTAGATTATTTAAAGGGTACCTTAATAGAAAGTCTATGAGCCCGTACACCAATAGCTCGGCTTTCTGAGAAAAGCCAAACAGAAACTAAACGGCTCAGCGCTGAGCCTGAGCGCTTCTGCCGCTTTGCTTTAGCGATCGGTGGGGGTCCCAGTGGAGACCCCCACCGATCAAAACTTCTGACGTCACTATTACATTTTTGAAAGTCTAGTTACCCTTTAAGGTGAGTCAATAAAGGGAATATTGCACATTGTATGTCAACTACTCATTTCTCAGCCAATCTTACATGCAAAAGCAATCATATGCCATCTCCAACTAGAAATGATTAGTCCGGCCGGCAAGTCTGCCCTTATAGCACTTCTGATTTGATAAGAGGCCTCACCAACAGTAATACACATATAATATGAAGAATCTTCCACCTCTCTGTCATTGGTCAATAGGACGGTGCTGATCACATTATTCGAACATAAGAAAAATTTTTGTAATAAAAAAGATTATTTGCAAAAATATATATTTATTTGCAGCTTCTATGAGGGTGACTTAAAAAATTCACCCCGAAAATGCTGTTTTCTGTATCCGGTATTAATTAAAACTTCTCCAAGCCGCGGCAGGACGTTCACCAAGCTAGGGGCTCCTCTTCCGTCTTATCCGTTTATGTGAATGAATCAGGGAGGCGAGCCTTATATAAAACTGCAGTATGGGTTAAAGATCTATTAATGGTACAGCTCATAAAACGTCTAAGGACAACTCTATATATCACGCTATATGTAAAATATATCACTTCAAGCACATAAACATGACATAACGGGTCTTTTGTTGTAACAGAGTAATAACACATTGAAATCATTTTATAGTATACAAAAGTCTTATAAAAAGATGTCAATAAATTCTGACAATAATTTTTTTGCGTTGCCATCTACAGGTGAAGAACTGAAGCTACATGCAGAGCCATGGCTGGCATTAAGAGACCGTTCTATGATCCAGCTGGAGATAAACCTTGAGATCTCATGAAACGGTTTCTTTCAAATGTGTAGCTCGATTCCATTCCTGGTTTCGGCTCACAAATACTGACCTAAGTACTGCCGTGTGAGAGTAGCATTATGAAAATCTCAGTATTCTCAAGTCCTATTTAGTGACTTTTTTTAATGCCCTTATAAGTTGGCTTCGAAATCTGTTACTGGCAAAATAGTAAAGAATAGGATTGACGCAACTATTGGAAAAGGCAATGCAAATAGTAAATGGAATTATAACATTAACATTGTAAATGGTCCCACAGTTGTTAATGACTCCGAAGCGAGCTAACAATTTGACCATGTTCACAAGGTGCAGTGGTAGCCAGCATAGGAGGAAAGCCAGCACCATGGACACCACCACCTTTAGAATCTTGTCACTTTTGGTTTTCTTCACCTTATTCTTTGCAGATTCTAGAATAATTTTATATATCATATAATAACAGATTCCTTGTATAATAAACGGTATTACAAACCCAACTACATACTTCATCGAGTCCACGAATATTGGCCAAAACAAGCTGTTTGGTGGGTATCTCATGCCACAGACAATTTGCTGAGAATGGTACGAATAGTACATCTGTCGGAAATACATGGTAGGCATGCTCATCACAAAAGCGGAAACCCAAATTAGGAGGGTGACCATTTTCGCCTTGGTAAGAGTTCGCTTTTTGAGAGATTTCATTGGACGCACAATACCAAAGTAACGATCTATACTGAGGCAAGTAAGCAGGAAAATGCTGGCGTACATGTTCACTGATGACATCACAGCACAGAATTTGCACATTGTAGAACCAAAGATCCATTTATATCTTCCTAAAAGATCCACTGCCCAGAGTGGTAACATGGCAACAAAAAACAAGTCCGCGATGGCTAAGTTCACAATGTAAATATTGGCCACTGATTTTCTGTGGAGACAACACGTCAGACCCACGACTATGATCATGTTTCCAACAATCCCTATTATGAAGATAAGCATGTACAGTATGGGAATAAGAACAAAATGATAGGGAGCATAATTATTCAGATATGAGCAGTTTGTCAGATTAACAACACTGGGAGTCTGGAATAGAACTTGGAGTGATCCAGTTGATGCGTTTGAAGATAACATATCCATGACCAGAGAGAAGATATTGTGTCCCAAAACCTGAAAGAAACATATTTTGTGAATGTATTTTTTATGCTTACAGTATTTAGAAGTCTGGATTCTATCACATACTGTATGAGAAGACCATATTTTGTAAGGCATGGCAAGCCACAGATCAGGAAATATCTTGTATAATACTATATCCATTTCAATTGGGTACATATGGGTACATAGTATAGCAGGGGTGGACTTAGACAGCAGAAGGCCTCTATGCAAGGTAAGTATTCGGGCCACTTGCAGCCCAACAGGTCAAACAAGAGGACTCTTTGTTCGGGATCTAAAAATAAAACAGCTTAAAAAAAGTATGCCAGGGCATACCCCCTGAACGTATGCCAAAAGCACACTTTTGTCATATACGTCTGGTAAATCGGATGCGTATCCGGAGCATACGCCGAGCATAAAGCAAAGACCATAAGTGAATATACCCTTTGACAAACTGGTTGCTAGAAATACACTGGAGAACTTCTCAAAGTTGTGCTCATATCATTCAGCAATAAAACATCTCAGTTTGTCTTTACAGCCTGTTAAAAATGCAGTCCTAAGGGTATGTTCACACGCAGTGTTTTCAGGCGTAATTCGGGCGTTTTACGCCTTGAATTACGCCTGAAAAAACGCCCCTAATATGCCTACAAACATCTGCCCATTGCTTTCAATAGGATTTACGATGTTCTGTTCCCACGAGCCTTTATTTTACGCGTCGCTGTCAAAATATGGCGCGTAAAATGACGGCTCGTCAAAAGAAGTGCAGGACACTTCTTGGGACGTTTTTGGAGGCATTTTTCATTGACTCCATTGAAAAACAGCTCCAAAAACGTCCGTAAAAACGCCCCAGAAAACGCGAGTTGTTAAAAAAACGTCTGAAAATCATATCGTATTTTCAGACGTTTCTGGTCACTGTGTGTGTGAACATACCCTAAAGCTGAGATCTTATGGACTAACGTGCAGACACTGCAGGTGTAAACTCATGGATCTTGGTCCGATGACTGAATTTTGACACATATTACAATCGGAGGTAACAGAGGTATCTATCATACAATACATTATATACACGCTAAATATAAGCTATATACCTCTTTAAAAATATGTATATTTGTAGATAAATGTGTGTATACATATGGATGTGTAAATAATAGATATTCCAGAGGATGTGGACAAGGAGGTGATGTGGCCAACTAGGTATTGCCCCAGTTACATTTGTAATAAACGATACAGTAAAATGTAGATAGCTGGAATAGTCATATGTAATGTGTTTTTTATATATGTCCTTCGTTTTTATTGCTGAATATATTCATCCTTAATAAAATGTGCATTAAATCCTTAGTAAATTGCAACCGTTGGGATTTTTAACAGCAGTGCATAAACAGAATAGTACAATAGTATACAAAGTCAATTACACCACAATCCATCCTCATCACCTATGAGTAATTTATCTGGAATTATTTCATCACTTTAAGTCAATATTGCTACAGATTTTTATAAAGCAAACACTTACCAAACGCCCTGCTATCTCAACAATGACAAGAGCTGAACACAGAGCCTTGTATGCAAAAGAATATCCTAGGAAATACGTATATAGAGGATATTTAAAGGGGAACTCTAGCATTTTTCCATAGTGTCGTATTAGAGCTACATCTGCTTCATTCTCTTCTGCGGTCTATTATGAACAGTGTAGAATTTTCCTGGACATCTAGCGATCTAACAGCCACTTAGATTGTGCTGGGGTCGATCACTGGTCTTATCAGTATCTGGGTGGAGTGATAACCAACCCTCCCTGCGGGTAGTTTGTACAGTATGTCGTCTTCATGGATGATTCAGTGCTCAGGGTACAGAACACGTGTCATTTCTGGTGCTTTATGTTATTGCATCTAAACCAAGAATAGACAAACAGTAGAATATCACTGAATCAGTATATTATAATAATGGTTTTCTTACTCATTATCTCCGTACGTGCCTCATTAGGAACCCCTAAAAATAATGTACCCTACTACTTCTCCATCGCTAAGCGTAAAAATGTCAACTCTTCCTTTTGCAGTCTTTGTAGAACCGTTAACCAGGTTCTAATGAACACAAGGGTTTCATGTAATTCCACTTCTTAGCAACAGAAAATTACGCCGCTGCCATCATTTTTTGTTGGCAAGGAGACTTCAAAGCCCAGGGGAAAAGACTGCTGTGACCCCAATAGCCACACCACTGAGCAGAGCTGAGTTTTTCACTTAGCATGACACATGCTTGAGAAACAATGCTATATACATCATATATGCATCAGAGCTAAATGTCAAATTCACAACAACTATAAGAGTAACTAAATGCTTATGGGTCCTGGTACAAAAGTTCAGCTTTGCCCCCCCCCCCCTCCTGCCCCCACCGCCTACCACAAAACCAAAATCTCACCCTGCATATATTTGTGTATACATCATATAACTTAGGGCACATGGACACATATGTATTACGGCTCCGTACAACTTTGAATCGTATGAAATAGTAATGTAATATGTCTCCATCGCACTCTATGGAGCCCTCCTATACCTCCATATTTAGGAAGGTATTCTCCCCTAAAAGTATTGTTCTCAGTAGAAAATACCATGTTATATATATGCCAGAAATGAGAAGGATGCTGTGTAGACCTCCTCGCTCCCCTTACCTCCTCCCGGCATCCACGCTGGGCAGCCGCTCCAGCCGCCGATGCTCTGCACCGGGTCCTTTCATGTTTCTCCCAGACACCCTGGGTATAAAGGGACCTCCTCTCCCATCACTCCTTGCCAGAGCACTTTGGCTCCCTTTTTTTCCTTTGTGTTCCAAGTATCCCTGCTGTCTAGTTTTGAATTCCTTTGTACAACTTTGTCTGCTTTTTTTACCACCCCTGCCTGCCGCCCGCCCGCCCTAACCAATTTCTACGTTGACTATAACGAACCCCCGCAGCCTGCACTGCCCTTAGCACTCCAGACTACTCTGCTTCTGTTTACGGCAGTTGTCACCAAGGGGGTCTTCTCTGGGGGTAGCAACCTGGCGTTCTCCCAAAGTGAAGTCCACATCCCTGTACGGGGTTAACGGTCTAAATGACACTAGATTATATCAAAATGTGATTTTCTATACTGCAGGTAAACCTAGCATATTATTTATAAAGCACAACGGTGGAGTCCAAAAGAGTTAAATTGTAGCTCCACCTTTGATAAACATTATCTATTTGATCAGGAAATGTAAAATCCAGCATTTTTGTTACATCTTTATTACTGATTTGCAGTTTTTAAAAAAAAATTTCATTCAGGCTTTATTATTTTGAAAGAAGAAGAACAATATCGTTGTAAAGGATCTGCCAGACAGAACTTCTGTGTCGACGCCCATAGGTAATCAGTCTGCACCTGCTTCTATGTCTGTGAGACTGACTCCATCTTCCACCACCCAGGATGGCAGGCTTAGGAGTGGGAGAGCCTATCACAGCCTGGCCAGACGGAGCTAGCTCCCGCCCTCTGTCTATTTATACCTGCCTTTCCTGTTCATCCTTTGCTTGTGATTCTTCTCTGTTGGTTTCCTGGCCCTGCTGCAGCTTCTTGAACTACTGATCCTCTGCTTGTGATTGACCTTGGCTTTACTGACCATTCTTCTGCTCTGCGTTTTTGTACCTCGCTCATCTCCTGGTTTGACTCGGCTCGTTCACCTCGCTTGTTGCTCACGGTGTTCCCGTGGGCAACTTCCCCATTTCCCTGGCTTCTTTGTACCCTTGTCTGTTTGTTTGTCGTGCACCTATTGAGTGTAGGGACCGTCGTCCAGTTGTACCCCGTCGCCTAGGGCGGGTCGTAGCAAGTAGGCAGGGACTGAGTGGCGGGTAGATTAGGGCTCACTTGTCTGTTTCCCTACCCCGACATTACATAATCACAAGCCCATATACCTAGTTTACCCTGGTCCCTGACACTACTATGGACCCCCTTGAGACCCTGGCTCAGCAAATGCAAGGCCTCTCCCTACAGGTCCAGGCCCTGGCTCAGAGGGACAACCAGCCTGATGCTACTCTGGTAGTGCCCCTCACCTCACCTCTTGAACCCCACCTCAAGTTGCCTGACCGGTTCTCAGGGGACCGGAAGACTTTTTTTCTCCTTTCAGGAGAGTTGTAGGCTCTATTTCCGTTTAAAGCCCCACTCCTCAGGTTCTGAGAGCCAGCGAGTGGGTATAATTATGTCCCGGCTCCAGGATGGGCCCCAAGAATGGGCCTTCTCCTTGGCTCCTGACGCCCCTGAACTTTCCTCCGTTGATCTTTTCTTTTCTGCTCTCGGGCTCATTTATGACGAGACTGACAGGACTGCCTTTGCCGACAGTCAGCTGGTGACCTTACGTCAGGTTAAGAGACCTGTTGAGAAGTATTGTTCTGACTTTAGGAAGTGGTGCGTAGCTTCTCGGTGGAATGACCCTGCCTTAAGGTGCCAGTTTAGATTGGGTCTGTCGAACGCCCTGAAAGACCTGCTAGTTAGCTATCCCTCTTCTGACTCCCTAGATCAGGTTATGGCTTTAGCGGTACGACTTGACCGACGTCTCAGGGAACGACGACTTGAACGTGTTTGTGTTTTCTCCTCTGACTCCCCCATGATGCCTCCCGAGGTTCCGTTGCTTCGTTCTTCCACGGAAGATTCGGAGGTACCTATGCAACTCGGGGCCTCCGTGTCCCCCCAACATCGTAGAGAGTTCCGCAGGAAGAATGGTCTCTGCTTCTACTGTGGGGATGACAAGCATCAAGTGAACAACTGTACTAGGCGTAAGGATAAGCAGCCGGAAGAACTTCCGCGCCTAAGTGACCATCGGGGAGGTAACTTGGGCGCACAGGTATTTCCCGTAAATATGAAACGTAATAAAATCTTGCTTCCCTTTCAGGTCTCTTTTGGTGGTAGGTCTGCTACCGGCAGTGCCTTCGTGGATTCAGGGTCTTCTGCTAATATTATGTCTGTGGAATTTTCTATGTCTCTAGCTATGCCATTGATTGATTTGCCTAAACCTGTCCCGGTAGTGGGTATCGACTCCACTCTTCTTGCTAATGGTTATTTTACACAGCATACCCCTGTTTTTGAACTCCTTGTGGGCTCCATGCATTTGGAGCAGTGCTCTGTACTGGTGATGCAGGGATTATCGTCCGATTTAGTTTTAGGCCTTCCCTGGTTGCAGTTGCATAATCCCACTTTTGACTGGAATACTGGGGATCTTACCAAATGGGGTAATGAATGCATGACGTCATGTTTTCCTGTTAATTCTATTTCTCTCCCTGAGGAGGTGAACACTCTACCTGAGTTTGTTCAGGACTTTGCTGATGTTTTCTCTAAAGAGGCCTCCGAAGTGTTACCACCTCATAGAGAATACGATTGCGCAATTGATTTGGTACCAGGAGCTAAGCTCCCTAAGGGTAGGATATTTAATCTCTCTTGTCCCGAACGTGAAGCCATGAGAGAGTATATCCAGGAATGCCTGGCCAAGGGTTACATTCGCCCCTCTACTTCTCCGGTAGGTGCTGGCTTCTTCTTCGTAGGGAAGAAGGATGGTGGTCTTAGGCCATGCATTGACTACCGAAACTTGAATAAGGTCACTGTAAGGAACCAGTATCCGCTTCCTTTGATTCCTGATCTCTTCAATCAGGTTCAGGGGGCCCAATGGTTCTCTAAGTTTGATCTACGGGGAGCTTATAACCTTATCCGCATCAAAGAGGGGGATGAGTGGAAGACTGCGTTTAACACACCGAAGGTCATTTCGAATACCTCGTCATGCCCTTTGGGTTGTGTAATGCTCCCGCGGTCTTCCAGAATTTCATAAATGAGGTTTTAAGAGACTACCTGGGGGTATTTCTTGTAGTGTACCTTGATGACATACTTGTGTTTTCCAAGGACTGGTCCTCCCACATTGAGCATGTCAGGAAGGTGCTCCAGGCCCTTCGGGAAAACAAACTGTTTGCTAAGACCGAAAAATGTGTGTTTGGGGTGCAGGAGATACCGTTTTTGAGTCAAATCCTCACTCCTCATGAATTCCGCATGGACCCCGCCAAGGTCCAGGCTGTGGCGGAATGGGTCCAACCTGCCTCCCTGAAGGCGTTACAGTGCTTCCTGGGGTTTGCTAATTATTACAGGAGATTTATTGCTAACTTCTCGGTCATCGCTAAGCCTCTTACGGATCTCACTCGCAAAGGTGCTGATCTCCTCCACTGGCCTCCTGAGGCTGTCCAGGCTTTTGAGGTCCTTAAGAAGTGCTTTATCTCGGCCCCAGTGCTGGTTCAGCCCAACCAAATGGAGCCATTTATCGTGGAGGTTGACGCATCCGGGGTGGGAGTGGGGGCTGTCTTGTCCTAGGGTACCAGGTCCCTCACCCATCTCCGCCCCTGTGCCTATTTCTCCAGGAAGTTTTCGCCCACTGAGAGCAACTATGATATTGGCAACCGTGAACTCTTAGCCATTAAATGGGCATTTGAAGAGTGGCGCCACTTCCTGGAGGGGGCTAGGCACCAGGTAACAGTCCTTACCGACCACAAGAATCTGGTTTTCCTAGAATCTGCCCGGAGGCTAAACCCGAGACAAGCTCGATGGGCGTTAATTTTTACCAGATTCAACTTTTTGGTCACCTATAGGGCTGGGTCTAAAAATATTAAGGCTGATGCACTGTCGCGTAGCTTCATGGCCAGCCCTCCTTCGGAGGAAGATCCTGCTTGTGTTTTGCCTCCAGGTATAATCATTTCCTCTATTGATTCTGATTTAGTCTCTGAAATTGCGGCTGATCAAGGTTCAGCTCCCGGGAACCTTCCTGAGGACAAGCTGTTTGTTCCCCTGCAATTCCGGCTAAGGGTACTTAGGGAAAATCATGACTCTGCACTATCTGGCCATCCAGGCATCCTGGGTACCAAGCACCTCATTGCCAGAAACTATTGGTGGCCTGGGTTGCTCAAAGACTTAACGTCGCCGCTTGTGAAGTTTGTGCTAGGTCCAAGACTCCCAGGTCCCGACCAGCGGGCTTACTATGTTCTTTGCCCGTTCCCCAGAGACCTTGGACCCATATCTCCATGGATTTCATCACCGATTTGCCTTCATCTCAAGGCAAGTCGGTGGTGTGGGTTGTAGTAGACCGCTTCAGTAAGATGTGCCACTTTGTGCCCCTCAAGAAACTACCCAATGCTAAGACGTTAGCTACCTTGCTTGTCAAACACATCCTGCATCTCCATGGGGTCCCTGTCAATATTGTTTCGGACAGAGGGGTACAATTTGTTTCATTGTTTTGGAGAGCCTTCTGTAAAAAGTTGGAGATTGATCTGTCCTTCTCCTCTGCCTTCCATCCTGAAACTAATGGCCAAACTGAGAGGACTAATCAGTCTCTAGAACAATATTTAAGGTGTTTTATCTCTGACTGTCAATATGATTGGGTCTCATTCATTCCACTCGCCGAATTTTCCCTTAATAACCGGGTCAGTAACTCGTCAGGGGTCTCCCCCTTTTTCTGTAATTTTGGGTTTAATCCACGGTTCTCCTCCGTTTGACCTGGTAGTTCCAACAATCCCGAGGTAGATGTCGTTCATCGGGAACTGTGTACAGTCTGGGCCCAGGTTCAGAAGAACCTAGAGTCGTCCCAGAGCATACAAAAGACTCAGGCAGATAGAAGACGTTCTGCTAACCCCTTGTTTGTGGTCGGGGATCTGGTGTGGCTATCGTCAAAAAATTTGCGCCTTAAAGTCCCATCCAAGAAGTTTGCTCCCCGGTTTATAGGGCCATACAAGGTCCATACAAGGTCATTGAAGTCCTTAACCCTGTCTCCTTCCGACTGGAGTTGCCCCCGTCTTTTCGAGTACACAACGTGTTTCATGCCTCCCTCCTTAAACGCTGCTCCCCGTCCTTGGCTCCCTCGAGGAAACCTCCGGTCCCTGTTCTCACCCATGAGGGGGTAGAATTTGAGGTGGCCAAGATTGTGGACAGCAGGATGGTCCAAGGCTCCCTCCAGTACCTGGTCCATTGGAGGGGATACGGGCCTGAGGAGAGGACTTGGGTACCCGCCCGGGATGTTCACGCTGGGGTATTGTTCCACCTTCATTTCCCCAATAAACCAGGTCCACCTAGAAAGGGTCCGGTGGCCCCTCATAAAAGGGGGGGTACTGTAAAGGATCTGCCAGACACAACTTCTGTGTCGACGCCCATAGGTAATCAGTCTGCACCTGCTTCTATGTCTGTGAGACTGACTCCATCTTCCACCACCAAGGATGGCAGGCTTAGGAGTGGGAGAGCCTATCACAGCCTGGCCAGACGGAGCTAGCTCCCGCCCTCTGTCTATTTATACCTGCCTTTCCTGTTCCTCCTTTGCTTGTGATTCTTCTCTGTTGGTTTCCTGGCCCTGCTGCAGCTTCTTGAACTACTGATCCTCTGCTTGTGATTGACCTTGGCTTTACTGACCATTCTTCTGCTCTGCGTTTTTGTACCTCGCTCATCTCCTGGTTTGACTCGGCTCGTTCACCTCGCTTGTTGCTCACGGTGTTCCCGTGGGCAACTTCCCCATTTCCCTGGCTTCTTTGTACCCTTGTCTGTTTGTTTGTCGTGCACCTATTGAGTGTAGGGACCGTCGTCCAGTTGTACCCCGTCACCTAAGGCGGGTCGTTGCAAGTAGGCAGGGACTGAGTGGCGGGTAGATTAGGGCTCACTTGTCTGTTTCCCTACCCCGAGATTACAATCATGTTGCTGCCTTGAAGTCACCAACAAGCTGCTGTTGACAGATCTTATTTCTTGCAGTTTGATAGAAAACGTACATAACAACAATAACTCTTAATAAGAAAGTAAATACAATCAAATAATACAGAGCATTCTATGAAAGAGCTTTAAAATATGAGAATCTGAATGATTTATCAACACCTTAATACTTCTACAGTCTGACTCATAACATAAATGCCAAATGTAAGTATTAGTAGTCATTATGTTAATTTGAATATTTTCATGTTCATGTCTAAAAGGGGTTGTCTGGGATTTGAAAAAGGGGTCTGCATTTTGAAGAAGTAACAAAACTCTTGTCCATTGGCTGTGTCTGGAAATGCAGCTGATTCACATTCAAGTGAGTGGAGTAGAATTGTAATCCAGATATGTCATAAATGTCAGATAGATGCGGGTCCCATCTCTGTAACCCGCACCTATCTGTAAAACAGGGCCCCCTAAACCCCATTCTACTGCTCTGTGTTGTGGCTGAAGCGTGTGATTTCCGACCATATATTACGTATTTCACATGTTCTACGTAAAAACTGTCCAATTGTATCTAAGGGACATAGTGGGAATACAGCATTGAATGCGACTCCTATTATGTCCTATCGGTGGGCAAAGAACGTGGGAGATCTGATAGTGAAGTCGGATATAGGAAGTCGAAAGAGAGATACACAGACCTTTCTTTGTCCTCCTAAGAAAGGGAACTTTCCTTGCTTCAATTACTGCAATTGCAGCAATTTTTTAAATGGTGACAATTTTCATCATCCATATACTGGTAGGGAGTTTCATATTAGGCAACAGTATACCTGTAATTCGGATTATGTTGCCTATATGATAACATGCCCCTGCTCATTGCTATACATCGGGGAGACCACCATGCCGATCAAACTAAGGATCAATAAACATAAAAGCACAATTAGAAATAAAATTATAGAGTTGCCAGTGTCGAAATTTAGTTGAAAACAACCATCAACTCAACCAACTGAGATTTAGGGTCATAGACTCTGTTCCATTGCTGAGGAGAGGAGGTGACAGACAGAAAATGCTTAAAAAGAAGGAGCTTAGAGGGATATATATGAATTTGTATCCAAGGGGACTTAATCTGGAATACAAGGTTGCTCCAGGTGCTGTTTTTACATGTTTTTAACCAGTTTCTTATTGTATAGAATCTATATTCACTTGGTGATTCACTATTATGTTGCATATTTTCAGATACTGGAGACATTGGCGGCACGGAGGGGATTTGCTCACCACGGCATCAGCGATCCCGATGGTGACAAGTGATGACACAAAGAGGAGTATGTCAGTGCTGCAAATGAGTGGACAGAGATGATTACCTCTTGGGATACACTATGAACAATAATTGCTTTGTTTGCTATGTATTTGATACATCGTATTTTGGGCATAGGTGTAGAGATGAGCCAGTGGGGTAGGATACAGTGGTGTATTGTTTAATTTCCATGGCATTGCGCTGTACAAAGGTCCGATCTGTTAGATCGAACATTACAAGGAGCGCTCCCTTATATTACTGAGATGGCCTCTCTTATAGAGGAAGGGATTCTGGGTTAAAGGAATTGAATTGAATTGAAAGTCTTTAACCCCTTGGCGAAATGCCACGTACTATTACGTTACTGTTGCGAAGGGGAAATATGGAGCACGCCCACGGGCTGAGCGCGCTCCATACTCGGCGGGTGACGTCTGTGTTATACAGCCGACACCTCAATCCAGTTGGCGGAATCAAAGTTCATTTTGATTCCGTCCGTTTACCACCTTAAATGCTGTGGTCAATCATGATTGCGGCATTTAAATTGTTCGAATCAGGAGGGCGCCCCTTCAAACAAGCCATCACGCCCCCCGCAGGGCTTTAAAGGAGACTGTTAGTATCACGACAGGGGGACTAATACAAAAAAGTAAAAAAACAGTTAAATAACGTTTTTTTCATGTTTTAAAGAAAAAAGTATTAAAAGTTAAAAAAAAACAACTTTTCCCATTTTTCCCCTAAAGTAATGTTAAAAAAATTAAAAGTTAACATAACTGGTATCGTAACATAATGTTAAAAATATTAAAAGTTAACATAACTGGTAAAAGTCCAAACAATATAGCGTTGTTTAACCCTCTCGGTGAACGGCGCAAAAAATAATAATTATAAAACACGCATATACTCCAAAATGGTATCGGTGTAAACTACAGCTCGCCTCGCAAAAAATTAACCCCACACATCGCTAAATTGACAGAAAAATAAAAAAGTTATGGTTCTCAGAATATGGCAACACAAAAATATTTTTTTTTAGCAAATTGTTGTTTTTTTTAAAAGTAATAAAACATAAAACAAATCATAGAAATTTGGTATCGCCGTAATCGTATCAACCTGTAGAATAAAATGCACATGTAGTTTTTACCGCCTGATGACGCCGTAAAAACAAAACCCCCCCAAAAAACGGCGTAATTGCTGTTTTTTTACCATTTCACCCACAAATATTTTTATTCAGCTTCCCAGTAGAATGTGCGGTACAATAAATGGTGCCATGAAAAACGACACCTTGTCCCGCAAAAAAACAAGCCCTCATACGGCGATGTCGACAAAAAAACAAAGAAGTTATGGCTTTTGGAAGGCGTGGAGGAAATGAAAAAACTGAAATTGGCCGTGTCTCCAAGGGGTTACACTTTACCCAGAGCACTGCTGTGTCTCTTTACACTTTAAAAACTATGATTTAACACCACTTAGTAGAGAAGGGCCTTTTTTAGGCTTCAGCACCGCCCCCGAATCTCACTGGTTTAACACAGTCATGTGACCTGGGCTGCATAGCAACGTTGTCCCTGACAGCAAACATGAATGGAGAGTGTTTGAGATTCTCTGTGTACTGCACCAGTCCCCAGGAGGTTTAGAAGACTTACACAGGTGATTGTCTCTGTCCTGCTCACATGTGACCTGACTAAATGGCGGTGAGCTACATGTGTGCAGTAGGACTGATAGGACTATGGACTGCTGTAGTGTGGTGAGCTGATCTACTCTTCGTGTCATGGCGGTGAGGTACATGTGCGCAGTAGGACTGATAGGACTGTGGACTGCTGTAGTGTGGTGAGCTGATCTACTCTTCGTGTCATGGCGGTGAGCTACATGTGCGCAGTAGGACTGATAGGACTGTGGACTGCTGTAGTGTGGTGAGCTGATCTACTCTTCGTGTCATGGCGGTGAGCTACATGTGCGCAGTAGGACTGAGAGGACTGTGGACTGCTGTAGTGTGGTGAGCTGATCTACTCTTCGTGTCACGGCGGTGAGATACATGTGCGCAGTAGGACTGATAGGACTGTGGACTGCTGTAGTGTGGTGAGCTGATCTACCCTTTGTGTCATGGCGGTGAGCTACATGTGCGCAGTAGGACTGATAGGACTATGGACTGCTGTAGTGTGGTGAGCTGATCTACTCTTCGTGTCACGGCGGTGAGCTACATGTGCGCAGTAGGACTGATAGGACTATGGACTGCTGTAGTGTGGTGAGCTGATCTACTCTTCGTGTCTTGTCCTTTGTATATTTGTTGTTCCATTTATGATTACGATTAGTTCTTTTATGTATGTACAATACGATGCACTATTGACACCTTCATGTTGGAGCAACGTTTACATATGTAACTATACACCTGTGGGAGTAACCTTGTCATGTATTGGTTTAATTGCTCCATGTGGTGTTATGCGCCTACCTATTTAACCACTTAGTGACCAGCCTGTTTTAAACCCTAATGACCAAGCAATTTTTTATTTTTTTTTCATTTTTTCATTTTTCTATAGTCTCATTCAAAGAGCTATAACTCTTTTATTTTTCCGTCGACATTGCTCTAGGAGTACTTGTTATTTTGCGGGATTAGTTGTACTTTTTAATGGCACCATTTTGGAGTACATATCATATTTTAATTAACTCTTATTAATTCCATTCACTGTCCGGCGTAAATAACATGTTACCTTTATTCTATGTGTCGGTATGATTACGGCGATACTTTTTATGTTTTACTACTTTTGCACCATAAAAACTCTTTTGAACCAAAATTATTTGCTATTGCATCGTCGCTTTCCAAGACCCGTAATTGTTTTTATTTTTCCGTCAATGTTGTTTTTATTTTTCCGTCAATGTAGTGATATGTGGGCATGTTTTTGCGGGACGAGACGTAGTTTGGAATGGTACTGTTTTGGGGTACATGGGACTTATTGATTAACTTTTATTAAGACTTTTTTGGGGGGCAAAAGAAAAAAAATTGCAATTTTGCCATTGTTTTTTTTACGGTTTTCACCTAGTGGTTTAAATTACATATTAACTTTATTGTTTGGGTCATTACAGTTGCAGCGATACCATATATGTGTACTTTTATTTATTTTTTTACACTTTTGCTAAATAAAACCACTTTTTATGGAAAAAAGGGTTTTATTTAATTTTTTTGCTGTCATTTTTATTAATAATTTTTATTTCACATTTATTACTTATTTTTACAGTCCCACTAGGGGACTTCACTGTGCGATCTTTTGATCACGGTATACTTAGCATACCTGAGCATTATTGCCTGTAAGGGTATGTTCACACGACAGCGCAAAATACGGCTGAAATTACGGAGCAGTTTTCAGGCGAAAACAGCTCCTGAATTTCAGACGTAGTTGCTCATACTCGCGTTTTTCGCGGCGTTCATTACGGACGTAATTGGAGCTGTTTTCCAATGGAGTCAATGAAAAACGGCTCCAATTACTTCCCAAGAAGTGTCCTGCACTTCTTTTGACGAGCCGTCTTTTTTACGCGCCATCTTTTGACAGCGCCGCGTAAAATGACAGGTCGTCGGCACAGTACATCGTAAAACCCATTAAAAGTAATGGGCAGATGTTTGTCGGTGTAATGGTGATTTGTGCATCAATTCCATTGAAAAAAGTGCTTTGCTAGTGAGTGGAAAACACATGCCACACGCAAAACACACTGATGCAATAAAGCAACATACGGACAGATTTACGCACGTTTTTTACGCGCTTAAATCTGTCACGCTCGTGCGAATGTAGCCTAAGGCCTAATTCACACGAGCTTGTTCGGCCAGTGATATATACGGTCCGCATGTCAGCCACATTTCCCGGACTGAACACAGTGCAGGGAGCCAAGCTCCTAGCATCATAGTTATCTATGACGCTAGGTATCCCTGCCTCCCCGCGGAACTACTGTCACGTGATGAAAACATTATTACAGTACGGGACAGTTTTCCCGCAGCGAGGCAGGGACTCTTGGCATCGTACATAACTATGATGCTAGTAGCGTTCCTCCCTGCACTGTGTTCGGTCCGGGAAATACTGCCGACATGCGGACCGTATATCACGGACCAAACACGGTCGTTTGAATTAGGCCTAAGAGACTTGCCACAGAAGTGATGTCCAAAGAGTAGTCAAATCACATGCAGACTTTGGGGGTAATTTATCAACCTTTCTACACCAGAGAGTCCCCCACACTTGAGCAATCGCCTTCATTGTGGATAGAGAGGGGTGAAAATTCGTCTGAAAGAATAGCATTGCTTTCAAATGGGAAGATATGGAGTGATTTCCTAGAAGAAGCGATTCAATATGAACCCAGAGTTTAGAGGAGTCCGATACCCAGAGAGATTTCATTTGATCCAGTATAACTGCTCTATAGTAGCATAGAATCGAAGGAGCATTCAGACCACCCCTAAGGTTAGGCATATACAATATGTCTGGTTTGACTCTAGATTTCCAGGTTTCCCCATATAAAAGACTGTCGTAAAGATTGTATTTTTCGAATAAATGAAATAGGGAGGAATATTGGAACATTGCGAAACATGTAGAGGATATTAGGAAGAATGACTGTTTTGATTGTTGATATTCTGCCTAGCCATGAAATACCCTGGAGTCTCAACCTTTGTATATCTTCCTTAATTGTAGTCAGAAGGGGAATATAGTTTGTTTTAAATAAGTTAGATGCTGGGTAGGAGATATCGATACCTATGTAATGACATGAATTTTGAACCCATTTAAAGTTGTAAGTGGACTTGAGAATAGCCACCACAGACTTTTTCAAACCCAAATTAAGAATCTGGGATTTAGAGGAATTGATCTTGAAATAGGAGGCAGCAGTAAATTTTTGAATAATCTCTGTTATTGAAGGTAGTGACACTACCGGATTTGTTAAGGCTATGAGAACATCATCGGCAAATAGGCCGATGCATTGCTCAAAATCCCCAATCTTTATTCCCGTGATATTATTTGGCAAACTAATTTTTTCTGCGAAGGGTTCCATCAATAATGCAAAACTTAGAGGTGACATCGGGCAACCCCGTCTAGTTCCGTTTGTATTTGAAAGTATTTAGAGAGAAAACCCGAGGAGTAAACGGATGCATTAGGCTTAGAATACAGTGCTAGAAGAGCTGAGAGGTAGGGATTTTCAGAACCAAATTTGCCTAGAAACTATTCCAAATACTTCCAATTGACTCTGTCGAACGAGAAGAGAAGGCACTCCATTAGAATCCACTATTTCCACAAGATCCAAGAAACGTCTTGTACCATCAGATGTCTGACAACCCTTTACAAAACCCACTGTAATGATGGGGGTAGGGAAACAGACAAGTGAGCCCTAATCTACCCGCCACTCAGTCCCTGCCTAATTGCAACGACCCGCCCTAGGCGACGGGGTACAACTGGACAGTCCCTACGCTCAATAAGTGCACGACGGACAAACAGACAAGGGTACACAGAAGCTAAGGGAAATGGGGCAGTTGCCCACGGCAACACCGTGAGCAACAAGAGTGGTGAACGAGCCGAGTCAAACCAGGAGTGTACGAGGTACCAAACGCAGAGCAGGAGAGTAGTGAACAAGCCGAGTCAAACCAGGAGTGTACGAGGTATCAAACGCAGAGCAGGAGAGTAGTCAGTAAGCCAGGGTCAGTATGAAGCAGGGACAAATAGTACAAGAAGCTGCAGCAGGGCCAGGAAACCAAACGAGAAGAATCACAAGCAAGGAGGAACAGGAAAGGCAGGTATAAATAGACAGAGGGTGGGAGCTAGCTCAGTCTGGCCAGGCTGTGATAGGCTCTCCCACTCCTAAGCCTGCCATCCTGAGTGGTGGAAGATGGAGTCAGTCTCACAGACATAGAAACAGGTGCAGACTGATTACCTATGGGCGTTGACACAGAAGCTGTGCCTGGCAGATCCTTTACACCCACTTGATCATTTTTGACCAACTGGAGAAGAATATTAACTAGGCGTCTTGCCAATAGTTTGGCATATATTTTCAGGTCTGTACTTAGGAGAGAAATGGGACGAAAGTTTGGAGGGGAGTCTGGTGATTTATGTGGTTTGGGAAGAGTGATTATTAACACATGGATTATTTCTTGTAGACATCTTGTAATGACGGGGGTAGGGAAACGGACAAGTGAGCCCTAATCTACCCGCCACTCTGTCCCTGCCTACTTGCAACGACCCGCCCTAGGCGACGGGGTACAACTGGGCGGCGGTCCCTACGCTCAGTAAGTGCAAGAGACAAACAGACAAGGGAACACAAAGCAAAGGGAAATGGGGCAGTTGCCCACGGCAACACCGTGAGCAACAAGAGTGGTGAACGAGCCGAGTCAAACCAGGAGTGCACGAGGTACCAAGCGCAGAGCAGGAGAGTAGTCAGAAAGCCAGGGTCAGTATGGAGCAGGATCAAATAGTCAGAAGCTGTAGCTGGGCCAGGAAACCACACGAGAAGAATCACAAGCAAAGGAGGAACAGGAAAGGCAGGTATAAATAGACAGAGGGCGGGAGCTAGCTCCGTCTGGCCAGGCTGCGATAGGCTCTCCCACTCCTAAGCCTGCCATCCTGAGTGGTGGAAGCTGGAGTAAGTCTCAGAGACATAGACTCAGGTGCAGACTGATTACCTATGGGCGTATACACAGAAGTTGTGCCTGGCAGATCCTTTACACATCTATCTGTAGACATGTATTGGTTAAAAGTTTTGAGTAGAAAGGGACAAAAATATGCGAAAATTGTTTATAATATTCGTTTTTTAGTCCATCAGGGCCTGGGGATTTATTAGGTTTCAAAGAGACTATTGTGTCACTAATTTCTCTTAAAGATATTTCCCGATTTAATAAGTCTTTTTGAGCTAACGAAATTGTAGGTAAGGAGATATCCTTTAGGAAATCATTTATTATTTCCGAGTTTGGTTATGGAGTATCACTTGATCTCTCAGGTTGTACAAGTTACTGTAGTAATCTGCAAAAGTCTCAGCGATCTTCTGCGGGTTAAGGATTTTGTTACCATGAGCGTCAAGAATATATGGGATTTTTGACTTTGCCTCTCTATACTTGATTTTATTCGCTAAAAGTGTGGTTGCTTTATTTCCTTGCCAATAGAGGACATGTTTATTTTTCCTTAGATTGAGTTCTGTCACGATCTGTGGATATATGGACCCACTGGGCCGCACCGCCGTAGTAGGGTAGCAGCTGGCCAAACAACAGAGTACCAAGTCAATATAAAGTCCAAGCACAAGGGTACCTGTAATAGTCCAGACAGTAGCAACTGCTTAGGCACAGATGGGACCTTGGTGGCAGGTGGTGCAAAACGTGGCAGATGACACCAGACGTGGTATAAGTCAGCAGGCGTAGTAAACGGCACAACGCGACTCAAACACTAGAGATGGCACAGGAACAAATACAGCACGGGATACAGGTAGCAGGGCACAGGAACACAGGGAACAGGATACGACTAAGAAACCATTTGCAAGACTAACAGAGGAATATAAACAACACTCTGGCAAGGAGTGAAAGGGCAGGGGCCCTTTAATAGTCCAGGGTGATCAGGGCTAATTAGAACCATATTTTCATGTGCGCGCGCTGGCCCTTTATGGCCGGGCACGAGCGTGTGCACGCACCCTATGGAACACTGCAGAGTGGAGCGGAAGTGAGTGCTGGCGTCTCTTGGGGAGGAGAAATGCGGGCCAGCACTCACAGATCCATGCCCGCGGCCGTCGAGGGGTGAGTCAGAACGACAGTACCCGGCCGTTGACAGTACAAGTTCATATCTATTTTGCATAAACATTTATAGTTGTTTCTTTATTTCCAAGTTGATTGCAAAAGAAAATGTCAATTTATTCTTATCTTCTAACATTTTTATCTTGTTCAAAAGATTATCTATGTTAGCTGCTCGTTTTTTCTTTTCCGTTGCAGCAATCAAGTGTGTGCCAATTAAGTCTCCAAGGGGAAGAAGGCGGGTTGTTGAATTCCTCAGAAATAGCTATGGATATGGGAGCATGTTCAGACCAGGTAATTAAATCAATCTTAGAATGTAAAATTTTTTGCAATAACCATTTTTCCGTGAGGAATAGATCAATACGGGAGTAAATTTTATGAGGATTGGAGAAGAAAGTGTAATCTCTCTCATTAGCATGAAGAATTCTCCAAGCATCATACAAGCTCTCTTTGAAGAGTAGATGTGAAATACCCAGTTCTGTGGCAGAAGAGGAGCGAGGGGATCTATGTCAGGATCTGGAACAATGTTAAAATCCCCACAAAAAAATTAATGAACCCTTCTTAATACTATTAGCTAATTCAATCGTGTTCTTAATAAATTTGGTCTGGTGGGAATTAGGAGCATCTAAACATACTAAAGTATAGGGAATATTGTTAATATTACAAAGCACAATAAGATATCTACCTTCAGGGTCTGATAAGGATGAAATCAGTTGAAAGGCGATATTATTTCTAAACGCCATCATTACTCCACTGTTTTTACTGACAGCATGTGAAAAATATATATTTGGGAAGTTACGATTAATCACTCTTTTCGCATCTACCTCATTTAAATGCGTTTCCTGGACACAGTGTACATCACATTTTTGCTCCCGGGCTTCTCTCCATAAGAGAGAGCGTTCAAAAGGGCTGTTTAAACCTTTTACATTAAGAGAGCGGATATTAAGTATTATTAAAAAGAGTGTGAAGGCTACAGAAATATTCCCAATATAAACATCATGTATGAATGCTCTAAAAATTTCACAGAAGGTAGATACAGTATACAAAGATCCCATCATTCCGCACAAGGTGAAGAACAAATTAACATAACAAGTAACGTAATAAAAAACATAAAACGTACTTTCAGATACAGTCCAGGTTACATATGAACCAAGTTCGAACATCTTGTTGAGGAGGGTGAAGAACAAAACATATGAGAGGAGTGCAGAACCCGGATCTACACAGAGCCCATATATAGCAAATGGACAAATAAAAATAAAATATAGATGAGTTCCTTTTCGATAAAAAGAGAAGTCAATGTCACGATGAATATCAAATATACTATGAAGTGGTCAGGAGAACAACCTTAAAGAGGCTCTGTCACCAGATTTTGCAACCCCTATCTGCTTTTGCAGCAGATCGGCGCTGCAGTGTAGATTACAGTAACGTTTTTATTTTTAAAAAACAAGCATTTTTGGCCAAGTTATGGCCATTTTTGTATTTATGCAAATGAGGCTTGCAAAAGTACAACTGGGCGTGTTGAAAAGTAAAAGTACAACTGGGCGTGTATTATGTGCGTACATCGGGGCGTTTTTACTTCTTTTACTAGCTGGGCGTTCTGACGAGAAGTATCATCCACTTCTCTTCAGAACGCCCAGCTTCTGTCAGTGCAGACACAGCCGTGTTCTCGAGAGATCACGCTGTGACGTCACTCACAGGTCCTGCATCGTGTCGGCCACATCGGCACCAGAGGCTACAGTTGATTCTGCAGCAGCATCAGCGTTTGCAGGTAAGTAGCTACATCGACTTACCTGCAAACGCCGATGCTGCTGCAGAATCAACTGTAGCCTCTGGTGCCGATGTGTCCTCGCTCGTCCGACACGATGCAGGACCTGGGGAAGTGACGTCACAGCGTGATCTCTCGAGAACACGGCTGTGTCTGCACTGCCAGAAGCTGGGCGTTCTGAAGAGAAGTGGATGATACTTCTCGTCAGAAAGCCCAGCTAGTAAAAGTAGTAAACACGCCCCGATGTACGCACATAATACACGCCCAGTTGGACTTTTACTTTTCAACACGCCCAGTTGTACTTTTGCAAGCCTCATTTGCATAAATACAAAAATGATCATAACTTGGCCAAAAATGCTCGTTTTTTAAAAATAAAAACGTTACTGTAATCTACATTGCAGCGCCGATCTGCTGCAATAGCAGATAGGGGTTGCAAAATCTGGTGACAGAGCCTCTTTAAGTTATCATGGTGATCCAGAGTACAACATGAAATACCTGAATCTCTGAAGACAGGAAAGTTCAAGTGTCCTCTAATAGAAGAGCTTTCTGACCAATTGTGGTCCACTCTTGAGGAATAGTTGGAGGTTTCTTTCTGGCTCGAGAGATGTCACCATCTTGTGGAGTAGAGAGGGACCATTTCTTGAGAAGGGTGGCTGCATCTTTAGGGGTTAGAAATGACGTGAGTAAATCCATGTCTTGTTATAATCAGCTTTACAGGATAACCCCATTTATACGAGATATTGTTCTCAAAATTCTGGTATATGGAATGAACTCTCTCCATCTTGATAGTGTAGCTGGTGAAAGATCGGAAAACAGCGAGATTTTCTCAAAGTGTTCAAGAAGATCTTTTTTGTGCATGGCTGTTTTCATCAGCGCCTCTTTAAAATGGTATAAATGCAGGCGCGCCAGAACATCTCTTGGAGCACTCGCTGGTATAGATTTCGGTTTTGGAATCCTGTGAGCTCTGTCGATTAATGTCTCTTTCAGCAGCTTCAGGGATTTGAGTTACAAATAGGTCAGTAAGAAATTCTGAAAGTTGAGCGTTAGTAAGGGTATGTGCACACGATAACGACCATTACGTCTGAAATTACGGAGCTGTTTTCAGGGAAAAACAGCTCCTGTATTTCAGACGTAATTGCTCGTACTCGCGTTTTGCGAGGCGTCAATTACGGACGTAATTTTGAGCTGTTCTTCATTGAATTCAATGAAAAAACGGCTCAAATTACGTCCCAAGAAGTGTCCTGCAGTTCTTTGATGAGGCAGTCATTTTACGCGTCGTCTTTTGACAGCGACGCGTAAAATGACAGGTCGTCGGCACAGTACATCGGCAAACCCATTCAAATTAATGGGCAGATGTTTGCCGACGTATTGGAGCTGTATTTTCAGAGGTAAATCGAGGCATAAAACGCCTCGTTTACGCCTGAAAATAGGTTGTGTGAACCCAGCCCTACTGATTCAGGAATGTTACGGAATCCGATGTTGTTCCTCCTAGAACGATCCTCCGAATCTGCTAATTTTAGCTTTATAATATAGAAGTCGTCCTCCATCTCGTTATGCGTATCCACCAAACAGTTATGTGCCCCCACAAATTCCTCAATTTTTTCTTCCAGATGAGCAGTACGCTCACTTATGTTGTTAATATCCGCTCCCAAGGATGAAATAGCAGTGTGTATATCGTTGTGAAAAGACTCTCTGACGTCTTGTAGCAGGATTTTCATTTCTGCAGAAGAAATTGATTCAATCTTTTGAGAAGCTGCAGTATTGCTATTGCTGCTACATGGCAAGGAGAGAAAAGGAGAGGTTAATTTCCCAGGAGTGGTATGTAGAGAGGGATACGTGGGGGAAGCCTGAGATGTTTTGGGGAGATCTTCAGGTGGCAAAGGACTTGCAGAGGCAGAATATGAGGAAGTGCTTTCCTCCTATGCAGTATGTCGGGTATCCAGCCGCCGGCGTGTTCTGGTGCCATTTTGTGAGGAGGACGGTGCTAAAACGGCGTGCGTTTTGGCGGACTAGGAGCTTTTTTCCTGCTCCTAGTCATGATATAAAGGTTGCTCAGGGTTCCAGGGAGTGTTGCCAACACTAAAGGATCGTGTCAGCGATATTCAATACTGCTGTATAAGCCACTCAATGGATATGGTCTCCGGGGCTCCGTCCTCACGCAGCCTCTTTCCTTGGCATCCGACCACGTCCCATTCACTTCTAATGAAAAAACATGGGTCAAAATGCTCACTACACCCCTTAATATGTCCTACAGGATGTAGTTTCCATGATAGGGGTCTCTATGTGGGGGTTCGTTCTACTATTTGACCTCAGAGCCCTGCAATTGTGGGCCAATGCCCTGAAAATCACCAAAACAGGCCTCAAATGCGCATGTTGCTCTTTAATTCTGAGCCATGTCATTTATCAAATAAGTGCCTTGAAGGGTGTAGTTTCTAAAATGGGGTCACTTCTTGGGGGCTTCCACTGTACTCTGGTACCTCAGGGGTTTCTCAGGCCCAAAAAACACATAAGTAAGATCTACATGCCAAATAGCGCTCCTGCCTTTCTGAGCCCTGCCGTGTGTCCAAGCAGCGGTTTATGACCACATATTGGGTAATTCCATACTCCGGAGAAACTGCATTACAATTGTTGGGGTGCTTTTTCTCCTTTATCCCTTGTGAAAATGAGAAAATTCAACATTTTAGTGTAAGAAATGTTGATATTAATTTTAACGGCCTAATTTCACTAAATTCAGCAAAAAAACTGTGGGGTCTAAATGCTCACTATACCTTTCGATAAATTCCATAAGGGGTGTAATTTCCAAAATGGGGGTCACTTTTGTGGGGTTTCCACTGCTTTGTCCCTCAGGGGCTTTGCAAATGCGACATGGCACCAAAAACCATTCTAGCAAAATTTGAGCTCCAAAAGCCAAATAGCAGTCCTTCCATTCTGAGGGCTGCCGTGTGTTTAACCCCTTCCCGCCGCAGCCATTTTTCAGATTTTCATTTTCGTTTTTTTCCTCCCTATCTTCCAAAAGCCATAACTTTTTTATTTTTCCGTCTATATAGTCCTATGAGAGCTTGATTTTTGCGGGACGAGTTGTAGTTTTTCATAGCACCATTTATTGTGCCATAAAATGTACTAGGAAATTCGGGAAAAATTATTTGTGGGGTAGAAAATGAAAAAAACAGCGATTCCTCCATTGTTTTTTGCGCTTCGTTTTTATGGAATTCACTGTGCAATTAAAACATGTTAACTTTATTCTGTGGGTCAATACATTTACAGCGATACCAAATATATATAGTTTTTTTCTATATTTTACTACTTTTACAAGTAAAAACCTAAGTGTCAAAAATTAAATTAATTTTGTGTCGGCAGATTCTGAGAGCCATAACTTTTTTATTTTTCCGTCAATTAAGTGGTATGAAAGCTTATTTTTTGCGGGATAAGCTGTAATTTTTAATGATACCATTTTGGGGAACATGTGACGTTTTGATCACTTTTAATTTCATTTTTTGTGGGAGATGAGGTGAACAAAAAATAGCTATTCTGGCGTTTACAATTTTTTTTTTTTACAGCGTACACCGTGCGGGTTACATAATGATATATTGTAATAGTTCAGACTTTTACGGATGCGGAGATACCAATTATGTTTATTTATTTATTTTTTTACTATGCTCTAGGGGGAAAATGGGAAAAGGGTTTTTCTTTTAACTTTACATTTTTTTATTTTTTTGGTTACATAAAAAAAACCTTTATTTTACAAATTGTAACTTTTTTTATTAGTCCCCCAAGGGGACTTCAACCAGTGATCTAATACTAATGTATTGCAGTATATCGTGATTCTGACAGGCTTCTATTAAGCCCTGAGGCAGGGCTTAATAGGAGCACAAAGATAGCGGACCTGGGAGCCTTCATTAGGCCCCCAGGCAGCCGTAGCAACCATCGCTACCCCACGATTTCATTCCGGGGGGGGGGGCGCAATGCGCTGTTAGAGGGGGTGGCCCCTCTCTTTCTAACGATTTAAATGCTGCGGTTGCTTTTGACCGCGGCATGTAACGAGTTAAACGAGCGGGATCGCGCTCTAGCGCGATCCCGCTTGTTACTCTGAAGTGTCGGCTGTAACATACAGCTGATGCCGGCATCGTATGGAGCGGGTTCACTCCGTGTGCCCATTCGATACTTCCCCTACAGGACTTTGGCGTATGGATACGTCATATTTCGGGAAGGGGTTATTAAACATAAGTTTATGACCTTTCCGTATTCGGGAGAAATTGCTTTACAAATGTTGGGGTGCTTTTTCTCCTTTATCCCTTGTAAAAATTAAAACATATGTTTTATTTGAAAAAAAATGTAGATTTTCACTCTTATGGCTTAATTCAAAGATATTTAGCAAAAAAACCTGTGGAATCAAAATGCTCACTACACCCCTAGATTAATTCCTTGGGTGTAGTTTCCAAAATTGTGTCTTTTTTAGGGTTTTCCCTATGTTTTGGCACCACAAGACCTCTTCAAACCTGACATGGTGCCTAAAATATTTTCTAATACAAATGAGTCCTGAAAATCCACTAGGTGCTCCCTTGCTTCTGAGGCCTGGGTTTCAGTTTAATCTCCCATTTTCTTTAATTAGTGAAAAGCGTATAAAGGGTTAAGACACTCTCTGAATGCTGTTTTGAATACTTTGATGGGTACTGTTTTTAACCCCTATCCGCACGAGGAAGTAACTGTACGTCGTTGCGGGAGGTTACTTCCCGCACGAGGACGTACAGTTACTGAGTTTTTCCCAGTGCACACTGTCGGCGACAGTGTGCACGGGAACCAGGAGGTCAGCTGTCCCCGACAGCTGACACTCCACTCTTGCCGACCAGCGATCCTTTGCCGCTGATTTCGGCGAATTAACCCCTTAAATTCGGCGATCGGTTGCAATCGCCGAATTTTGGGGGTTTCTAACATATCGGCAGACCCCGGTCCGAAATCGCAGGGTTTGCCGATAGTATGGCAAACGGAAGCCAAACAATGGCTTCCATGTCTGCCATGGACGGAAGCCCATCAGGACCAACCTTCGGCTGGTCCTGATAGGCTTCCTGTCAGAGTGACAGGAAGTCACTGTGTCGTTCCCGATGCACACTGTCAGCGACAAGGTGTGCATCGGGAACTTGGAGATCAGCTGTCCCCGACAGCTGACACTCCAGTGTTGCCGATCAGCGGCTCATCGCCGCTGATTTCGGCAATTAACCCGTTACATGCGGGGCTCGATTGCGATCTCCGCATGTAGGGGGTTTGTAGCACATCAGCAGCCCCCATGCAATCATGGGGGCTGCTGATGCTTGTGATGGCACATGGGGGCCAGACAACGGCCCCCGGGTTTGCCATGTATGGAAACCTATGAGGATCAGCCTCTGCTGATCCTCGTAGACCAACTGTCAGAGTGACTGTGATGTCACACTGACAGTTGGAATACGTTACACTACCTAGGTAGTGTAATGTATTCTAGCAGCGATCAGAGCTGCAGGTCAAAAAAATAAAGTGTAAAAAGTAAAAGAAAAGTTAATAAACAAAAAAATAAAGTGTAAAAAGTAAAAAAAGTTAATAAAAATGTTTTATAAAAGTGTAAAAATAAGTTTTTGTCTTCCTATAAGTCATTTATTATAGGGAAAAAATGAAAACGTTAAAAAAAAAAGTACACATATTTGGTATCACCGTGTTCATAACGACCCAAACTATGAAACTATAATGTTAATTTTTCCGCACGGTGAACGCCGCAAACAAAATAAACGGAAAACGATGTCAGCATCTCTATTTTTTGGTCCCTACCCCTCCCAAGATATAGAATAAAAAGTGATAAAAAAGTCGCATTTACCCCAAAATAGTACCAATAAAAACTACAACCCGTACCGCAAAAAACAAGACCTCACACAGCTTTATTGACGAAAAAGTAAAAAAGTTACGGCTCAGAATAGCGTGTCTCAGAAAATAAATTATTTTATAGAAACTTAATTTTATTGTGCAAACGCTGCAAAACTTTAAAAAAAACTATACACATATGGTATCGGCGTAATTGTACCGACCCGCAGAATAAAGTAAAACGTCATTTATTGCGCACGGTGAACGCTGTAAGAAATAAAGAATTTAAAGCGCCAAAATCGTTGTTTTTTGGTCACCTTTGCTCTAAAAAAGATCCTGTGGGGTCAAAATGCTCACTATACCCCTAGAAAAATTCCTTGAGGGGTGTAGTTTCCAAAATAGGGTCACTTTTGGGGGGTTTCCACTGTTTTGGTCCCTCCGGGGCGTTGCAAACCCGACACGGCACTGAAAACCAATCCAGCAAAATCTGCGCTCCAAAATCCAAAAGGCCCTCCTGAGCCCTGCTGTGGGTCCAAACATCAGTTTACCACATATGGGGTATTGCCGTAATCGGGAGAAATTGCTTTACAAATGTTGGCCGGCTTTTTCTCCTTTATTCCTTGAAAAATGAAAAAATTCTATGTTTCCACAGAAAAATAGGTGATTTTCATCTTCACAGACTAATTCCACTAAATTCTGCAAAAAAACTGTGGGGTCAAAATGCTAACTATACCCCTAGAAAAATGCCTTGAGGGGTGTCGTTTCCAAAATGGGGTCACTTTTGGGGGGTTTCGACTGTTTAGGTACCACAAGACCTCCTCAAACCTGACATGGTGCCTAAAATATATTCCTAAAAAAAGGAGGCCCCAAAATCCACTGGGTGCTCCTTTGCTTCTGAGGCCGGTGCTTCAGTCCATTAGGACACTAGGGCCACATGTTGGATATTTCTAAAATCTGCAGAATCTGGGCAATAAATATTGAGTTGCGTTTCTCTGGTAAAACCTTCTGTGTTACAGATTTTTTTTTATTACAAATGAATTTCGGCAAAAAAAATTGAACTGTTAAATACCTTTATTGGCTAACCATAAAAGTTCTATATGCAGCTTTCAGAGCGCAGAGGCTCCTTCTTCAGGCCGTTTACAAATGAATGACTTAGAAAAAAGCAAAAAAAATTAAATTTGTAAATTTCACCTCTACTTTGCCTTAATTCCTGTGAAACGCCTAAAGGGTTAAAATACTTTCTGAATGTGGTTTTGAATACCTTAAGGGGTGCAGTTTTCAAAATGGGGTGATTTATGGGGACTTTCTAATATATAAGGCCCTCAAAGCCACTTCAGAACTGAACTGATCCCTGAAAAAAATAGCCTTTTGAAATTTTGCTGAAAATGTGAGAAATTGCTGCTAAAGTTCTAAGTCTTGTAAAGTCGTAGAAAAATAAAAGGATGTTCAAAAAAACAATGCAAACATAAAGTAGACATATGGGAAACGTTAACTAGTAACTATTTTGTGTGGTATTACTATCTGTTTTACAAGCAGATACATTTAAATTTATAAAAATGCTAATTTTTCCAAATTTTCCCTAAAGTTTGGTGTTTTTCACAAATATTGAATTTATCGATCACATTTTTTCACTAACAAAGCACAATATATCACAAGAAAACAATCTCAGAATCACTTGGATAAGTAGAAGCATTCCGAAGTTATTACCACATAAAGTGACACGTCAGATTTGAAAAAAAATAGGCTGTGTCTCTAAGGGCTTAATGTTTTGTTAAATCTAAAAGTTGTCATAAAAAACCCTATGCCTGTCCTTGTCCATAGAAAAAAATTGAAGAGTTTAAAGACCTGTAGGACATTTTTAGGGCATGACCACACATGGCGGAATTCCTCCGCAACTGTCCGCATCAATGCCGCACCTAATCCGGGTTGCGGATTACGGCTGCGGATCTGCACAAAATGTGCAGTACATTGATGCGGACTAGCTGCTGCGGACTGCGGGAAAAGTGCTTCCCTTCTCCCTATCAGTGCAGGATAGAGAGAAGGGACAGCACTTTCCCTAGTGAAAGTAAAAGAAATTCATACTTACCGCCCGTTGTCTTTATGACGCGTCCCTCCTTCGGCATCCAGCCCGACCTCCCTGGATGACGCGCCAGTCCATGTGACCGCTGCAGCCTGTGCTTGGCCTGTGATTGGCTGCAGCCGTCACTTACACTGAAACGTCATCCTGGGAGGCCGGACTGGAGACAGAAACAGGGAGTTCTCGGTAAGTATGAACTTATATGTTTTTTTACAGATACATGTATATTGAGATCGGTAGTCACTGTCCCGGGTGCAGAAACAGTTACTGCCGATCGCGTAACTCTTTCAGCACCCTGGACAGTGACTATTTACTGACGTCTCCTAGCAACGCTCCCGTCATTACGGGAGCCCCATTGACTTCCTCAGTCTGGCTGTAGACCTAGAAATACATAGGTCCAGCCAGAATGAAGAAATGTCAAGTAAAAAAAGCAAGACGCATCCGCAGCACACATGACATGTGCATGACAGCTGCGGACTTCATTGCGGAACTTTGAATCTCCATTGAAGTCAATGGAGAAATTCCGCCATGAGTCCGCCACTGCTCCGCAACAGACAGAGCATGCTGCGGACACCAAATTCCGCTCCGCAGCCTATGCTCCGCAGCGGAATTGTACGCATCGTGTAAACGAACACTGCTAAATTAAAGTGAAAGTCAATGTAGAAACGGCTCCGCTGCGGATTAACGCTGCGGAGTGTCCGCAGCGGAATTTAAGTGCAATTCCGCCATGTGTGAACCCGCCCTTAGGCGTAAACCCTGCATGAAACATTTAGGTGCAGGAGCATGTTCACGTGTTATCATTCCAGTTTTGGTGAGTTCATAGGGATTCATATAAAAAAATAAGTGGGATAAAGGCAAAAACAAAGCGCATCATAACAAAAAACACGATCATTTTATTATTTATCTTGAATTCGTTTCTGACAAATGAAATCAATATCAGTGCTGCCACTGTTAATAAGAACATAAGGAATGCATTAGAGTGTGTTCACATCAGCGTCTGGCTTCCGCTCATCAGTTCCGTTCGACCTTTCTATCGGAAAGCCAAGCGGAAACCATCGCTTCTGTTTGCATTACTATTGATCCGTTGCAGTTGGTTTCTGTTTGTTTCCATTCCATAAAGTTTCCATGTTTTTCATAGAAACAATAGCGCAGTCGACTATACTATTATTTCCACGAAAAAAACTGAAACCTTACGGAACGCAAACCGCTAGCAACGGAAGCATTAGCATTGAAATCAATAGTAATGCAAACAGAAGCTATGGTTTTCATTTGGCTTTCTGCTTATCGGTTCTTCCAACGCAAAGGTCTAACAGAACCAATGAATGGAAGCCTGACGCTAATGTGAACAGGCCCTTACTGTTTATTACTAACCAGAAAAAGGCCTGTACTGAACAGGTGCGATACTTTTCACCAAATGATATATTGTAGCTACATTTTTACCAACTATCCAATGGAAGGAACGTTCAGTGTTGGTTAGAAGTGACGGCAACCGGTTTATAAAAGGCCGCTATAGGCATAGTATGCATGTCACTAGATTTTTAAACTTTAAGTCCTCTCCCCATGAGACAAGCAAACACTGTCATGACCATCTTTTGTTTCACTTCCACCAAGTCTTCTGGCAAAGCATAAACTCTTGCGCCAATCTTCCTCGCCATGGATATAGCATATCTGCATTGAAAAGACAACAACAAGTTAAATCCAGTGGCAATGGCAGCATATGGTCTTTAGAACAGTTTTATGACCGCTATCTTCTAAATGTGATTCCGTTATCTGAGTTGACTCTATAACAATTTCCGTTTTATGCAATAATCATTATAGTCATAAAAGGGAAAGTACATTTACGGCTTCCTCTCAGTATTTACAGATTCCTTGGTGTCTGATTTGATCTAAACTCTATTAAAGGGATTTACTGGGAGCAAAAAACATTTTATGGGTGGCTTCACATGCAGCATTTTTAGGAAAAACACCATGTTTTATTGCTGCATTTTTCCTTGTGTTTTGCTGCGGTCAGATGTTTGCTTAAAGTCAATAGAAAATTATTAAAAGCACTACAATCGGTGCGTGTTTTTAGGTGGAATTTTTTTAGTTAGTCTTGCGTTTTTTGGCTTAGTAGCATTTTTTCAAAATCGTAGCAAGCCTGGCTTTAGCATTTTTTCAAGAATTTTTATGAAGTTTTTGCATCTTCAAAAAAAAAAAGTGTCAAAGTGTGTTGTGTGTTTTTTTATGGCATTTTTGGTGGCGGTTTTCAGAGTTTATCATGTGTTGCAAAGAGTGATCTTTGCATCACATGGTCTTTTAATCACATGATTTGCAATGTGAAAAAAAATGTCCATAAAACACTATAAAAATATATGTATAATTTTCCTAAAAAATGGTTTTTTTTTTGCTAAAGAAGCGCCACGCTACGGCCATGTTTACACGTAGTGTAAATACTGCAGAATTTCTGATGATTTTCTGTGCAGAAATTCAGCAGCGTTTTCTAAAGAGAAATGACCATGCTGCATATTGAGAATCCGCGCTGCAGGTCCATTTCCGCACTTCTTTTCTGCGTATTTTTTACTCAGTTTATGGATGAGATTTGTTGAAATCTCATCCACATCGCTGCGGAATTGCCACACAGACATTCTGGACAGAAATTCTACCGTATTTACGCTACTTGTGAACTTGTTCCCCCGTATATATACAATGTGACTCCAGCTACATGAAACTACGTTGTTTGTTTACATGGAGCAGATCCGCAGGTGAGGAGTGCAGACATCTATAGATTTACTCCATATAAACAGAGGATCATCTATAGCCAAGGTCCCCAAAATCAGTAAGCAGAATAATGGAATTCATTGCCACATTCACCTTCTGGAGAACCCCTTTATTCTTTTAATTTTATAAGACTATCTGCGCCTAGGAATCCACATTGTTCTGATATTTTAAACTGACCCTAACTTTCTTGGTATCCATCATGCTCACACATATTTAAGTGTAATACATACTCTTATTTTCATAAAATAAGGACTGAACGTCTGTTAACATTCTTTTTATCTAAATAGGTTCACAATGCTGTGCTGATTAATTTCTAAATATATCTTTATAGCAGTCTGAGCCCAATTTTTCTGAAACAGAGCTCCCCTGCATAGACATAGATGGAATACATAAAGCTCCTACAGCCACCACTAGAGGGAGCTTACTGCATACTGAAATACATTGAACTCGGTACGCCCCTAAGCTTCCCCTAGTGGTGCAGTGGATATGGAGCTAATTTTTTTAGAAAAATGACGCTTTATCTGCTATTAAGATACACCGTATTAAGGAATTAATCTGCATAGATTTTTGGACCTAAAAACAACATGGTCTTAAAAGGTGGAGATTCACTTTAAATCAAACACCTGACAAGAGATCCATCTAAAGACAATTACTTAATAATTAATCAAATATTAATATTTAATTATTGTATGCCATTCAAGTCAAGATGGACAAAAAAATATATTAACACTACTTTGGCTAGCATAGTGGCTTGTATTTGGGTGAGTAGTATTCAGCTATACTTACTTAGCATTGTTGAGTTTCTCAACATCATCTAAGTCTTCTGTTTTCAGAATATCATAGTTAATGGACCCTGGCTGAATAGCGTCAATTAAGTCTAATACGGGCATGCTGGTGCCGATTTTACCATCCTGTTTATATATAAAAAGACATTGTATTAATAAATTAAAGCAACACGTTAGACCTTTTTTACACAAGCTTATTTTTCATCAATATTGCATACATATTTTTTCAGTGTATAATGCGGAGCCATTGTTACTCTATGGGCTATCCCCAAGGGAGTATAAAATACATGTGTATTTTAAAAATGCTGCTTTTATTCATCATCCAATGGAAAAAAGCCACAGTGGCATCGGGTATGTTATCTGTATTTCATCAGTATTGCAGCCCTATTTAAAAGGGCCATCACTTTTACAGATCCTTAAATGGACACTCCGGCCAAAACTAAACTTTCCCATGTGCTCCATTATGGTATTCCATGTGTCAGTCGCTCACCTGTTATTTTTCTTGCTGCTTCTATCCCTATATATCAGACTGGGACGGTTGCTTAGTAGTAGTGTGAATAAGGCCCGGTGACACACTTTCTCTACTTGATTCTATGGAGATTTATGTGTCGCCCATCACAGGCTTCAGCAGTTCCTGTAGCACACTAGTTTTTCACGGGGGAGAGGGGGGGGGGCAGAAACTTCTATCATCAGCTGCCACTGATACTTAGACAGGTTCCTGTCACACCGGTATAGTGTAGAAGAATATAGTGCAGCTTCCCTGTCTGTATACGTAGGGTATGTTCACACACTAAACTTAAAACGGCTGTAAAATACGAAGCTGTTTTCAGGGGAAAACAGCCTCGGATATTCAGCCGTTTTTAAACCATCAAACGTGTTTTGATGCATTTTTTACGGATGTTTTTGGAGCTGTTTTTTTGTTGACACAATGAAAAACCGCTCCAAAAAGGCTCAAGAAGTGACATGCTACTTCTTTTTACACGACGGTTTTTTATGTGCCGTTTTTTTAAACAGCCGCGTAAAAAAAAAATGCCCCGTTTAAACAACAGTTTTTTTTCCATTGAATTCAATGGGCAGATGTTTGTGGGCGTTCAGGTTCCGTTTTTTTAGGCGTTTTTCGAGGCATTTACATCCCAAAAAACACCTGAAAACACTGCGTGTGAACATACCCTTCTGGTTTCTCAGCTTATTTAGGCCTGATTTACACGAGCGTGTGCGTTTTGCGCACGCAAAAAACGCAGCGTTTTGCGTGCGCAAAAGGCACTTAACAGCTCCGTGTGTCATCAGCGTATGATGCGCGGCTGCGAGATTTTCTCGCAGCCGCCATCATTATGACACTCTGTTTGGATGTTTGTAAACAGAAAAGCACGTGGTGCTTTTCTGTTTACATTCAGAATTTGAAAGCTGTTGCGCGAATCACGCAATTGGCACGGAAGTGCTTCCGTGCGGCATGCGTGGTTTTCACGCACCCATTGACTTCAATGGGTGCGTGATGCACGAACAGCGCACAAAGAAAGGACATGTCGTGAGTTTTACGCAACGCACTCGCGCTGCGCAAAATTCACGCACTGTCTGCACTGCCCCATAGACTAATATAGGTGCGTACGAAAAGCGTATATTACGCTCGTGTAAATGATGCCTTAGGAGAACATAGATAGAATGATAATGACAGTGTCCCCCAGCATGCAGAAATAGTATGGTCTTTAGCTGGGCATGTGAAGCTGTGCTGAAGCATCATGGGATTGATATCAATGCAGATGTTATGAAACGTCTGACACTTTTAGGTTGTCATGACTACGAGCCAAGCTTCTGGGTGGCTTTGGTTTGAAATGCAGAGCCAATCTGTTTTCTCTGTCTGCAGCCTATCGGGGGCCAAATGTGGAGTATTTGAGTTTGTTCAATTTCATGTTTGTTGCTTGTGATTTTCTTGGGAATACGTGTAAGGGTATGTGCACACGATGACAGGCTTTTACGTCTGAAAAGACAGACTGTTTTCAGGAGAAAACAGCTGCCTCGTTTCAGACGTAAATGCTCCTCCTCGCATTTTGCGAGGCTTCTCTGACAGCCGTAAATTTTGAGCTTCTCTTCATTGACTTCAATGAAGAACGGCTCAAATTACGTCTGAAAGAAGTGTCCTGCACTTCTTTTGACGAGGCTGTATGTTTACGTGTCGTCGTTTGACAGCTGTCAAACGACGACGCGTAAATGACAGGTTGTCTGCACAGTACGTCGGCAAACCCATTCAAATGAATGGGCAGATGTTTGGCGACGTATTGTAGCCCTATTTTCAGACGTAAAACGAGGCATAATACGCCTCGTTTACGCCTGAAAATAGGTCGTGTGAACCCAGCCTTACTGATCAAGCTTCTGGTTACACCCTGAATTACCTTGTCTACATTGACTCTTTGAACTGGACTTTAGCTTTGTCTTTGGATTTACCCTCTGCAACTCCTGGTATACTTCTGTTTTGCGATTTGGACTTTTAGTCTCTCCTGGTTTGACTCCGCTAGTTTATTACCCCTCTGGCTGTCTGGTTATTCGTTCTGGTATTGCCTGCAAGTGCACCTCCTGTCCAAACACCTTATTCTGTTAAAGCAACCGGGCCAAATCCAACTGTGTGGCAAATGCGGCCAAATCCAACTTGCTGTGCAGCGGGCCCTGCCGTACCGCAAGACCATAGGGTAGCCTTAGGCTGGGTTCACACTGAGTTTTTTTGCAGGCAGAAAATCTGCCTCAAAGTTCCGTTTACAATTTTGAGGCAGATTTTGCTCTGCCTGCACGCCAATATTTGCTGCGTTTTTCGCCCGCGGCCATTGAATGAAATACGCTTTCTCTGCCTCCCATTGATGTCAATGGGAGGTCAGAGACGTAAACGTCCGAAGATAGGGCATGTCGCTTCTTTTTCACGCGAGACAGTTTTTCCGCTCGTGGGAAAAAACCGCCTCCGCCTCCCATTGAAATCAATGGGAGGCATTTTCGGCAGTTTTTTGTCACGTTTTCCGACGCGGTTTCCACGTCAAAAAACGTGTTAAAAAAACTCAGTGTGAACTTACTTGAAGAGATTGCTAAAAAAAAAAGACTAAAAAGAAACGCACCAAAAAATTGCGGCAAAAGACGCGTGTGGTGCAAAACCACTTAAAAAAAAAACGTAGCCGATTTTTCCAGGCAGAATTTTCTGACCAGAGTGGTGAAGGACTTGAGGTAGCTGATTTACCTGCACACTTGATCCAGACAGTCTCCAGCTGCCTTTGGGGAATTGCTCGTATAGCAATTCCATAAGCTTTCACTCTGGGGAATTGCTCAAGTAGTGATTCCTTGACATAATCACAAGCCCTTAATATTGTCTTTTCCACTATGGAACCTTTACGCGGCCTGGTGGAGCAGATGAACGGTCTTACTCAGCTGGTACAAGATCTGGCCGAAAGGATTCAGCACCATGAAACTGCGCAGGTCCAAGCAGTCGTTCCAGCTGCAACTCCAGTTAAAGCTAAGATGAACTTGCCTGATTGTTTTTCCGGTGATCGTAAGGGTATGTTCACACGGCGGGGGTCCGTAACGGCTGAAATTACGGGGATGTTTCAGCCTGAAAACATCCCCGTAATTTCAGCCGTACCGGCATGTGCAGGCGCTTGAACGCCGCGTCAATTACGGCCGTAATTAGCGCTGCAATTCATTGGAGTCAATGAATAGCGGCTCCAATTACGGCCAAAGAAGTGACAGGTCACTTCTTTGACGCGGGCGTCTAGTTACGCGCCGTCATTTGACAGCGGCGCGTAAATATACGCCTCGTGTGAACAGACAAACGTCTGCCCATTGCTTTCAATGGGCAGATGTTTGTCAGCGCTATTGAGGCGCTATTTTCGGACGTAATTCGGGGCAAAAACGCCCGAATTACGTCCGTAAATAGGCCGTGTGAACATACCCTAAGCCTTTCATTAATTTTTGTGAGAGTTGTAAATTGTATTTTCATCTTTTTCCTCTGGAACTGTGCAGCAACGAGTTGGTCTCCTCATTTCCCTATTGCAAGGAGATCCTCAAACCTGGGCCTTTTCCTTTAGACCTGATGCCACTGAATTTTTCTCTGTTGAGACCTTCTTTGCGGCCCTAGGTTTTTTATATGGTGAACCAGATATCACTGCAGTGGCTGAGTCCAATCTGTTATCTCCTCAGCAAGGACGGCGTCCTGTCGAGGATTACTGTTCGGAATTTAGATGGTGGTCCGTCCCTTCACAGTGAAATGATGCAGCGCTCCGTTGTCAATTCCGCCGAGGCCTTTCTGAAACCTTAAAAGATCTTCTTGTAAATTACCCTCAGCCCTCGTCTTTAGAGGATACCATGACCCTCGAGCGTCCTTACCAACGTCTACGAGAGCGTAAAAATTAACGTTCAGCAATGGTCTCTCCCCTTCCCTGCGCTGAGATCCCTCCATCTGTCTCACGGGAGCCCATGCAGTTGGGGTTCACGGTCTACTCAAGAACTGTTCCAAACGTCCGACTCTGGAAAACTTCAGAGCCTAGATGACCTTCGGGAAGGCCATCTGGGTGGTCAGGGATTTCCCAAATTTTCTCCAAAAATCCCTTTGCCTGCTAATATATTGTTTAACAATGTTCGTATTTCTGGTCAGGCTTTTGTAGATTGTGGTTCTGCGGGTAATTTTTGGGATTTTCAGGTTGCTAAAAGATTGGCTATTCCCCTCGTTCAACTGAGGAACCCTGTCAAAGTGTCTGCTATAGATAATACCCCTCTCTCTCAGGGGTCGGTCAAGTACTCCACTCCACCTGTTACTTTGGAAGTGGGTACCTTCCATACTGAACTAATCTCTTTCTTTGTCCTAGAAAATTTGCCTACTGAGGTAATATTGGGTATTCCATGGTTGCAGGCACATAATCATGTTATTGATCTTGCAACTGAGATTAAAGAATGTCAGCAACTCGCTCCGCAAACCATTCCTGTCGGGAGATTCTTCCTCCTCAGTTCAAATTTTGTTTGCTCTATGACTTACATGATTCTGCTTTGCATGGTTATCCAGGGATAACTGGTACTAAAAAACTAATCTCACATCTCTACTGGTTGCCATCTGTATCTTGTGATGTTAGTTCCTATAGTCTCTGCTTGTGATATCTGCGCTCGCGCTAAGAGTCCTTGGGTTCGTCCTATGGGTGAATTACTTCCATTGTCTGTGCCACTGAAACCTTGGTCCCATCTGCCTATGGATTTTATCACCGATTTGCTTCCCTCTGAAGGGAAAACTTTCATTTGGGTGGTGGTGAACTGTTTCAGTAAAATGTGTAATTTCATTCCAGTGCCTCAACTCCCTGATTCCAAAACTTTGTCTAAATTATTTATTGATCAGGTAGTCCGTCCGCATGGTATTCCGGAAAATATTGTCTCTGATAGAGGTGTACAATTTGTGGCTAACCTCTGGAGAGCTTTCTGTAAGAAACGTGGTATACAGTTATCTTTCAATGCTGCATTTTACACTGACACTAATGGTCAAACCGAGCACTTTAATCAAACCTTAGAACAATATCTTAGGTGTTATATTTCAGATAACCAGGCTGACTGGGTCTCGTATCTTCCATTAGCGGAATTTGCTATAAATAATCGCCACCATGTTTCTCTTGATACCTCGCCGTTTTTCTGTAATTATGGTTTTTATCCCTGTTTTGGTTCATTTTCTGCCTCTTCTAGTGATAACACTGAGGTGGAAGTTGAATGAAATAAACTGTGCACAGTTTGGGCTCAGGTTCAACCTGAAGAATTCCCAATTCATTTAAAAGAAAAATGCTGACAAAAAATGTACCGTGGGTCCTGTATTCAGTGTGGGACAAAGGGTGTGGCTTTCTACTAAGAATCTTCGACTGAAAATACCGTCTCGTATGTTTGCTCCTAGGTTTATTGGTCCATATGAAATTGTTAAAGTTATCAAGGCCTCATGCACACGACCGGGTCTATAGACTTCTGTTGGCCACGGGTACCTTCCCGTTTTCTCACGGGAAGGTGCCCGTGCCGTTGAAAAAGATAGAACATGTTCTATTTTTTTCTTTTACGGGCCGTGCTACTATACTTTATAATGGGAGCACGGCTCGGAATAACGGCCGGCTGCCCGTGGCCGGCCGTGCCCGGCCATGCTCGTAATTACGAGTCGTAATTACGAGTCGCAATTACGAGCACGGTCGTGTGCATGGGGCCTAACCCTGTGTCCTTTCACCTGGCTCTTCCTCCTTCTTATAAAATTCATGTTTTTCATAAATCCCTCCTTTAATTTATTTGTATCACCATCTAATCCACTCAAGAAACCTCCTCCTCCAGTTCAGGTAGAAGGAGATATGGAATTTGAGTTTATTGATTCCAGAAGAGTCAGGGGTACACTCCAGTACTTAGTGCACTGGAAGGGGTATGGGCCAGAAGAACGAACTTGGGTACCTGCTTATTCAGTTCATGCTGATCGTTTAGTTAAAGTTTTTCATCTGAAGTTTCCTTTGAAACCTCGCCCGAGGTTTAAGGGTCCGGTGGCTCCTCGTAGAAAGGGGGGTACTGTTAGGAAACGTCTGTCACTTTTAGGTTGTCATGACTACGAGCCAAGCTTCTGGGTGGCCCTGGTTTGAAATGCAGAGCCAATCTGTTTTCTCTGTCTGCAGCCCATCAGGGCCAAAGGTGGAATATTTCAGTCTGTTTAGTATCTTGTTTGTTGCTTGGGATTTTCTTGTGAATACATGTTACTGATCAAGCTCCTGGTTACACCCTGAATTACCTTGTCTACTTTGACTCTTTGAACTGGATTTGGACTTTTAGTCTCTCCTGGTTTGATTCTGCTAGTTTATTACCCCTCTGGCTGTCTAGTTATCCGTTCTGGTATTGCCTGTGAGTGCACCTCCTGTCCAAACATCGTATTCTGAAAAAGCAACCTGGGTTCTATGCGGCCAAATCAAACCTGCCTTGTGGCGGTCCCTGATGAAGACCATAGAGTAGCTTTAGACTCTGCTGACAAGAGTGGTGACGGACTTGTGGTAGCTGATTTACTTGTACGCTTGATCCAGACATTCTCCAGCTGCCTTTGGGGAATTGCTCGTATAGCAATTCCATAAGCTTTCACTCTGGAGAATTGCTCAAGTAGTGATTCCTTGACAGCAGAGAGGAGGAGAAAGCTGGGGAAATCTAAGAATCAAGATGGAGGCTTTTTTAAAGCACAGACAAGGCAGCACTTCAATAAGTAAGTACAGAATACATAAAATAAGTGTAGAGTCTGTTGTACAGTCTTTGTCCCACATCTATGGAAAGCTGTGTTTCCACTAAAGGTCTCCTTTAAAAAAATATACTTTCATGCTCCTCTAAGCAAAAATGATTCAAACACAGAACAGAGTAAGGTAGTTATTATAAGACCTGCAAACTAAAGGACAAACCATAGACTGCATTTTATGGTAGTCTATATTTTGCATATGAGGTAAAAGCCACAGGTGCATTAAACAGTACACATAGCCTGATGGCGAGCTGCAGGGAAACCCCAAGGAAATCAGTTTCTCGTATACTTCCTTGCTGTAGTCAGGGCCATTCTTAGGGGTGTGCGACTTAGGCGGCTGTTTATTAAACTGCATTTTACCCTTATGTCCCCCAATGTACAGTATTTACTTTTTACCTTGAAGCCAGAGATGGTTGATGACTTTCCAGCCTGTTTGAGTGTTTCATTCACCCAGCTAATAATTGTGTCATCATTAACTTTCTGTCCTCCTCCAATGTCCTCCAGGATATTCAATGTATATCTTTAGGATAAAATAGGTTTGAGAACTTATTTTAATGTATAAGATTAATACACTTATGCAGAGTATTGATGCTGCAGTGAACTTCCACTGACATGACTATCAGCACTGACCCCCAGAATTGTCAATATTGCAGGCTCCCTTAACATTTAAGGTTCCCATACTATATCATAATATATCTGCCAAATTTCTCCCCTCAATCCTAACACATGACAAGTAGTCTTTAGAATGGTTCTGCTATGACCATGGAAAAAAAATCAAAGCTGGATCCATTTCAGTATTTTCACTATTTGCAAGTACACCTTTCTAGTCATTGCATACTTGCCGACAGACCAGTTTTTCACAGGACTGTCCCCTGATGGAACCCCAAAAACTCATTGCTATACCTTCTCATTAACTGCCACATCAAAGCAAGTGTGAGTGTCCGATTTCCCTCATGCAAGTCCTGTCCAGCAATGCCAACTAGAGAAAACTTGGCCTTGTTCTTTCCTAGGTCCACAGCATAGTTACAGTTTTCAAGCTAAAAAAAAATAAATATATATATAATTATAAAATAAAAAGGTGTAACAGGTTTTGGCTACAATGCTCTTGAAATTGATCATTTAGGCCCTATGCATACGGCTGTAATTTTGATTGCAATTACGCATCGTAATTGCGGATCAAAGTCTGGACCTATTCATCTCTATTGCCCACTGACACCTTCCCGTATATTTAAAAGGCTCCGCAAAAAATAGGACATGTCCTATTTTTTGATTTTACGGACTGTGCTCCAATACTTTATATGCAAAGAGTTACAAAACCTTGCTATACAATTCCAATTTTACACCCAAACTTTATGGGTTTTTTTGTGAGTTGAAAGGAGTTGCAAAACTACAACTCCCAGTTTTTCAACAACTGGAAAATCATGGGCTGGGAACCACTGTCATTAGTTCATCATGTAAAATATTATAAAATTATTTAGAAAATTTATAATAAAAATAAATATCTATATTTGAGAAGAAGGGTGACAGGTGGAACCCACAAAATTCAGATAGCCACTATTAGCCTAGTGACAACCAGACAACCTAATCTTTTAGTAAGTAAATTTAGGAGATTACAATAGTCGGGCTCAATTAAAAACTTTATAAAAACTTTGCTTTACTTCCCTTGTACTGATTTAACATACTTTAAAGCCCAGAGCTGCATTTATAATTCTGCTGGCTGCTACTGGAATCCGTCAACAATGTGCTGACAAACACACCATCTAATAGTTTAGCTGAGATCCTACAATGCATTTCAGGAGAGTTTCTTTTTTTTCTGCATCAGTGTCGGATGTAAAACAACTACCATGATGTAAACCAGCAGCACATGCATTGTTTACACAATCAACTATTAGAAGATGTGCAAAGATGTGAAAAAGAAGCAAGCAGAATTGAGAATGCAGCTCTGGTGGAGAATTGACCAGTAGAAGTAGATAAAAAAAATGTAGTTCTTATTTTTGTTTTAATTTGGCCTCGTGTACACGGCAAAGCCATGTATGTGCACAGAGCCTGTATGGAGGTACACAGAGTCCCTGTTGCTTTGTATTTTGGAGCTGTAGGCACTTGTTGTGCTGCCGCATAGTGCCTCAGTAAGGCGATCTATTATGGTGATACGGCATCTGACGGAGCATGGCATGGGTGACATATACGCTTCTATTGGAGCTGTATTTTGGTTACATACAACATAATAGAGTTGTGTGCATGAGGCCTTAAAAATAGTGGTTAAAGAATACAGACATACAGCTATTTGCCCAGTTTTGTAAATCTGTCACCAAAACTAGACAACCCAAAAAACTAAAATACTGTGTATTCTGTAGCAAGTATTATTAAAGAGTACCTGTTACTTCTCTTGACATGTCTGTTTTAGAAAATAATTGTATTACCCATAAAATAACAATTCTGGGGCATCTTTTCTTAGAATGCTACGTTGTGCCATTCATCTTTTATTCCTGCTAGAAATGTATAAATATATTGACAACTAAGTGTTACCAGTTGGTGTTTGTCCTTACTTAGACTGACAATGTCCTATCAGTGCTGACAGAGTGACTGTGTAAGGACACACATGTTTGACTAGTGGAATGGTAACACCCAGTTGTCAATTTATTCCTAAATTTCAAGGGGGAATAACAGAGGAATGGCACAATGCAGATTTCTAAGTAAAGTTGCTCCAGAATTTCTATTTCATGGGGGAGTTTAAGTATTTCCTCAAATTGACATGTCAGGAGAGGTGAGAGGTCCTTTTTAATGCTTTACACATTTGGAATACTTTATTCATCTATAAAAAACAAGCAGTGTAAATAGGTTTTAACAGGCGTGTATATGGAGAGGAAATACCATATGTGCAATCTGTGCAGCTGCACAGGGGCTCAGTAAGAAAAGGGGCCTCTGTCAACTTTAAAAAAAAAAAATCCTACTGTCTGATAGATTACATGTAAGGGCCTAAGCTAATGAACTTCATATCTCAAAATCACTGGTGGATTATTAAAGGGACACAAATGGGGTGCTTTATGATGGGCTTTTGGACAGCGAGGGGCCCATATACTGTTTTTGCACAGGAGTCTTATCCTATATGTGACCACTCGTGGCATGTCTATTATGTAGGGGAATATACCTTTTTCATTTTTTCTCCCAATTTAGGGTAGGGTGGCTTGTTTACTCTATTCCAATCCACAGGAACCTTTATCTTCTCATACAGCTGGAATATGATCAGGGCATCTGAAAGGTCACTTGAAAAAGGCAAATTAACATTGTATTTAATAGATGAACGAAGAAAAAAAGATCAAAATCCCTCCTCTAAAATCTCAGTTGCTTTTGACTAAACAGCGATTTTAACTGCTTGACAATTAAAATGCTGAGCAGTGGGCGGCTTGGTGGTTGTCACTGTTGCCTTGTAGCGCTGGAGTCCTGGGTATGAATCTGACCAAGGGCAACATCTGCATGGAGTTTGTATGTGTAGGTTTCATCCCACACTCCAAAAAAGTACCGATAGATAAATTGGCCCCAGTGTGTGAGTGATGACAATATATCTGTATAGCGCTGCGGAATATGTAAGTTATATATAAGCAACAGAAATATAAAAAAAATCAACTAGATGTTGTCTGTCGTGTATGGTACCATTATTTACTCTGCATATCTTACCTATACAAATGATTAACCCGCGGATTAACACCCAGTGAGTTCATCCAGTTCCTGAATGTTCTTTCTTCTCTTGTTTCACCTGCACAGATAATTCAATTCCTTTTATGAGAAATAATATTTAACATAGGGTCTCATCTTAATCCTGCTTCACTTTTATGCTAGCAAGTTATTACTCTTATACAAATTCTTAGGATGTAATGTGAACTGGTTAGCATTTCCGTACTTTACAAAGTCAGCGTAGCGTGTGAATGAACCAACACATTGCAATATATTTGTAGAATATTTCCTTCATTAATGTAAAAGGCGAAATTTCCCCAATATTGATTGTTGGACGTGTTCTAGATATGTATACCAAATTGTCTTTCCACTTGTCATTTGGATATTGGTGGTAGTTTGCAGTAAGCATTAATAGTATCTCTTTTTGGGATGAAGATGCTGGCGCTATCCTTTGGACGATAGGGGTGTGGATTCATCCATCAGGTGGTATGCACATTCGTCCAGTCCAAGGAGTTGGTTTGTACTATATTATTTTACAGTATTATGATATGTATCAGGAGTCTATGAGTTTGGACTACCACCGATTTTCATCATCTAATCTATTTAGCACCACTCAGAGATTTCTGTTATTTGAAATACGACATTGATGGGCCATTAAAATCAATGGTACTTTGCTTAAAAGGTTGTGTCAGAGATTTTCATCGAGAAAGAGGGAAAACGTCTGAGTAGTGCCAAAGGGGTTTGGGAGCTCTAACATTTTTGAAATCAGCGGAGGTACTAACTTACAGACGCCATGATGTGATCTACTGACTTGTCTCCATGGCATGTCCAAAAATAAATTTTGGGCAGATTTCCCAAGTGACTTATACTACATCTTCACCGTCCCCAGTTCCCTTCCCTGTGATTGAAAGTATCTGTGTATAGGGAGTGATCTGTCAATCACAATGAGCAGAGTGGGGGACGACAGAAGGAAGCTGCCCATTGGACATATCTTCCCGAAGATGCCACATTACACTACCCACAACGAAGTGTATGAAGTATAATATCACTTAAAAACGAAAGCATTTTTTTTTTTAATCAAAAACCTAACTGCCTATGCTGCATGACCCTGTCACTAACTCATGTTGCCCTTAGATAGGGCAGCAGATCCTTAGTGACAGGTTCCCTTTAAATTACACTTTGTTAAAATATCATAAACCAATAAAGAGCATCTGTCACCTGCCAAAAAAACGGCAGTTGACATCTCAGTTAAATTGCCGGCGCCTCACAAATTGTTGCACTCTTTTTCTTCTAGCTGCCACTGTTCCTGAGATATCGGTCTGGTAAGTTTTGGTGCCCGGTATGCAATTTAGGCCTTTGACTATCAACTGGACGGTTACCCCTTGGAAAGTTAGAAGTGTCATTGACAGTCAAAGGCATCATTTGCATATCGGGCACCAAAACTCAAGGCACCGTTATCTCTGGTACGGTGGGGGCTACAAGAAAATAAAAGAAAAAGCACCAGAATCTAATTGAGATGCCAGATGCAGTTTTTTTGGGCAGGTGACAGACCCTTTTGAATATCACACCATTTACCTTCAAGTGAGCTCCAGTCAATGTCCTGGTTTTCTGGCTTTTGCAGGGCAGGGTACTTGTTAAACAAGTTGGCAATGAAAGCCAAGTTAAGCTTTGGATTTCCACGCACAACATCTGTGGCTGTCACAAATTGGCGACAGCCCAGTCTGTCTGCCTGTACCAGCACGCACTCTGCTCTCTTTAGGTCTTCTTTCTCCTGTGACCAGGAAATATTAATACAAGGTCAATAAAGCACAAGCATTGAGGCGTATCAAAAATACTCTCTTTTCAATATCTATAGAATTCTGCATATTCCAGATTCATTTCTTTTGAAATAATTGTTATTTTACAGAAATGTACTTCTAAGGTTGGGGCGAAAGCTGTTGCATGTAGTCACTTACAAACATTGAATGTGCAATTCACACGCGATTATAATAATACAGCTTTTGTCACATATAATATATATTTTTAATCATTCTACAATCCAGACTGAGTAGAATAATGCATGGTATGTATGCAGTCTTGTCGCTGTAGCCAGAATTTTTTTTTTTTTGGAAGTATTGCAGATGCATCGAGAGGTAAACGCCCAAAGATGCTGCCAACGGCATCTGTTGGCAATTATATATATTAATGTGACACAATGATTTTTTTTTTCTCAGTTATCATCAGTAGTCATGTGTCATGTGATGGTTGTAGCCATGTAACCTCAGCCTACATTTTTGGGATTTGTTATCTCAATGTCACTGGATAGGCAGACATACTAAATGATATCATATGTTTGCCATATTACTGTAGGATATGATGATTTTGGAAAATAACATTTTACCCTAAGTCCATTCATATCAATGACAACAGCTGGTATTCCTTCTTCATCTCCTTTGGGAGCAATCTTATTAAGCAAATTGTAATAAGCTTTGGAGTCCTAAAAATAAATAAAATCAAGATTGTCATCATAATCATGTAACAATAAAAACAGCAACATAGGTAATTCAGTAATAATAATATGAGACGTACATGAAAGCGATAAGCTAGTAATGCAATAAAACGCCATGTATAAACTCGTTAAATACTATTTATATTCCACTTCTGGTTCAGGTTTACAAAAACTGCTGCAAAATACTGACTAAATATTTATGAGAATAAAAAAAGAGTCTTGTAACTGTTTTTACTGTTTAAAGGGAACCTGTCAGAGGTCGTTTATGTTGCCCCCAGCTGAAGGGGGTCAGACGCGCTGAATTCAGTGGTGTCACTTTTGTCGATGTGTGGAGGGGAAAGTCCCATTAATATAAGAGATGAGCTGCTTTTCAAAGGTGACAACCCAATATTGATGGGTTAAAGTGATTGGGTAAAGTTATAGTCACTTTTGAAATTCCTATCAGGATATATAGCTTCAACAGAATATACTTTATTTTACACAAGACATTGATAGTGAAAAGTGAATATGAGCATTACCCAGGATTTGTTTTTATTATGGGGTTGCCTATCACCAATTAAATGTAGCCACCCACTGCTGAGAAGTAGAAGTCTTGAGTAACTACAGGGTGGGCCATTTATATGGATACACCTAAATAAAATGGGAATGGTTGGTGATATTAACTTCCTGTTTGTGGCACATTAGTATATGGGAGGGGGGAAACTTTTCAAGCTGGGTGTTGACCATGGCGGCCATTTTGAAGTCGGACATTTTGTATCCAACTTTAGTTTTTTCAATGGGAAGAGGGTCATGTGACACATCAAACTTATCGAGAATTTCACAAGAAAAACAATGGAGTGCTTGGTTTTCCCGTTACTTTATTCTTTCATGAGTTATTTACAAGTTTCTGACCACTTATAAAATGTGTTCAAAGTGCTGCCCATTGTGTTGGATTGTCAATGCAACCCTCTTCTCCCACTCTTCACACACTGATAGCAACACCCCAGAAGAAATGCCTCCCGATCTGACCCCCTTAGACTTTTATCTTTGGGGTCATCTGAAGGCAATTGTCTATGCTGTGAAGATACGAGATGTGCAGCAACTGAAACTACGGATACTGCAAGCCTGTGCTAGCATTTCTTCTGCGGTGTTGCTATCCGTGTGTGAAGAGTGGGAGAAGAGGGTTGCATTGACAATCCAACACAATGGCCGATGTGTCCTCGCTCGTCTGACACGATGCAGGACCTGTGAGTGACGTCACAGCGTGATCTGCCAGAAGCTGGGCGTTCTGAAGAGAAGTGGATGATACTTCTCGTCAGAACGCCCAGCTAGTAAAAGAAGTAAAAACGCCCCGATGTACGCACATAATACACGCCCAGTTGGACTTTTACTTTTCAACACGCCCAGTTGGACTTTAGCAAGCCTCATTTGCATAAATACAAAAATGGTCATAACTTGGCCAAAAATGCTCGTTTTAAAAAAATAAAAACGTTACAGTAATCTACATTGCAGCGCCGATCTGCTGCAATAGCAGATAGGGGTTGCAAAATCTGGTGACAGAGCCGCTTTAAGTCATCAATTAGTAAAAATCCTATTTCGAGCCATATATACGTTTGATAGCTGTCAGCCAAACAGTTATTCATTCATTCATTCATTCATTCATTATCAGGATTTGTTTTAACCACTCTGTTGTTAGGGATGAGAATAATGGTGAATCAGTAGCAAAAAGAACCATGAACAATCACCTGTCTCTGGACAGCCATACGTGACATTAAGGAAACTAAATATTTGCTTTGAAGTAAAATAAATATGGAAACCTTGTTCAAATTTTTCCTCAATGTATAAATCCATTCACCATCACATCCGTTCCTGGCTATCTAACACAAAGACAGTAATATCTAAACAAGTACTAGTTACACTTTATCCACCTTAGGAACTTCCTAACCATATTTATACACTAAACAAGTCTTCTATCTCAGTAGGATCAATGCTGATTCTACTGTACAGGGGATTATGAGACATTTCTGAAAACAAAAGGCAAGTATAATTTATAACCATATAGATCTATATTGCACTACATCAGAAAACCAGCTTTGTGATCAGATTTCTAAACACAAATACTGACTGAGGTGCAGATATGTGAACAGTCCTAATTAAAAGATCACTTTTATCTATATTCTGAAAATATCACTATATGACCCCCACTGAGACCCCCACAGATTGCTAGAATCACCATTAGCATAACTCAGGGATTTTCTTATGTTAACAGTACCCTCAATAAAATCAGTGGGACTGTAATGTACGTGCATTACAAGCAATGTATCCTCTGTCACATCTCAATGATATTTCAGATGATAGATGAAGGTGGAAATCACTTGAAGGATTTGATTGAAATATAAAATATAAACCTATATTTTCCTTTTAGACATTTTTACGGATGCTTCGCTCATAGATCCAAACTTTTGGTTTATTCTGTTTTATGCACATACTTCCAGTCACAAACCAAGGAACCAGTGACACCTTCAGTAGGCCACCTAACTATTCAAACTATTTCCAAGGGTCCTGTTTTTTAGGGGGCCAACAAGGATGGATCCCACTGCGGTTACCTCACAGTGAAGTATAAAAACCATTTGGCTTTACTGTGAGCTCCAGCATTCAATCATAGAGAGGACTGTACAGCTGTTATATGTCTGTACAGTCCCCTGTATCTCCTGGTCTGCACTAATCTCTATGATCGGTGCAGAGCAGGAAAAGGAAGTCAATCATGATCAGCCTGAGGATGACTATTCAGCTTCCTGTCAGATGACCTGGGTGTGAATCCCCTCTGTTATTGTAGCTCTGTGGACTAGCTTTACAATGAGCACTATTTCCATGATTTGCATGTCTTTTAGAAGCAGCCTGTATTTATTTGTATGACTGGCATTCAGAACATACCTTGATATCTGTGCTGAAGTTATTAATTTTGCTGCATCCGGCACTCTCCAGATGGTAGTTCGCCCACCTCAGGAGCAGCTCTTCTGGGGAAAGCTTCATGAGATCCTCTAAGCTCTCTCCATCCCGTAACAAGGCTATCAAAGCTGTATAGAACAGGAAGGATTTTTTTTTTAGATTAGCACACAAGGATAATGTTCTTGAACTCTTAAGCTGGCCATACACATGATAAAAAAGAAGGCCAGACCTGCTGTTATCGATACGATCGGCCGATGATTTCATGCATATGGGAGCCTCCTAGCTGTCCCCTGGTGTCAGATGTAGTGGGGAAGAGGAAATCGGCATTTTGGATTTCAACCTGCCTGATCTTTTGTCCTCTCAGGTCTAGGGCAGCAGCTTATTCTCCTGTCCCCACTGAAATAAACATGCGCACCACGCATGTATGTTTGTGGAGAGCTGCAAGAAATAGCTGTCGAATGAATGAGCATTCATCTGACAGCTATCCTTTCTCATTTTCTATGGCCAGCTTTACTTTCTAAATGATCTCAGAATTACTATATGCCATATATCTAGCACAAACAAAGGATTCTACATATTGAATACAAGTAGAAGCAAGACATAAAAAGAAAGATTTACAAGAAATGTCATTTTGCCAACATGTTCTAGCAAAATAGTGCAGTTTGTATGTGACGTGTCAAATTCACAAATATGGCACACAGACACATGTGATTGGTGCAAGTAATGCCCTTTTTAAAACACTTCTACAAAGTGTGACTGATCTGACCTGGCATAGGTTAACTTTGTTGGCATGGAAAATGTTAGGGTATGTTCACACACTAGACTAAAAACGTCTGAAAATACGGAGCAGTTTTGATGGGAAAACAGCTACTGATTTTCAGAAGTTTTTTAAGCCACTCGCGATTTTTGCAGCGTTTTTTAAGGACGTTTCTGGAGCTGTTTTCTATAGAGTCTATGAAAAACGGCTCCAAATACGTTCCAACAAGTGACCTGCACCTCTTTTTCATGGCCGTTTTTTTACGCGCCCGTTTTTAAAAACGGGCGCGAAAAAAAACGGCCCATCGGAAGAGAATGCCGTTTTTCCCATTGAAATCAATGGGCAGATGTTTGGAGGCGTTCTGCTTCCGTCTTTTCGGCCGTTTTTCAGGCGTTTACAGGCCGTGTGAACATACTCTAAGGGTATGTTCACACGCAGTGGTTTCAGACATAATTTGGGCATTTTACGCCTTGAATTACGCCTGAAAAAATGCCCCTAATACGCCTACAAACATCTGCCCATTGCCTGCAATGGGTTTTACGATGTTCTGTTCCCACGAGCCTTTATTTTACGCGTCGCTGTTAAAATACGGCGCGTAAAATGACGGCTCGTCAAAAGAAGTGCAGGACACTTCTTGGGACGTTTTTGGAGGCATTTTTCATTGACTCCATTGAAAAACAGCTCCAAAAACGGCCGTAAAAAACGCAGCGAAAAATGCGAGTTGTTAAAAAAACGTCTGAAAATCAGGAGCTGTTTTTGCTTGAAAAACGCTCCGTATTTTCAGACGTTTTTGCTCACTGCATGTGAACATACCCTTACAATTGCTTTATAAATTTGGTTCACGACAAATTGAACCACAACCCAAATGTAAGGCTGGGTTCAAACTGAGTTTTTTGCCGGCAGAAAATCAGCCTGAAAATTCCGTTTGTAATTTTGAGTCAGATTTTCCTCTGCCTGCACGCCGATTTTCGCTGCGTGTTTCGCCCGCAGCCATTGGGCGCCGTGGGCAAAAAACGCTGCGAAATACGCTTTCTCTGCCTCCCATTGATGTCAATGGTAGGTTAGAGACAACAACGCCCGAAGATAGGGCATGTCGCTTCTTTTTCGCGGGAATTTTCGGCCGTTTATTGACGAGTTTTCCGATGCGATTTCTGCGTCAAAAAACGTGTCAAAAAAAACTCTGTGTGAACTTACCTTAAAACTTTATATTTTGTAAAGTTGTCTATTTTTTATGCATATACAGTAATTGCATTAAATAAAATAATCACCCAATAAGAATTATCTTCTTACATTACTCGCATTTAATTTAATTGGGAAGACTGAAAATCTAGTACCTTCATTCTTGCTCAGCTCAATGTCTGCAAACAGCCCAATCTTGATAACCTGCCACAGAAGTCCCAGAACCAAATATGGCTTCCCTTCCTTTAAGTCTTCTGCGCCAATGTTGACTACATGACACCCAATGGCTGATGCTGAGTTCAGGGCTAAATTTAAATTTTCCTGAAACGCAAATAGAATGTTATAATGATACGCATTTTATTAAATTATGTACAAAATCTATTTAGGCAATTACTTCACAAAACATCTACATACATGAAGGTAAAAGAAAACACACAGGACCAGCTGTCACCTAAGCCGTCAGTCCCACTGACCTGACGGATTCAGGTTTCAGCACAAGATACAGCATCTATATATCCAGAATACATAGAAGCTGTATCTCAAAAAGTAAACATTTATTTTTTAATAAATACAAATTACAATGTTGCACTAAACACTATGACACATTGTTTTAGTTAAAAAAAAAAAAAAGAATTATCAAAGGTTTCCATAGCCTTTAAGGAACAATAGTTTAAGGAACATATAGGTACATTCTGAATGGAACATAGTACAAATAAACATATAGGTTGCCCATTGGGACTACTCCTGCCAATATGTACTACACATCCAATATGTAGTATACATATGGACATCATATAGAGACGTTCCCTGCTCAGAACCCCCGTCTACAAGCCAGAGAGGAGAGCCACTGCAAAGAGCGGCCCAGAGTGACTACGTAGTATATTTAACAGTGTGCCATATAGTGCTACATTTCCCTGTAAAGGCTGCAGCAGGGGTTATAAGGGTCCGCATGCGGTGGAAGATGACATCACATTTTACCTGGATAGTGAAAGGAGTTAGCTTCTTTTTGTTGATGGCTCGTTCATCAATTGTGTCTGGAACTGAGAGGTTAATCATTTTGCTGGAAGACAGATATATTAACTATTAGAATATTCCTTCCCATGCATGAGAAATCATCTGGACATTTATAATTGACATATACACAATGTTCGAAAAGAGCACGCTTGCAATATTACAAAAGGTAATGATGATTTATCCTCATGTATGTCAAGGCCAGAGCCTTCCAGAACCACATTTATTGCTGTTTTCAAGCTGAAAACGATCCGTTTTCCAAGAGTCATTTAGCCGTTATTCACACGACAGGGTTTCCCGGCCGGGTGACGGCCGTTCATAAATCGGCCGTCACCCAGCTGCATTAGGAACAATAGACCCCTAATGGGGCTATTCACACGACCGATTTTTTGACAGCCCGGGAAGCCTGGCCGTCAAAAAATGGGACATGCCCTATTTTCGGCCGTTTACCCAGCCGCCCGGCTCCCATAGAAGTCTATGGGGCCGGGTAATACACGGCCATCACCGGAATGTGTCCCGAGTGATGGCCATGTATTCTGTCGCTCAGGCGCTCTCTCTCCTCCTCCTCCTCCTCCTCCTCCTCCTCACAGTGCAGAGTGCATGTGAGGAGGAGGAGGAGGGTCTTTTTTTGCTCCCTGTAGGAGTCGGAATCCCCAATCCCCGGCCTGGGATTGGGGATTCCGCTACAGGAGAAGTGCGTGACTACACTGTCCATATATGGACACAGCGAAGTCACTCACTTCTGCAGCGGAATCCCCTACTCTATGGCCGGGGATTCCGCTACAGGAGAAGTGAGTCACTACACTGTCCATATATGGACACAGTGATGTCACTCACTTCTGAAGCGGAAATCCCGACCTGTGGCAGGGAATTCCTCTCCAGGAGAAGTCGGTGACTACACTGTCCATATATGGACATTGAAGTCAGTGACTTCTCCTGGAATGTGGGGGGGGGGGGGATTGGTGCAACCTACAGGGGGCTGTGTGGCATCACCTACAGGGGACTTGGTGGCATCACCTACAGGGGACTTGGTGGCATCACCTACAGGGGACTTGGTGGCATCACCTACAGGGGACTTGGTGGCATCACCTACAGGGGGCTGGGTGGCATCACCTACAGGGGGCTGGGTGGCATCACCTACAGGGGGCAGGGTGGCATTACCTACAAGGGGCAGTGTGGCATTACCTACAAGGGGCAGTGTGGCATTACCTACAAGGGGCAGGGTGGCATTACCAACAGGGAGCTGGGTGGCATTACCAACAGGGAGCTGGGTGGCATTACCTACAAGGGGCTGGGTGGCATTACCTACAAGGGGCAGGGTGGCATTACCTACAAGGGGCAGGGTGGCATTACCTACAAGGGGCAGGGTGGCATTACCTATAGGGGGCTGGGTGGCATTACCTGCAGGGGCTGGGTGGCATTACCTGCAGGATCTGGGTGGCATTACCTACAAGGCGCAGGGTGGCATTACCTACAAGGGGCAGGGTGGCATTACCTACAGGGGGCTGGGTGGCATTACCTGCAGGGGGCTGGGTGGCATTACCTGCAGGGGGCTGGGTGGCATTACCAACAGGGAGCTGGGTGGCATTACCAACAGGGAGCTGGGTGGCATTACCAACAGGGAGCTGGGTGGCATTACCTACAAGGGGCAGGGTAGCATTACCTACAGGGGGCTGGGTGGCATTACCTACAAGGGGCAGGGTGGCATTACCTACAAGGGGCAGGGTGGCATTACCTATAAGGGGCAGGGTGGCATTACCTACAAGGGGCAGGGTGGCATTACCTATAAGGGGCAGGGTGGCATTACCTATAAGGGGCAGGGTGGCATTACCTACAAGGGGCAGGGTGGCATTACCTATAGGGGGCTGGGTGGCATTACTAACAGGGAGCTGGGTGGCATTACCAACAGGGAGCTGTGTGGCATTACCAACAGGGAGCTGGGTGGCATTACCTACAAGGGGCAGGGTGGCATTACCTACAAGGGGCAGGGTGGCATTACCTATAGGGGGCTCAGTGCCATTACCTGCAGGGGGCTGGGTGGCATTAACTGCAGGAGCTGGGTGGCATTACCTACAAGGGGCAGGGTGGCATTACCTACAAGGGGCAGGGTGGCATTACCTATAAGGGGCAGGGTGGCATTACCTACAAGGGGCAGGGTGGCATTACCTATAGGGGGCTGGCTGGCATTATCTACAAAGGGCTGTGTGTGGCAGCAAATTTAAATGAAATTCATCCAATTTTAAAACGGATAGGGAAAAAAACGGATGCAAAACGGGTCAAAATCGGCCGTTAAAAACAGCAACACGGCCCGGAACGGAAACGGAACGGATGCAAACCGGCCGGGAGAAACGGCCCAAAACGGCCGATTTTAAAATCGTCCGACACTCGGAGCCTGTCGTGTGAATGAGGCCTGGCCAGACAATGACACTCACCTCACCATCAAGAAAAGCATGTGCTGAATAAATATATATATATATATATATATATATATACATATATATATAAAAGAGTAGAGAACACAAAATACACTTACCAGAGGACAATCCCATCACCCACTGCTTTGAAGAGGTCATCTGTGTCTGGGTTCATGGGAATGACATGTTTGCAGTCTGGATCCTTTTCTAATGCCTTATTAATCCAGTTTACGAAGGCATACTTTTCCTCTTCTGCAATGGAGAAATACAGATAACATAAAAACTGTATTATTATTTGTACTTAAGTAGCTATTCCAGTGATGCCATAAAACATATTATATACAGGTAGTAGCATAGGGTTCTGAACTAAATTGCCATGTTTTAATAAAAAAAAAAAGGTGTATCTTGACTTCCCCCATCTGCTACATCACCCAAGTACTACTAGCTTGCATTACTTGAGGCACATGTGTATCCTTTTAAAGAGGAATTCAAATAATTGCTCAATGTATTACACATATAATAGAGTAGAGGAAAACACAGCACTCAATGCAGACTGAACATCAGGCCATGTGCACGTTACCGGTAGAAGGACGAATCAACTCCTTAGAATGGGATACCAAAGACAGAGAACAAGTAACAGCACCAGGACTTCAGCGTTAGGGAGATGTTGGTTTATTCACCACCAGGTGGAAGAATGAGCTCATCAATAAACCAACATCTCCCTAACGCTGAAGTCCTGGTGCTGTTACTTGTTCTCTGTCTTTGGTATATATATATATATATATATATATATGTATATATATATATATATATACTGTATATAAAAATTATTACTTTTTGAGATACAGCTTCTATGTATCCTGGATACATAGAAGCTGTATCTTGCGCTGAAACCCGAATCCGTCAGATCAGCGGGACTGGCTGCTTCGGTAACGGTTATGAACTTAGATGTGATCGATGACAGGTGGCTGCTGCATGTCAGAGACATGCAGGACCCACTGTCCCTGAAGCCGTCAGTCCCATTGACCTGATGGTTTCAGGGCAAGATACAGTTTTTATGTATCCAGGATACATAGAAGCTGTATTCCAAAACATTTTTTAATAAAAAACAAAATTACAAAGTTGCACTAAACAATATGATGCACTGTTTTAGAAAAAAAAAAAATCTTTCAGGGTAGGAACACACCAAGTATTCAGTGCATATACACTGCGTCAAGCTATGCAGCGTATCCGCCCTGAACACCGCAGGGAATGCCGTCCGGAAAATGGCACCACACTGTGGTGCGTTATTTCGGGTGTACATTCCACTGCGTAAATGATCCCACATACTTACTCACTCCATCCTCTGACGTCCACTCCAGCCTCCCTGGATGACGTTGCAGGCCCATGTGACGCTGCAGCCTGTGATTGGCTGCAGCGGTCACATGGCCTGCAACTGCAACCAGGGAGGCCGGACTGGAGAAGAAGCAGGGAACTCTGGGTAACTATAACTTTATTAAAACATTTTCTTACTAGTGATTTTTGCGGCGCATCGCTGTGATTCCGCCGCAAATATCGCAACACGCACTGTTTTGTTGCGGGTTTAAGCACTCCATTGAATTCAATGGGTAAACCCGCAACAGAAGAGTTGCGTATCCGCAGAATTAATTGACATGCTACGGTTGAAGTAACCGCACCGCAGGTCAATTTATGTGCGGTTTTTTTGGCGGAAATTTACCGCAGTGTGGGGACGAGATTTGTTGAAATCTCACCCACACTGCTGCTACTGTAATACGCTGCCGATATTCCGCAATTAATCTGTTGTGGAAAATCCGCAGTGTTTATGCTGTGTGTGTTCCTACCCTAAAGGTTTCCTTAGGGTATGTTCACATGGGCTATTTTCAGCCATTTTTTGGGCCGTAAACATCCCAAAAAACGGCTGAAAAATCGGAAGCAGAATGCCTACAAACAACATACCCACCGATTTCAATGGGAGAAACGGCCACGGAAAAAAAACGCCTTGTAAAAAGTAGTGCATGTCACTTCTTGAGCCGTTTTTGGAGCAGTTTTTCATTGACTCAATAGAAAAACAGCTCCAAAAACGGCCGTAAAAAACGCTGCAAAAAAAGCGAGTTGCGTATTTTCAGCCGTATTTTGTTAACTGTGTGAACATACCCTTAAGCATAAATAGTTTGGAAAGCACTACATGTAAACCTACCTGAATAAGAATGCTGGGTGCCCACACTGGACTGCTCAGATGTGCCACCAATTGCACAAATACCTTCTTTCTTATTTATAGCCTTTCTGAATGTTTTAGCTACATCTGAACTTTTGAGGTCATGAATAACCTAAGAAGACAAGAGGAAAATATTGTAAAATCTATTAATAGTGGTGTAAAGCCACAACAGAAAGCTGAACAAATATCCCATGAATATTGAAGTCACATTCCTCATTAAAATCAATGGGATGAATTGGAAGTGGTTATATGAACATGTGTGTTTAGATCTAGATAAATGTATAAGCATCAAAAGTTGCGTTGTCTTCTCCTTATACAAAATAACAAAAAGGGTTGTCATCGTGTACGTTTGTCGACTGTAAAGCCTGAACAATCCTTATTAGGGGTAATGTCTGCAGTTTGTACCATGCCCAATTCACACATTTCATTTTAGTTCCATTCCGTCAAACATAATGAAGAATGTTAAAAAAAAAAATCTGTATTATAATAATAATATAATAGTATAATAATAATGGAATTTGCCAAATGGTACTTTTAACAAGACACAAAGAAAAATATTTTGAATCAAAGAAGATTATAAGATATAGATATAAGATGATTTCTAAATAGACAACCACAAAAGCAAGTGAGATGTAGTAGAAAAAACTATATACCGTAAGTAGTAGTAAATAATGTGTCCACTAGGAAATAGATGACTAGATGGCAATAATACTAAGCAAAGGTGAGATAGAAAAATGTGCCAAATTTTGGTTCTATTTCCACATTTTTGCACGATTTAGCGCATTTTGTCTAATTTATCATACAGCATGCGCCACCGTGAAAATATTGGCGCAACCTCAGACTGCCTGGTTTAACTTTATGGTGTTTAAGGGAAGATTCACACGAGCGTGTATTGGGTCCATGCGGGCCGCGTGGTTTTCACGCGCCACGCACAGACCAATACAAGTCTATAGGGCAGTACAGACAGTCCGTGCTTTTTGCGCAGCGTTTGTCAGCTGCGCAAAAAGCGCGACATGCTCAATATCTCCGCGTATTTCGCGCATCACGCACCCATTGAAGTCAATGGGTGCGTGAAAACCACGCAGGTCGCACGGAAGCACTTCCGTGCGAACTGACTGAAACAGAGCACCAGCTGTCAAAAGGATGAATGTAAACAGAAAAGCACCACGTGCTTTTCTGTTTCCAAACATCCAAACGGAGTGTCTTTGAGATGAGCGAACCCGGACAACCGAACCGAACTTCACCGGGTTCGGCCGAACTCGTTTTGGCCGAACCCGGCAAAAAAAAATCCGGTACGCGACGTCAGGAGATAGTCACTGTCCAGGGTACTGAAAGAGTTAAACTGTTTCAGCACCATGGACAGTGACTTCCAATCCCAATATACATGAACCTGTAAAAAAAAACGAAGTTCTGACTTACCGATAACTCCCGGCTTCTTCCTCCAGTCTGACCTCCCGGGATGACAATTCAGTCCAAGTGACAGCTCCAGCCAATCACAGGCCAAGCACAGGCTGCAGCGGTCACATGGACTGCCGCGTCATCCAGGGAGGTGGGGCCCGATGTCAAGAGAGGCGCGTCACAAAGGATGCGTCACCAAGGCAACGGCCGGGGAGGGAAGTTCTCGGTAAGTACGAGCTTTTTCTTTTTTTTTAAAAAGGTTTCTCGATATTGTGTTCGGCATTCACTGTCGAGGGTGCTGAAAGAGTTACTGCCGATCAGTTAGCTCTTTCAGCACCTTGGACAGTGACGGGCGTCGACTAGCCTCATCTCTATGATGGCGGCTGCGCGAAAATCACGCAGCCGCGCATCATACACGGATGACACACGCAGCTGTCAAGTGTTTTTTGCGCGCGCAAAACGCAGCATTTTTTGCGCGCGCAAAAACGCAACGTTCGTCTGAATCTGCCCTAAGTCTTAGGCCGGATTCAGACGAGCATGTGCGTTTTGCGCACGCAAAAAAACGCGGCGTTTTGCGTGCGCAAAAGGCACTTAACAGCTCCGTGTGTCATCAGCATATGATGCGCGGCTGCGTGATTTTCACGCAGCCGCCATCATTATGACACTCCGTTTGGATGTTTGTAAACAGAAAAGCACGTTCGTGTGAATTCGCCCTTAGGCAGTTTAGTAAATCTGCCCCAATGTATTTTTTCTTGTGGATTCAGGTTGTACTTACTGAGATAAATTCATCAAAACTGATCTTCCCATCTCTGTTCTTATCTCCGGTTTCCATAAGACTTTGGATTATCTCTCGTAGTTTATACCCAGGGAGGGGCAAATTAGCAGCTTTGAACAAGTCATTTAATTCGTTAGGGCTTATGAAACCATTTCCATCAGTATCTAAGAAGAGAAAACAAAGATGTTACCAGGGTATATTAGAAGGGGGAAGGGCATATTTATGACTATGGATATTGTTTATTATATTTTTCAAAAATATAACAAAATCTGTTTTATTACTTCCATAATAATTGCATAAGTATAATTAATATAATATAAAAAATATGATAAATAATATGCTAAATAATAATTTTATAATTACAAATAATAATTTAATTACTGTCAATAATTCTGAACATTCACCGGTACCTAATGAAGAATCTGATATGTCAGGCAAAGCACATTGACATTGGTCAGTGGCCCCAATAAACTTTGATCAACCAAGCATTTTATAAAAACGAATAATTGGTATTTTAAGGAGGAGCTGCACTTTAAAACCTAAAATAGCAAATGATTTTTGTATTTTGCCGGTTGAATCAATAATGAGCAATATTTCTGCTTTCTAATATGTCAAACACAAAGTAGCAGATTTACGAATACTGTCTTAATTTCAGACAGCTAAGAATTAGACTAGATGCGCCCAATTTATCACAGTGGCCCGTGGTGCAGCACCTATAGTAAATCTGCCCCAAAGCACCACAAGTACCACTAGAATGATTGGAGAACTATCTTACCAATTTTGCTGAACGCCTCCCTGAGCTCCTCCATTTCCTCATCCTTGATTGGTCGAGATTCCATGATGTCGTTTTATTCAGTTCTACCGTAGATATAATATATGATGGTTAGATGATCTTTATACTACTCACTTTATTAATAAATTAGATTGGCGCTATAATATAAACCTAAAGTTTGGTTGGGTTCACATATTCCAGTTTTTGTGTATCTCTGTATGATTTTCTTTAACCAAAATTAGATGAAAAAAAAGAGAAGAGGCATGAAGGCCATTTTACACTGGCCAATTATCGGGCAAACGAGCGTTCACAGAACGTTCATTCCCGATCATTGTAAACAGGGCAACGATCAGCAGATGAACGAGCAAACACTCGTTCATTGGCTGATTGTATAGTTTTAAATACTGAAACTATTATCGTTGTCATCAGTACATCTCCCTGTGTAAACAGGGAGACGTGATGCCGACATAATAAAAATGTATGGGGACGAGCGATCGGAATAACGAGCACTCGTCCCCATACTTGGAGAAAACTAGCTCATCCCCCAAGGAGCAAATGAGTGCCGATCAACAGGCCGGGCCGTGTAATACCACCCTAAGTCTTTCTTTTATAAATTTCATGCTGGATTTGCAAGAAAAAAGGAGTCTCCAAGGGCACTGCTGCACTTCAGTTAATGCATCAATACATGAGTAATGATAAGTCACGTACGAGAGGAAATAATATAAACGTTTATTATATAGTAAGGCTACGCGTTTCAATGCCGCACTGGCATCTTCATCAGGCCATGACAAAACATACAAACTTCACTGCTTAAATACAACCATACTATTAGGAAAAAACCCGCCAATGTGACCGGGGTCAGAGTGCTTCAATGACATCATAGGTCAAGGTTTGAACTTAGAATATAAATGTTAGCAAGAACAATGAGTAGTTATACATATGGACAAAAGCATAAGATATTAGCAAAAAATGACATAATGATGTGATAAACCTCACTTAAACACTAGCGCGGCGCACAAAACATCCAAAAGGATGCTAAATACAGAAACATCCATTTGGATGCCAGAATAACATCCATTTAGATGTTAAGGGACCCAAGCATCCATTTGGATGCATGAATTAATATAACCGGAACCGGAAAATCGGAAAGCTGGAATTATTAGCAAAACGAAAAAAATATGTAGTTTTCACGCTGTTTCAGCTTGCTGAATCTATTAGCAACATTAAGTGGGATGTGTTCAATAGGTGTGATAAGTATGTTACTGAAAAGGCTGCTATGTTCAGAAGCAAAGTGACGGGACATAGCAGCCTTTTCAGTAACATACTTATCACACCTATTGAACAGATCCCACTTAATGTTGCAAGCTGAAACAGCGTGAAAACTACTGGATTTTTAAGCTTTAGACCCTCCAACCAGACGGTCTGAATGATATATCGGAATCAACCCTAGAATAAAATCTTAAAAGTGTTGCGTTACTATTGAAAAATTGACGCTTTGAAGTCTTATTCTTCTTTTCCTTTCATTGATAATCCCATAAGAATTTTCAGTGGTCCCTTCTTCAGGTATGCCCACCCATTCATTTACCATCCTTTAGTAATCTATGGCACCCTGTTAGCCCCTTTTTTTTCGTTTTGCTAATAATTCCAGCTTTCCGATTTTCCGGTTCTCTTTGAACTAACATAAGTCTATTATCCCACCCTGTTTTTATACACAGATCGTTCTACATAATTTTAATAATGTAGTATTTTATTTTGTCATGTTCTTTGTCTAGCCTCTACATGTGTTTATACTGTTCTTTTCTCCTCTAATTTTTATCTGCTGTTGCTTCATCTTACTAACATCTAATTTGATGACCCGTTGTACTTTTCTATTCCAAAAGTATGTCCAATATGTTTGGCTGGACACCTAGCTGATGCCCTCTGGTTTAGCATCCAAACGGATGTCTTTTATGCATCCAAATGGACGCTTTTGCTCTTAGCATCCAAATGGATGTTACTTTGGCATCCAAATGGATGTCTTATATTAATTCATGCATCCAAATGAATGCTTGGGTCCCTTAACATCTAAATGGATGTTATTCTGGCATCCAAATGGATGTTTCTGTATTTAGCATCCTTTTGGATGTTTTGTGCGCCGCGCTAGTGTTTAAGTGAGGTTTATCACATCATTATGTCATTTTTTGCTAATATCTTATGCTTTTGTCCTTTAGCATTGTAAGTCACTGTTGTTCTTCCTCTCATATGTATAACTACTCATTGTTCTTGCTAACATTTATATTCTAAGTTCAAACCTTGACCTATGACGTCATTGGAGCACTCTGACCCCGGTCACATTGGCGGGTTTTTTCCAAATAGTATGGTTGTATTTAAGCAGTGAAGTTTGTATGTTTTTTCATGGCCTGATGAAGATGCCAGTGTGGCATTGAAACGCGTAGCCTTACTATATAATAAACCTTTATATTATTTCCTCTCGTACGTGACTTATCATTACTCATGTATTGATGCGTTAACTGAAGTGCAGCAGCGCCCTTGGAGACTCCTTTTTTTCTTGCAAACCCAGCATACCTTTTGCGGTTTTCCTCTGGAACACCGTTTTTGAGTCCTGGCAGCAGCAGCATATACATTTCTTATTGCCTGTTATCATCCTACACCAGGTTAGTAGTCTCTGTATCATTACACTACATCTTACCTGGGTAACCTGCACTATGTGGCGCCGTGTTTTTTGTTTCTCTATACCTCCCTTTTATAAATTTCACACAGATTCAAGATTCACACACGGCAGATTTTGTTGCAGAGGTGTCTGCGACTGTCCCATTCATGTGAATGGAGTGTACAGAAATCCATGCACATGCTACAGAAACAACCCTATAATTATGTATGGAACAAATTTATAGTCACAGAAATTTCTGCAACAAATCTGCAGTGTGTGAATATACCCTTAGGCTGGGTTCCCAGCGACGTTTCGGTTCCACAGGTACCTTTCTCAAGCTTGAGAAAGGTTCCTGTGGAACCGAAACGTTGCGCTCTTGAGGTGAATAAATCCACCCTGTTTTCATCTACTTTGAAGTCCTGGTGCCGTTATTGCGTTCTATTGTTTCTCTCTATCTAAATTAGGGAATTGATTCATCCCCTGGTGACGAGCACATGGCCCGATTTTTGGATTTGTTGGAGTGCTGTGTTCATTTGTATCTGGACTATATATATCTATATATATATATATATAGAGATATATATATATATTATACAAAAATATGAGAACTGAAAAATACAATATATTTTACACAAAAGTCCCCAACCTTTTGAGGGTTGTAAGCTACTTTCAAGAACAATAGATTGTATTGAGCTACATTGGATATTAAAGGGGAAGCAGCCTATTAAATATATATATACGATTGTGCCAGTAATGCCTGACAAAATTGTGCAGTTATTGGCCAATGTAAGAAAGCCGGGCTTCGCTACGCGGGACCGTATCCTTACCCTAGTTTTATCTGCCAATTAAATTATTTGGACCTGTAGCGAGCTCTAGTAATGCTATGACATCCTGGGTCATACCAGTACACAATAGTATCTGGTGCTGTTAACAGCTGGGGAGCCACATGATGGGGGCTTTAATCTATTGCTGCTAAACTACAACTTAACTAATCAGGTTTATATGTAACAGGAAAACCACGTAAACCATTTTCCTGGCTATGCTTTATTTCCTGCATCTAGGTGTACTGAAAAGACAGCAAATATTTTTACAATGCAAAAAAGTTTTTGTAAGGCTGGTTAATACATTAGATACACATACCTTTAATATGAAAAACATAATGTTCTAAGATTATTTTAATGTTAGAACATTACGAAGTAAGGAAACAGGATGCCTTGAAAGTCATTGTTTTATTATTGAAGACGATATAATATGTCAATATATAGATGTGCCACATGATCTATTCATAGCGGTCTAGGGGACATCATTTGCATGTGGCGGTAAGATGACTCCACTATTAATATAGTTTGACAGATAGGGATAGTATGTTGGTCCAAAAAGCATGACAATACTCTCTTTATTCTATACTAGTTTATGGCATAATCATTTCCTATGTAACTTCTCAGTCTTGCGTCTGCTCTGGTCTTTCCCTCACTAAGACCCGTTTTACTTCCCTTTCATAGTTCTGCTTTTTTCTGACTCGCGAATATTAGATATTTCGGTCTATTATACATTGCTATGCACAGGATCTATTTTATCTTGATCACTCCTGTTAACTTATTTTCGTGATTTTTTCAGTCCACCAGAATGCATTATGCAAACAGTAAGGGCATGACCACACATGGCGGAATTCCTCCGCAACTGTCCGCATCAATGCCGCACCTAATCCGGGTTGCGGATTACGGCTGCGGATCTGCACAAAATGTGCAGAAAATTGATGCGGACTAGCTGCTGCGGACTGCGGGAAAAGTGCTTCCCTTCTCCCTATCAGTGCAGGATAGAGAGAAGGGACAGCACTTTCCCTAGTGAAAGTAAAAGAAATTCATACTTACCGCCCGTTGTCTTTATGACGCGTCCCTCCTTCGGCATCCAGCCCGACCTCCCTGGATGACGCGCCAGTCCATGTGACCGCTGCAGCCTGTGCTTGGCCTGTGATTGGCTGCAGCCGTCACTTACACTGAAACGTCATCCTGGGAGGCCGGACTGGAGACAGAAACAGGGAGTTCTCGGTAAGTACGAACTTCATTTTTTTTTACAGATACATGTATATTGGGATCGGTAGTCACTGTCCCGGGTGCAGAAACAGTTACTGCCGATCGCTTAACTCTTTCAGCACCCTGGACAGTGACTATTTACAGACGTCTCCTAGCAACGCTCCCGTCATTACGGGAGCCCCATTGACTTCCTCAGTCTGGCTGTAGACCTAGAAATACATAGGTCCAGCCAGAATGAAGAAATGTCAAGTAAAAAAAGCAAGACGCATCCGCAGCACACATGACATGTGCATGACAGCTGCGGACTTCATTGCGGAACTTTGAATCTCCATTGAAGTCAATGGAGAAATTCCGCCATGAGTCCGCCACTGCTCCGCAACAGACAGAGCATGCTGCGGACACCAAATTCCGCTCCGCAGCCTATGCTCCGCAGCGGAATTGTACGCATCGTGTAAACGAACACTGCTAAATTAAAGTGAAAGTCAATGTAGAAACGGCTCCGCTGCGGATTAACGCTGCGGAGTGTCCGCAGCGGAATTTAAGTGCAATTCCGCCATGTGTGAACCCGCCCTAAAACTTCACATGAATTCACACTAGTTCCTTTGTTTATGACAGGGGTAGGGAAACATTTTTCTGCCAAGAGCCATTTGGATATCTATAAGGCTGGGTTCACACTGAGTTTTTTGCAGGCAGAAAATCTACCTCAAAATTCCGTTTGGAATTTTGCGGCAGATTTTGCGGCAGATTTTGCTCTGCCTGCACGCCGATTTTTGGGGCGTTTTTCGCCTGCGGCCATTGAACGCCGAGGGCAAAAAACACTGCGAAATACGCTTTCTCTGCCTTCCATTGATGTCAATGGGAGGTCAGACGCGTAAACGCCCGAAGATAGAGCATGTTCGCTCGCAGGAAAAAAACGCCTCCGCCTCCCATTGAAATCAATGGGAGGCATTTTCAGCAGTTTTTTGGCGCGTTTTCCAACGCGGTTTCCGCGTCGATAAAACTTGTCAAAAAACTCTGCTTGAACTGACCCTAACATCATTCGCAGGCCATACAAAATGATCAACTTAACAATTTGCCTGCTATATTTGGTCAAACATCTAATTAACTCACCCCCAATGTGATGGCTGGAACTGCTTCTCTTTGGTGAGGCGTGTGATGTTAGCCGGTATTGATGATGTTACTACTGCGTCTATCAGTCTGGAGCGCAGTCGACACTTTGCAATGGTAAGTTTTGAAAAGAACTGCTCGCGGCAGTAAGTTGTTCCGACTTACTTACCTAAAGGGGTTTACCCATCAGGGACATATATGACATATCCACTGGATATGTCATAAATGTAAGATAGATCTGGGACCCGCACCTATCTCCAGAACTAGGCCCCATAAACCATGTTCTACTTCTCTGTGTTCTGGCTGATTTCCGACTATGAAGAAGAAAACAGTGTAGCTCGCTGAGCTACGCTGTTTCCGTAACTCCCATCGTAGTGAATGGCAGTTACAGAAGCAGCATAGCATGCGGGTTACGCTGTTGCTGTAACTACCATTCCGTTTTATGGGACTTACGGAAACAGCGTAGCTCAGCGAGCTACGCGGTTTTCTTATTCATGGTCGGAAATCACAAGCTTCAGCCACAGCACAGAGGTAGAACGGGGTTTAGGGGGCCCCGTTCTAGAGATAGATCTGGGACCCGCACCTATCTGACATTTATGACAGATCCTGCGGATATATCATAAATGTGCTTGATGGGAAAACCCTTTTAAGTCACCTGACCTCACTTCATGTGTTTAGGACAGGTCCTATGTCTACACTACAAATAAATTTCTACATTTGTCCTCAGCTAAGTTTCTAAATTCTAGGTCAGGAGCAGGAGGAGGGCGGATGTAGCCAAGTACTGTCATTCACCACTAGGGAATGAGGATGCGGTGGTCTGAGTCAGGAGGTCAGTGCGTGCCGGCCCGGGAGTGGACCAACGCAGACACCTGACTTGAGTCAACTGACCTCACGTCAGATGACTGGACTGGTCCACTCGCAGGCCGGCACGCACCGACCTAACTCACACCGCTGCCATACTTGCCAGGCAATGACACGGCGGCAGCGACTGTCAGAGTGAGGTTGGTGTGTGCTGTGACGTGGGTGGACCAGTCCAGTCACCTGACGTCACATCACTGACGTGAGGTCAGGTGACTGGACTGTGCCGGCCCGGGAGTGGACTAGTCCGGTCATCTAACCTCACGTCGCTGATGTGAGGTCAGGTGACTCAGCTCAGGTGACCGGACTGGTCCACTCTCGGGCCGGCATGCATCAGCCTCACTCAAACCACCGCTGCCATACTTGGCTCCGTCTGCCCTCCTCATGCTCCTAAATGTGAGTGAGTAGGGCGGACAGAGCCAAGCAGTGAATGACACGGCGGCAACACGGTCTGAGAGAGGTCGGGCCAGACCAAATGATCTCGCGGACCGGACGTTCCCCATCCCTGGTTTCAGGGGAATGAACTAATGGTTGGTGGAAAATGTCTTCCTTTGAGTATGTCCTTCAGTAGACAACTTGTTTGCTTACTGGTTGGTTGAATTATTTATCTGTGCTATGCAGAACGATACACAGAATGTAGTGTAGGAGACACAATCTGTTTTCTTATACTCACATGTTTGTCAGCAAACCTATCAGTATGTTTTTCGACTGTTGGAAGAAACCAGGGAACTTAGATGAAACCCATGCAAATATGGGGAAAATAGGCAAACTTCATGCAGATGTCGTGATGTCCATGATTTCAGTGCATGGTTAGTTAAAATCTTTTTAATGTCCAGGGAAACAATGGCAAAGTGTATTTCCCCCAATGCATTAAACTCACTAAGGTTTAATAGAAATCTCTGGTATTCCATTGTCAATTTTACATCCCCCGTGTCCTTGGTCTAATGTATAAGGACCTGTGGTCACATGTTGTGAGATTGGCAGGTCCTTAAGCATAGCTCACTGCTACTTGATATAGTTTAGGCAATAGTGGCTTACCCTGTTTATTGCAGGTGCCAGAAGAAACGACCCGGAAGCCATCTTTGAGTTTATTTCTTTGCTCCATAACAGTGGTGAGGATGCATATAGTGTAAAGACACTGAGTGCAGCACTAAATAGATAAAAGGTGACTGGTCCCACCAAACGGGGGGTTCAGTGTGCGGGTTATGACCTTTGGAGCAGCAGGATGCTGCTGGTGCTGGTATGCAACAAGGGAAAGAGGCTGTCAGAGGGAGAGGGAGAGTTGCCTGGGGCCTCCCCTTAAGCAAAGACTGTGAGAACTCTGATTGGAAGTTGTCAGGGACCTTCCTGTGTTTGTGTTGCTGAGAAAGACGGGTGTAAGTAGCCAGGGGCCTCCCCGTGATCGTGATTTTCTAATAGGCCCAGAGGCCTAAAGATAAATAGTGCTAATGGTCAGAGAGATAGGGCCTGGATTGTTAAATGGACAGGTCCATTAAAGCTAGGTCCAAAAGTCAAGAGTAGTGAGTGAGCCACCATTGCCGCATTGCCTGAAATTGCCATTTGTCATTTTGTATTTGTGAAACTTTCTAAAAGACGCGCCTCTCTGCTGACAAGTGTTTGTACCCGCATGTGGCAGTTCTGTATACCACAGGCCTAGTAATGAACTGTTGTCTGTTACCACTTGTCAGTAAAAGTCTGCTTGATTGCACATAATCTGGGCCATCATTGTGACTAACCCTGCAGTCCTTGCCGGTACTCAAACTTACATAGGTAGTGGTGTAGTGGGGCCCTAGCTGGACTTTTGCTCCAGGGCCCATGAACCTTTAGGTATGCCTCTGGACCTATCTTTTATGCACAGACCTGTAAACTGCTCACTCCTTTGCATCTATCACCATAATACAGTGTATGTTCACCTTTTTACAGCATTTTACAATTTATATATAGAAAAAAGTATGAGCAATAATAGCTTGTTGCTACTGGAATGAGTCGACAGCTTGTTGGCTGACACACCCTAACAGTATAGCTGAGCTCCTATAATGTGCCTCCGTATTCTGGGACAGTTAAAGGGGTTTGTCCTGTTTCAGCAAATTAATGTTATTTTTTATATAAATAAAAGTTATACAATGTTCTAATATACTTTTTTGTATTAATTCCTCACAGTTTAAGATCTCTGCTTGTTGTTATTTAGTAGGAAAATGCATTGTTTACTTTCAGTGGATAAAATTCTGTCCATGGTCATGTGATGGACACACAGGTGCTGGGATCGTTAGAGGACACCGCTCTGATACACGTAAGGTAACGAGCCATGCACCTGTGTGTACATCACATGACCATGGACAGAATTTTATCCACTGAAAGTAAACAATGACTTTTCCTAAAGAACGACAACAAGCAGAGATCTTGAAAACAGTGAGGATTTAATACAGAAAGAAGTATTCCCACCCTTAGAGATTTATGGCATAGCCATGGGATATGCCATAAATGTCAAAGACACGCGGGTCTCAGGTCTGGGACCGATCCCTATTTTGAGATTGGGGGGTCACCAGGGCGACAGCATCCAAAGGGGAAACTAATGGAGAGGTGGCGCAGTTCTCTCCATTGATTCTAATAAAATAGCCGAGCAGGCTGGCTTGGCTATTTCCATAACTCCCATAGGAATGAATGGAGAGAGCCAGTGAGGTGGGACAGGGTTCAGGTCCCAGGTAGGTGCAGGTCTAACAGACATTTCCAGTGAATATGCCGTAAATGTCTAAGGGGGAAATAACCTTTTGATTTTATCTGACATTAGATCACTATACAATACCCAATGTAAAGACAACACATCCCAGAATGCAAATCACCAGAGCAAGCTGTGTCCCGTGAATGCAGCTGCGGATGACAATGGGCTATAATATTTATACTGTGACTCCGGATTAGTACAAGATATATAAAGCGATGTATTTACAGAGTTACTAAACATTATATATAGATTATATCAAATGTAAACTATACAATTATTTTTAAAAGTGAATATTTTCTGTAACTTCTGATGTAGAATAACAAGATTGCAGCCCACAGTTTATCTGCATTACTTAGGAAACAAGAGGGGAAACTCAGTTTGTTTCTGGAAGCCTCTTAAGGTACATTTCAAGACTACGTTTCATTATATATGAAGTGCTAAATTTTTTGGTAATCTGTCACTGGATATAGCCAAAGATATTAGAGTACCTATAAAATGCCCTAACAAATAGTAGATAAAGAGGCTCTGTCACATCATAAGGAGATGGGCGCTATAATGTAGGTGACAGTAATGCTTTTTATTTAAAAAAAACGATCTATTTTTACCACTTTATTAGCGATTTTAGATTTATGCTAATGAGTTGCTTAATGCCCAAGTGGGCGTATTTTTACTTTAGACCAAGTGGGCATTGTACAGGGGAGTGTATGACGCTGACCAATCAGCCTCATGCTCCATTCATTTACTCAGCGCATAGGGATCCTGATAGATCCTTATGTGCTGTCTTTTACTAACACATTAACAATACTGAAGCGTTTAGACAGTGAATAGACATTTCACGGAATGTCTATTCACAATCTCTGCACTTCGTTACTGTTTCTATGGTAGTTACAGCAGAGGAAGCGTGATCTTGTTGTAATCTGTCATTTACAGCGTGATCTCACGAGATTACGCTTCCTCTGCTGTAACTACCACAGTCTATTCACTGTCTAAACACTTCAGTATTGTTAATGTGTTAGTATAAGACAGCACATAAGGATCTAGCAGGATCCCTATGCGCTGAGTAAATGAATGGAGAGGAGTGCATGAGGCTGATTGGTCAGCGTCATACACTCCCTTGTACAACTTGGTCTAAAGTAAAAATACGCCCACTTGGGCATTAAGCAACTCATTAGCATAGATCTAAAATCGCTAATAAAGTGGTAAAAATAGATTGTTTTTTTAAAATAAAAAGCACTGCTGTCACCTACATTATAGCGCCGATCTCCTTATGTAGGAGATACGGCACTTATAATGTGGCGACAGAGCCTCTTTAATGGCTAGAGGCGTAACTTGAAGCTCCTGAGCACCGATGGATATGTACCGGGGACCCGCAACTTCCCTCTGCTATTTATAATACTGGTTCACAGGCACCAGAGCCCGGGTGGGACTTCTACTCTTGCACTCTTATTAATAGATGCATCTCTAATCATTAAATGCCCCTTTCATTCTCTGTTAATAAATCTGTGAAATGCTGTTTTTAAAAGAAATCACTTCTGTTTTTTTGCCAGGGCATACAGTAAATACAGTTGGAATTACCTGGATATCTGCATTGATTACTAATAAAATGTAGTCTAATTATCTAAGTCACAATTATAGACAAACACAATATAACTAAGCAAATAACACACTAACCGTTGTAGTGTTCATGTCTTTTATTGACTACATTGAATAAACATCCACAGTGCAGGGAGAAAAAGGTAGTGAACCCCTGTGTTAATGAATTCTCTAAGACCTAAATGGCACAAGGTGTTTCAATTAAGGAAATTAGATTGGAAGTGTGGGTTTCACAGGTGCTTTGCCAATGAAATAAAGGCAAAAATAGCATGGTTACTGGCAAATCTGTTCATCTCAAGAAAGATTGGTTCGTGTGAACCATGTCTTGGGGTAAACAGCATTCAGAAGACACGTTACAGTGCTGCATAAAGCTAAAAAGGTCTACAAAAGCATTACTAAAAACCTAGGTGTATATCACAAGTGGAGAATATTCAGGACTGTTGCTACTTGAGGGATTGATCAAACGAGAACAATGAATTCAAACGTTTATCAAAAATTTTACAGGAGAATGTAAGGGCAACAGTCGACCTTGAGCTGAAGAGACGTTGGGTGATGCAACAACACAGTGTGGGGAAATTTATTAAGACTAGTGTTTCATATGCCGGTTCTAATATAAAGAAAGTTGCCTTAGAATGCGCCTCATTTATTAAGATGTGCACCCCTCTTAATAAATTAGCGCACGTCTGGCCGTTTGTGCGCAAGAAAGTGGAACCTACACCAGCCATGAGCTTGCGTAGATTTCTCCCTGCACTGTGGATGTTTACTCAAAGGGCTCAATAAAAAACACAAATGACATGAACAGTACAATTGTTTGTGTGTTATTAGTTTAGCTAGATTGTGTTTGTCTATAATTATGACTTAGATAAGTCAGACCATATTTTATTAGTAATCAATGCAGAAATCCAGGTAATTCCAAAGGGTTCACTTTTTTTTTTTCTTGCAACTGTATTTAGGTCTCCAAGTCCTTGAGCGACCACAAACATATTTGACAACCCTTAAAGAGGCTCTGTCACCAGATTATAAGTGCTCTATCTCCTACATAATCGGATCGGCGCTGGAATGTAGATAACAAGTGTTTTTTATTTTTAAAAACGATACATTTTGAGCAAGTTATGCACAATTTTTGATTTATGCGAATTAGTTTTTTAATAGGCAACTGGGCGTGTTTTTACATTTTTACCAACTGGGCGTTGTAAAGAGAAGTGTATGATGCTGACCAATCAGTGACCAATCAGCGTCATACACTTCTTTCCATTGATTTTTAGCAGTACTCGCAACACAGCGTGATCTCGCAAGATCACGCTGTGCAGTCACATACTCCCACATTAACTTTACCGAAGTGACTTGAGAGTGAATAGACATTGCCTCCAGCCAGGACGCGATGTCATTCACACTCCCGACACTTCACTAAAGTTTCTGTGAATGACAGCACAGCGTGATCTCGCGAGATCACACCATGCTGTGTGAGTAAGTCCCCAAGAAACTTTACCGAAGTGTCGGGATTGTGAATAGACATCCTGTCCTGGCTGGAGGCAATGTCTATTCATTCTCAAGATACTTTGGTATGGTTAATGTGGGAGTATGTGACAGTACAGCGTGATCTCGCGAGATCACACTGTGTTGCGAGTACTTCTAAAAATGAATGGAGAGAAGTATATGACGCTGATTGGTCAGCGTCATACACTTCTCTTTACAATGCCCATTGGTAAAAAAAAAAGTAAAAACACGCCCAGTTGTCTATTAAGAAAGTCATTAGCATAAATCTAAAATTGTGCATAGGGGCCTGTTCACATCAGCGTTCGCTTTCCGTTCAGGGGTTCCATCGGAGGTTTCCATCGTGGAACCCCGTCAACGGAAAGTCAAATGGAAACCTTAATGGTGACGGAAACGTTGCTAATGGTTTCCATTTATCCCCACTCCGGCAGGTTTCAGTTTTTTTCGACGGAATCAATAGCTCAGTTGATGTGAAACGGCCCTAACTTGCTCAAAATTGATAGTTTTTCAAAATAAAAACACTGTTGTTATCTACATTACAGCGACGATCACATTGTGTAGGAGATAGGGCACTTATAATCTGGTGACAGAGCCTCTTTAAATAAAATGTTACAGCCTTATTCACATCGCATGGTCATGTGCAGTAACCCTGCATGGCGACTCAAGGAGCGGCTACAATTTAGTATTATTGGCACACCTATATTATCATGTCTCTTCCTGCAGAGTCACATTAAATCTATTAATACATACCCCCATATAAACTGGGTGCCATATTACGAATCTGTACCACACAAAAACAAAATATGGCCTTGCAAATAAAGTATAAGGCACACCATGCAGAGTATAATTGTAACACTACATAAAAATTCCCAATGTTTCCAACAATGCCGTTATCCAATATAATCACCCAAGTAATTTTTTTAATAAACCTACTAGTCCACATATGAGCACATTTTCCCCTATAACTCACCATGCGCCCATACTGTCATTGGAGTTGACTTTCCCCCCTCAACCTCAATAAAGGCTCAGAGGGTCAGGTCCAAATTTTACTCATAAGGCTCTAGTTACACCAATAGACTTTTATATACAGCGTTGTAAAATTCAATATGACATTTTCTGCGATCATATACGTGGTGATTTTTTTTACTCACAGATTACTGCTTGCTTTGACCACAAACTTCCTGTGCCGTTGTACAGCTCGCGGCTCGGTGCTCACAGCTATAGTAACATTACTATCTGGGTGGCGTTATTGATAGCCCACCGTTGGACTGTTGCTTATAATAAATAAGTGCATTAAAAAAAAAGGTACATTTTCTCAGAATTCTGTCAATAAAAACTTACCTCCTTCAATATATGGCTGGTCACCGGCAACGCAGCAGAGATATCTTGAAATTAGTTTGGTGCGCACAGAAAAGCGAGTAAAGCTTTATTTTGTGGTTAGTAGAAGGAAGTGACTGACATGTGAAATTATGACTTTATAAGGAAATGTCAGCCGTTTTAACCCTTCCTCTATTTCGAGAACCACCTGATTAGTCAAAAAGATGTTCACACCATTACCCACTTCCTAGCCTGTTGTATGGAGTGCTTTAGCAATGCTCGATGCTAGGCATCTGTCTCTTGCAATGCACTGCTCAATTATTTTTTGCCTGAACATCCTCTTACAGTATGTATTGTGTAAACTGCATGCAGGGTCAGACTGACCCACCAAAGTATCAGAGAATCCTCCGGCGGGCAAAGCCTCTGACACATGGGCCTCTATTACAGCACGGCTCCAAAGGTCCAGCAGAAGAAAATCCCATATGGAGCTCACTACAGAGCTGTTCACTTGCCGCTACGGTCTATTCCTTATGGGTTGATTCTGTAATAACATATTAGAGCTTATTGTTGATATGTCCTCTGTGGCCCCAATGACCCGTAGTCCAATGCTGGCCTGATATGAATGACGTTCCCCATAGAAAATCTTTCCTATCGTGGGAAACATTGCCCCACATTCAGTTTTCAACCAAACTATTATGTGCAATATTCAATAGTCCACAAAAGGCTTTATATAGCATTGAGTGAATACATGTTTTGTATAATAATAATAATAATAATAATAATAATAATAATAATATAAGAAGGCCATAGCCATGCATCTATTCTGTTGTAGTTCCACCAAAACTCAGGAGTCAAATAATACTGTAAGGCCCCGTTCCCACTACATTTTTGCAACTTGTTGAAACATCCTGTTTTTTTTTTGTTTTTTTTTTAAAAATAGTACCTTTAAAACAGGATGCCTGTCCAGTTTGATGAGACGCCTCCTTTAAGCTAGGCACCCCTTGGTTTAATAGTTAATGAACAGAATGATTCTCCATCTCCGGTATGACTACTTGTACAGTGTTGGACTTGTAAATGCGTTGGAAATCAATAATGCAAAATGGTTGGTGTCTAAAGAATATCTCTGGCGTCTCAGTGTGTTGCAATAAAAACATCCTTTTTTTAAGTGTATGAAAATAACAGGAAATCATGAAAATCTTTTGAGAATCTGTGAGGAAATTTCGAGCAAAATATATTTTTTCATGTTCTTTTGTTATTCTTCAATGTTACACAAATAAAATGATGAGATGGTGGGCACTGTATGGCGTATAGTGAAAATAGACGAATAACTGTCCAGCCGGGAAAAAGCTTTTTCATGATCTATAATGTTGCATATAGAACCGTGTTTCCACCCAGTATTATTCAATGAGGAACTACGAGGACAGCATTGCAGAATCTGAAAGAAGAACAGGCTGCTAATTTGACGGTCTTGCATTATATTTTAGAATTTAGCTCTGATTTTAATCAACCTTTTAGACTGAAAATATATTTCATTATGTAATTGAATCACAGATTTTTCTAAGGCTCTGTCCACATCTGCGTCTTGGTTTCCATTTATGACAAAAACCAGGATGCAGTGGTGGTGTGCGTCATACAATAGCGGATAAGACTGGCGCCGACGGACCCCATTGAATTATAATTCAATGTGATCCTAAGGGCTCTGTCGTTGTGTCCGTTGTTTTGATAGGAAGAGTAGTGCTGCATGCAGTGTTCTTTTTCCTGTTAAATGTGGTGGAATCTGCTCCCAATTGGAGCCCCCAACACAGATATGAACATAGCCTTAAAAAGATTTAATACCTATGTGAACATACAAGAAAAAATCCAACGCCACTTTCACACGGCAGTATTTTGGTAAGTATTTTGCATTAGTATTTGTAAGGCAAAACCAGGGAAGGAAATAAAATGTATAAAGTATAATGGAAAGATTTGTACCCTTTTGGCTATGTTCACACGGAGTATTTTGGGGGAGGAATATCTGCCTCAAAGCTCCAAACGGAATTTTGAGGCAGATATTCCTCCCCCAAAATACTCCGTGTGAATAGCAATTATCGCGCCGTTTTTCGCCCGCGGCCATTGAGCGCCGCGGGCAGAAAACACGCTTTCTCCTGCCTCCCATTGAAGTCAATGGGAGGTCGGAGGCGGAAGCGCCCGAAGATAGGGCATGTCGTTTCTTTTTCCCGCGAGGCAGTTTTACTGCTCGCGGGAAAAAGACGCCGACGCCTCCCATTGAAATCAATGGGAGGCGTTCTCGGGCCGTTTCTGCCGAGTTTTGCGACGCGGTTTCCGCGTCAAAAAACTCGGCAAAAGACCCCGTGTGAACATAGCCTTTATGTGTTTTGGGCCCACTCCTGGTTTTGGCTTCTAAACACTGATGCAAATTACTGACCGAATGTGAAAGTGGCCATATCTTTATGTATATTTAGAACCAAATCGTGCGCGTGCAAAATACTTATGACTCTGACATTTGCATAAAGATAACTCATCTGAATGGGGAAAGCGTCACTATTTTTTGTATGTGAACTATTAGTACTAGATTATACAATTTTAGTAGCGCTCTACCCCATACACAGGCCTTATTTACACGAACGTGTTCATTTTGCGCGTGCAAAAAATGCTGCATTTTTTGCCGGTTGCAGTTCCGTGTGTCATCAGTGTTTGGTGCGTGACTGCGTGATTTTCGCGCATATGTCATCCTTATGACACGCGGTTTTGATGTTTAGAAAATGAAATGAAGGAGGTGGTTTTATTTTTCCCTTCATTTCTTAAACAACCATTGTGCGAATCACGCGAAGCACACAGAAGTGCGTCCGTGTGCTGCGCGTGATTTTCACGCACCCATTGACTTCAATGGGTGCGTGATGCGCAAAAAATGCTAAAGTATAGGACATGCAGTGAGTTTCACGCAGCGGACACACACTGCGTGAAAAACACGGAATGTCTGAATTGCCCCATTGACTTACATAGGTCCGTGCGATGCGCGGGATTTTCACGCTCGTATCACGGACATGAAACACGTTTGTGTACATAAGGCCTCAAGTCTATGGGGATCCGTGAAAACGGGTCCCACACGGGTAACAAATGGACGTTTTTCACGTCCGAGTTTCCCCACGTTTATATTGATTCTTCAAGCTGCAAATCAACTTACTCAGAATCCTTGTTGAGGTCCATACACTTACATTCTTATTTTTTTTTTTTATTACATTTTGTTAGAACTCCTGTGTTCAGACGCAATGTAATTTAGTATTTCTGTATTTTAGGCGATTATATTTGATGAAGTGTGACAAGCAAGTGCAGCGCTGTGATACAGGGAGGTGAAGTGACTACATGAGAAGGTAATAACGTTTATTATTCTCAAGATACAGAGGACATAAATATGCAAGAAATATGGAACCAGTTTCACATACAAATAATCGAGATCTTCCAGCCGCTTTACTGAAGTACAGTAACTGCGCATAGGACAGTTGGGGGCTCAGTCATTCATATTTTTAATTCTTCTTACCATGAAGCTAATATTTCAGGCATAATAAAAGGAATCATTCTCTATAACAGCAGTGCTCACAATCCACTTGCATTTGTTGGACTATTGTGCTGAGTGCCTGCTGGATGCAAGATACAGGGGAGCTGGCATGCATAGTACGATATATATATACAATATATGAAGGGTCTTTATTACTGAATTGGGCCTATCAGTACAGAGGAAGTGTTTTTTTTTTTATAATAAGAGGGAAGTAAAGTTATTATAAAATAAATTAATGTTGTGAGACTTTGGCTCCACCTACCATTGAAAAAACACCTTTTCCTATATACTGAGAGATCTTCGTTTAAAGAAAAACAGTACATGTCGTCTATTGGAATAAACACACTGGGGTGCTATTTCTTTAAGTTATTCCTTCCAGTAAGGAAAAAGTTCATGCTTTGTATTGTAATGACATTTTTACAATACGGTTCAGAAGTTGTTTTGCTCGCAATTACATAGTTTTTTCCACCTTGGACATTTATGATATTTCCTCAGGATATGCCATAAATTTATAAAAGCTTTAGGATACTTTTTACCCACATTTTCTTGCTGAATACTTCTTGTCCTTAAGGCCTCGTATTAAACTGCAAATCAGCAGTTACTCATTTCCTTTTTCAGAGGCGTAGCTAGGTTCTCCAGCACCCGGGGAAAAGATTCAGTTTGGCGCCCCCCCCCCCAACCTCTTTCCCGACATCTCCCTCCCCCTCGACATGTTTGTTTTCCCTACCAATCAATGAGGTGTCATTTTTTTCACATTTTTTTGAATGTAGCTCGAGCATAAAGCCATTTGTACATTTTACAAGCAATATAGTTCTATATACAACACCAGAACCAAGCTCATTACATATATACAGCACCAGATCCAAGCTCAGTATATATATACAGCACCAGAACCAAGCTCAGTGCATGAATACAGCACCAGAACCAAGATCGGTACATATATACAGCACCAGAACAAAGCTCAGTACATATATACAGCACCAGAATCAAGCTCAGTACATGAATACAGCACCAGACCAAGATCAGTACATATATACAGCTCCAGAACCAAGCTCATTACCGGAGGCTCTACCGCTGTGATAAACCAAGGTCTCTCAGTTCAAGGATTCTGTCCCTTTCAGTTTGTGACAAGTGGTGATAACTGGCAAGTCGACAAACAGGAGGCATTGCACAATCATCCCACACCACTTGATCCGATTTTCGAGGTTTCATGTGGCTAAAAAAACTTTGCTTTCAATCTGGCTTTTATGCCCCCCACATGGCACAGATTAGATCGAGGTGCTTGAGAATGTAATAATTTAGAGGTCTTAGCGACACCTTCTACTTCCTCGATTTGCATAACCGGGTTGCCCTTCTTGGTGTTGTAATTTCAATGTTGAGGAGTGTACATAAATATTAGAGATGATAGATAGATAGATAGATAGATAGATAGATCTTTTGATAAAAGTTTTAGGAAACTTTTTGCCCACATTTTCTTGCTGAATACTTCTTGTCCTTAAAGGGTTATTCCCAAGTTGATAAATGTAGCTAGGAAGCTTCCCCATGAAAAGTTAATAAGTTTTCTAATTACCTGTCCGTCGTCCAGCGATGTCGTTTTCATGGGATTCTTGATTGAAGTTCACGTCGGTCCCTCTTTGTATCCTGCTCGTTGCCTAGGTTCCCGGCCACCGCCATTTACCTTTAGCAGTGGCCGCGCATGCGTAATGACATCCTCTGCGTCCTGAGCAGAGGATGTCATTTACTCGTGAACGCGCATCTCGGCACATCTCGGCGTATGCGCAGGAGATGCCGAGGAAGACACCCGTCGCGTGGAGAAGTCTGCGCTCCAGTAAAGGTAAGTGTGTGTGTGTATGTGTGTGTTTGTGTATATCTGTGTGTTTGTGTATATGTGTGTGTGTTTGTGCATATGTGTATATGTTTGTGTGTATATGTTTGTGTGTGTTTTTGTATATGTGTGTGTTTGTGTATATATGGGTGTGTTTGTGTATATATGGGTGTGTTTGTGTATATGTTTGTGTGTTTATGTGTGTTTGTGTATATATGGGTGTGTTTGTGTACATGTGTTTGTGTATATGTTTGTGTGTATATGTGTGTGTTTGTGTATATGTTTGTGTGTATATGTGTGTGTGTGTTTATGTGTGTGCGTTTGTGTATATATGGGTGTGTTTGTGCATATGTGTATATGTTTGTGTGTATGTTTGTGTGTGTTTTTGCATATGTGTGTGTTTATGTATATGTGGGTGTGTTTGTGTATATATGGGTGTGTTTGTGTATATATGGGTGTGTTTGTGTGTTTGTGTGTGTGTGTGTGTGTGTGTGTTTGCATATGTGTGTGTTTGTATATGTGTTTGTGTGTGTGTTTGTGTATATATGGGTGTGTTTGTGTACATGTGTTTGTGTATATGTTTGTGTGTATATGTGTGTGTTTGTGTATATGTTTGTGTAAATATGTGTGTGTTTGTGTGTTTATGTGTGTGTTTGTGTATATATGGGTGTGTTTGTGTATATGTTTGTGTGTATATGTTTGTGTGTGTGTTTTAGTATATGTGTGTGTATGTGTGTTTATGTGTGTGTGTTTGTGTATATATGGGTGTGTTTGTGTACATGTGTTTGTGTATATGTGTGTGTTTGTGTATATGTTTGTGTGTATGTGTGTGTGTGTGTGTTTATGTGTGTGTTTGTGTATTTATGTGTGTGTTTGTGCATATGTGTATATGTTTGTGTGTATATGTTTGTGTGTGTTTTTGTATATGTGGGTGTTTGTGTATATGTGGGGGTGTTTGTGTATATGTGGGTGTGTTTGTGTATATGTGGGTGTGTTTGTGTATATGTTTGTGTGTATATGTTTGTGTGTGTGTTTGTGTATGTTTGTGTATATATGGGTCTGTTTGTGTATATGTTTGTGTGTATGTGTGTGTGTGTGTGTTTGTGTATATGTTTGTGTGTATATGTGTGTTTGTGTGTTTATGTGTGTGTTTGTGTAATATATGGATGTGTGTTTATATGTGTTTGTGTATATGTTTGTGTGTGGTTGTTTGTGTGTGTGTAGGGGAGTATAAGTATTGTTCACATTGATAACTTTTTTTTTATGTTGTTGCAGATTTTGATGTACCGATTGGACTACGTCTTCGATTCTTTGGACTACTGCGTAGATCGACGTTTTTTGCAAATTTTAATAAAATGGTTAACGAGGGTTTTGTTGGGGATTTCTTATTTCAATAAAAAAAAATTGTATTTGTGGTTTTTTTTCAAACTTTATTAGTGCCTAGATAATGGCAGTTGGCTGATTGACAGCGTCCATTATTAAGGCGGTACTTAGTGTAGCCGGTGCAGAGGCTAGCACTAACCACCCATTATTACCCCGGTACCCACCACCACCAGGGGTGCCGGGAAGAGCTTGGTACGATCCAGTACCCGACCATCTGTTGTGATGGTCGGGCACTGGGGCGGCCGCAGGCTGGTATTATGAGGTTGGGAAGGGCCAAAAACAGTGGACCTTCCCACCCTTGTAATGCTAGGCTGCTGCTGCTGTGTTGTATCGGGCTGGTTATAAAAAAGGGGGGGACCCCCACGTCGTTTTTTAAAAAAATTTAACAATACACGTTGGGTCCCCCACATTTTTAATAACCAGCCATATACAAGGCCGCAGCAGCCTGGCATTACACGGGTGGGAGGGGCCACTGGTTTAGTACATTCCCAGGCTAATAACACTGTGTTGTTTGTGGCTGATTATGATAAATTGGGTGGAACCCCATGTCTTTTTAATAAAAATAATAAATAAATAATAAAAAAAAATGACGTGGGGGTCCCCCCCACTTTTATAACCAGCCAGATACAACACAGCAGCAGCAGCCTAGCATTACAAGGGTGGGAAGGTCCACTGTTTTTGGCCCTTCCCAGCCTCATAATACCAGCCTGCGTCCGCCCCAGAGCCCGACCATCACAACAGATGGTCGGGTACTGGATCGTACCTGGCTCTTCCCGGCACCCATGGTGGTGGTGGGTACCAGGATAATAATGGTGGTTAGTGTTAGCCTCTGCACGGGCTAACACTAAGCCTCGCCTTAGTAATGGACGTTGTCACTCAGACCGCGGCCATTACTAAAGGGGTAGTAATAAAACTTGAATAGAAAAGACAAAGATATAGATAAAATATTTTATTGAAATAAAGCACCCCCAACACAACCCTCATTAACTATTTTATTGTAGAAAAAAAAATGTCATCTACGTAGTCCTCGAAACAGACGTAGTCCAAACACCAAACCTGTAAAAAAAAAATATATAAAAAAAAAGAAATAAAACATGTCGTAGGCTTAGTTTCAGTTTCATGTGTGATACTGACTGTTATACCATTATTATTATTATACCATGTATAGAAGCCTGCCGCCAAGTTGACTTAGATACAAGGCGCCAACAGACAGCATCATGCCATACAGACATATATACAAACAAACATACATACAAACATACATATATACAAGCATGCACATATATGCACATATATACATGCAAACATACATACATGCAAACATACATACTAACATGCACATATATACATACATGACAACATACATACATACATACATACATACATAAATGACAACATACATACATGACAACATACATACATGACATACATGCAAACATACATACTAACATGCACATATATACATACATGACAACATACATACATACATACATACATACATGCAAACATACATACTAACATGCATATATATATATATATATATACATACATACATGACAACATACATACATGACAACATACATACATGACAACATACATACATACATGCATACATACATACATACATACATGCAAACATACATACTTACATGCACATATATACATACATACATACATACATGACAACATACATACATACATGACAACATACATACATGACTACATACATACATATATGCAAACATACATACATGCAAACATACATACTAACATGCACATATATACATACATGACAACATACATGACAACATACATACATACATACATACATACATGACAACATACATACATGACAACATACATGCATACATGCAAACAAACATACATACTAACATGCACATATATACTAACATGCACATATATACATACATGGAAACATACACACATACATGCACATATATACATACATGACAACTTACATGACAGCATACATACATGCAAACATACATACAAGCAACCATACATAAAAACATACATGCACACATATACATACATGACAACATACATGCACATATACACATACATGACAACATACATACATACATACTTGCAAACATACATACTAACATGCACATATATACATACATGCAAACATACATACATGCAAACATATATACAAGCAAGCATACATACAAACATACATGCACACATATACATACATGCCAACATACATGCAAGCATACATACATGCAAACATACATGCACATATACACATACATACATGAAAACATACATACATACATACATGCACATATACACATACATGACAACATACATACATACATACATACATGCAAACATACATACATGCACATATACACATACATACATACATACATGCCAACATACATACATACATGCAAACATACATACTAACATACACATATATACCAACATGCACATATATACTAACATGCACATATATACATACATGCCAACAGACATACATGCCAACATACATACATACATACATACATACATATACACATGACAACATACATACATGGCAACATACATACATACATACATACATACACATATACACATACAGACATACATACATACATACATAAATAAACTCACCTAAGACGTTCCCACCAAGATCTGAACGGTCCCGTCACTTCTCTTCTAATGCTCCCATTCACAATAACAGAGCGGTGGGCGCAGATGACGTAATCACGTGTGCCTGACATGATTACGTCATCTGCGCCACAACGCATTGTTACTATGAATGCGAGCGGCGCCAAGAAGAAGGAAGATGGCAAGTGACGGGACCTTTCAGAGCTCCGTAGGGACGTCTTAGGTGAGTTTATTTTTTTAATATATTTTTTGTTGTTCGCCGGGTGCTGATGCAGCACCGGTGCGGTGGCTACAGATATTACATGTAGTGAGAGGGTGGGGGAGGGAAAAGTTGGTTGCCAAAACGGGGTGAATGTAGTGTAGTGCAGTGTAGTGTCGTTGACAGTCACGGTAAGTTCGTCTGAACCGGGCTTACCATGCCCGCTTGAGACTAACATTCTCCCGATGTTGCTAGAACTACAGTATCTAGCAACCTCGGGAGCGCGCACACTGCAGAGCGGAGCAGCTTGATTGACATCGAGCCGCTCACGCCCCTTTTTTTAAAAGATAACCAGCACTTGCTGAGTTATCAAGTGTAAAACAAAGGTACTTAGGAAATTAATTTGTAAACATTTTTAACAGCAAATGTTTTAAAATTCATTTCCTGCTTAGAATGTCTAAAAAAAAAAAATTTGAGTCAACTTGGGAATAACCCTTTAAAGCCTCGTATTAAGCAGAAAATCAGCTGTTGCTTATTTCCTGTTCAGCTATTATTAGTGCATTATCTGCACACATTAAGGTTTGGTTCCCACAGTTCAGATTTGCTGCAGATTTTGCATGCTTTTTTTTTTTTTAGCAAAAACCAGGAACGCAACCTAAACAGAAGAAATACGGTATATAAAGAAAGGCCTTATAGGTCTCCTCTCCTGGATCCAATTCTAGTTTTTAGCTAAAAAAAACCGCATGCAAAATCCGCAGCAAATCTGCACAGTGGGAACCCAAACTAAGGGTCAGCTCACACAGAGTTTTTGGACGCAGAAAACTGCATCGGAATCAGCACAAAAAATAGCCGAAATCAGAAAAAGGCAGTTTCTTTCCTGGGCCGCTCGCGGGGAAAAAAAAAGCGTCATGTCCTTTCTTGCTGCGGTTCCGACTCTGACCTCAATGGCCTCGGGTGGAAAATGCTGTGAGAGCCGTGGCAAAAAAAGCACACGCAGGTCAAAAATATTTCTGCCTACAAAAAACTCCATGTGAACTAGGCCTAAGATGCTTGCAGACCCCCCCCCCCCCCGGCACACACACTCCGCCCCATTCACTTGCTTTATATCTTTTCTCGGTGTTGTATTGTAGCTTATCTGTATAGAATTGTAGTTGAGTTTAGCATAGTATCTAAAGCCTTATTTACATATTTTTCAGATCATCGACAAATGATTGATGGTTTAAAAAAATTATTCTATGTATCTGATGGATATTTAACATCAGTACAATCATCGGGGAGTAGTTTCCTCTCCCAGATGGGCAGCATCATCATTGCCTTGCGGCAGCTCTCACGGGTGCCATGCACTAGTCATTCTAGATGCTACTAGCGACATTTACATTGTCGACATTGACGTTCTTCTATGTACTGTAGGCATCTATCTTGTGATCTTTTTGGGTATTTACACTAGGCAGTTATCGTTACATTCATTCAGAATAAAACTAATTGTAACAATAGTTTCTAACTAGAACCAGGCTTTTATATGAAGATTACACAAGACTTCATAGCTTGCGAGAAATAAAAACTAGTGATTTTGTTGATTAATATAAACTTTACCAAACATGCCAACTTTTTGCTTGTTTATCTATTATTGATGTTTTAAATTACATGTTAAAATGTATTATATGTGCTATGCTCAGTATTAATCTGCCTTTGATAAGTGACTTGTCACAGCCAGATTTTAAAATAAAGATGAAGTAACTTCTGATATTAATAACCGGAATAGTATGTTCACATGTATGTGGATGGATGCCATAAACGCGTGATCAGAATGAGAACATATTTTTAGAATATTTTGCATTTCTTTCTCCTTAGTCATGGAGCTTCCGTGTTTGCCACTGACAAGTATTTTAGAACCACCAAAGCTCTTGCGCAGACCTCTTCCTCCTAAAATTCTACCTGCACTCAGTGGAAAACGGCCAAACTCAAGCCAAGAAAGAGGTAATATGTAATCTTCTAGAAACACTTAAAATCTGAACATTTAGGTGAGGCTAAAATTCACCCCAAAATGCTTTTTACCCCATGCCACACACACATGGGTGTAACTATTGGGGCCAAATAGCAAAGACTAGAACGGTGCTTACTTAGTTTTGGCCATCATTTAACCTTCACTTTAACCCAGCTGGGCTCCTACTACATTAGTAATGGAAAGAGATAAAAAATGGTGACACGATCATCTCTTTAGTGTGAAAACCCAGAAGAACTCCCCATATCTCTGCTTCCTGGACCCCTGTGAGTGTGACATACAGATCATTTGTATTCTTAAAGGGGAAACCTGGATTTTTTTTTGTATCTTACTGTATAGCAAAGGAACCAAACAAAGCCAGTCCAAAGGAGAAATATAAATGCACTTTAATCCTGTCGAAATTTGGCCATACACATTAGATAAATATCAGTGGATCAAATCGTTTTTTGGCTCCCAAACGAGTGCTTTTTAGAATACATTTTTTCAAAAAGGGTGAAAGTTTCCACTTGATCAGTTGTCTTGTTAAAATGGGCAACAAGTAACATATAGGATTAAATTAGATCACACATACCCAATACGTGGCTCGCCAAGCCATTCTATATAACTTAAAAGGGACAGTGTCATGATTTTTTTTTTTTATTAATTTATGTGTTTTTATTTAATAAAATATTATATTGACTTGATTTATTTTTTCGCACGCAATGTTTTTTTTTTATTAACCCTTTCTTACTGTACTGGGGGCTGCCATGTTTTATTTCATCTGTGTATGTGTCTCTTAACGACATATGCGCAGATGGAATATGGCAGCACTGTGCATAGGACACAATGAACAGCTCCCGTTCATTGCATCTGCTGTGTGTGTGTGTGCGTCCGCGGCGGAGCTGTATGTGTGCGTGTGGCCGCGGCGGAGCTGTGTGTGCGTGCATCCGCTGCGTAGCTGTGTGTGTGCGGCCAGCCGCGGCGGATCTGTGTGTGTGGGCGCGGTGGAGCTGTGTGTGCGCGTGCGGGCGCGGTGGAGCTGTGTGTGAGTGCGGGCGCGGTGGAGCTGTGTGTGTGCGTGCAAGCGCGGCGTAGCTGTGTGCGTGCGCGGCTTAGCTGTGTGCGTGAGTGCGGGCGCGGCAGAGCTGTGTGTGTGTACGTGCGGGCGCGTTGGAGCTGTGTGTGCGTGCGGGCGTGGCGGAGCTGTGTGCGCGTGCGTGCGGGAGTGGCGGAGCTGTGTGCGTGCGTGTGCGGCAGAGCTGTGCGTGCGGGCGCGGGGGAGCTGTGTGTGCGTTCGTGCAGTCGCGGCGGAGCAGTGTGCGGGCGGAGCTGCGTGTGCGGGCGCAGCGGAGCTGTGCGTCTGTGCGGGCGCAGCGGAGCTGTGCATGTGTGCGGGCGGAGCTGTGCGTGTGTGCGGACGCAGCGGAGCTCTGCGTGTGCGGACGCAGCAGAGCTCTGTGTGTGCGGGCGCAGCGGAGCTCTGCGTGTGTGCGGGCGCAGCGGGGCTCTGCGTGTGTGCGGGCGCTGCGGAGCAGTGTGTGACGGTGCAGCGGAGCTGTGTGTGTGCGGGCCCAGCGGAGCGCTGTGTGTGTGTGTGTGTGTGTGCGCGCGCGCGGGCGCAGTGGAGCTGTGTGTGTGCTCGCGCAGCGCACACGCACACGCACACAAATCCCCCCAAACATGCAACTGTGCCACACACAATCCCACACTCACGTTTTTTTTGTGTGCGCATAATTAGGACTCCCATTGACTATGGCAACATTTGGCACGTTTTACGTGCACAGGAATTGACTCGACGTGTCTTTAATTAAGCAACGCGTTTTTAAAAACGCGTGTGTAAAAAAGCGCTTTGTATGTACTAACAGCGCACTTTACCAATTATGTAAATGAAAAGCGTAAACAAGTGTTTTTTGATGCAGTTTTTGGCGTGTAAAATACACACCGTGTGAACCTGTCAACTGAAAAGTCATTCACTTCACTTTCATCATTCTTAGGGTATGTGCACACACAAAATCAAAACGTTTGAAAATACGGTGCTGTTTTCAAGGGAAAACTGCTCCTGATTTTAAGACGGTTTTTTAGCAACTCCACGTCGGAACAGAACGCTGTATTTCCCATTGTAATCAATGGGCAGATGTTTGGAGGCGTTCTGCTTCCGATTTTTACGACCCGAAAAACGGCCGAAAATAAGCCGGGTGAACATAGCGTTAGGGCATGTGCATACGTAGTTTTTCAGCCATTTTTGGGCCGTAGATGTCCCGAAAAACGGCAGAAAAATTGGAAGCAGAACGCCTACAAACATCTGCCCATTGATTTCAATGGGAAATACTGCGTTCTGTTCTGACGGGGCGTTTTTTTACACCACATTTTCAAAAAACGGCACGTGAAAAGACGCCCGTGAAAAAGAAGTGCATATCACTTTTTGGGACGTTTTTGGAGGCATTTTTCATTCACTCTATAGAAAAACAGCTCCAAAAACTGCCGTAAAAAACGTAAGTTTGATTAAAAAACGGTTGAAAATCTTATTTTCAGACGTTTTTTTAGTAAGCGTGTGAACATTCCCTTAGCCTTTGGCAGGGGCGTAACTAGGAAAGACTGGGCCCCATAGCAAACTCTTAACCGCCCCCCCCCCCGGGTGCCACAAGCAGCCCCCCTTATAAATAGTGCCCCCCTGTAGAATGTGCCATACAGCCTCCCTATAGACAGTGCTATATAGCCCCGCCTATAAACAGTGTCACACCCCTAGTGGCGTAACTACCGCGGTAGCAGCTGTAACGGCTGCTATGGGGCCCGCGGCTTGAGGGGGCCCGTGCAGACAGCCGACACGCCCCCCCCCCCCCCGTTATGGCTGCTACAGTAGCAGTGCCGCTACTATGGGGCCCGCGGTGCTAGCGACAGCCAAATACATGCACTAGCGCTGAATGGCCGGGCATGCCCAACCATCCGGCGCTTTACAATGACGCTGATTACCTAGCGGCGCGATGACGTCATTGCGCCGCTTCCATGCTTGAAAGGCCCTGATTTGCCCCACCAGTCAGCGTCATTGGACGATGCTCGTTCAACTCCTGCAGACCCGCTCAGAAGAGAGCAGATCTGCATCGCCAGCGAACAGGAACGGTATCATGTGAGTATGTCAAGTTTTTGTTTTTTTCTCTCATAAAAATGTTAATGCCATTATCTATAGTGGGGGCTCTATCTACATGGGGGGTCGTCTATATGTGGGACACTATATACAGGGGGTCTATATGTGGGGCACTACTTACAGGGGTTGTCTGGATGTGGGGCACAATCTACAGGGGGGGTCTATATGTGGGGATGTGGGCCACTATTGTAATGACAGGGTAGGGAGACAGACAGGTGAGCCCTAATCTACCTGCCACTCAGTCCCTGCCTACTTGCAACGACCCGTCCTAAGCGACGGGGTACAACTGGGCGACGGTCCCTACGCTCAGTAAGTGCAAGACAGACAAAACAGACAAGGGTACACAGAAGCTAGGGGAAACGGGGCAGCTGCCCACGGAGACACCGTGAGCAACAAGAGTAGTGAACGAGCCGAGTCAAACCAGGAGAGTATATACACTATATACAGGGTGGTCTATATGTAGGGATGTGGGCCACTATATACAGGGGCGGTCTGTATGTGGGGCACAATCTACAGGGGGGTTCTATATGTGGGGATGTGGGCCACTATATAAAGGGGGGTCTATATGTGGGCCACTATATACAGGGGGATCTATATGTGGGGCACTATCTACAGGGTTGTCTATATGTGGGTCACTATATACAGGGGTGGGTTACCTGTGGGGTACTAGCAACAGGGTGGCTATATTTAGGGCACTGTCTACAGAGGTGGGCTATACATGGATGACTACCTATAGGGGAAGCTATATGTAGGGCAGCACGGTGGCTATAGGGGCACTATCTACAGTGGGCACGGTGTATGTGTGACAGTGTATGGTACTATTATAATCAGGGACACAGTGTATGGTGCTGTTATAGTTAGTGGTGCACTGTATGGTGCTTTATTATATTTAGAGGTATTAAGAATTTTAACTTAGTTTATAGGTGCAGAAATGTTTTAAAAGTGAGAAGCTGAAGACATCTGAGTGGAAAACTGCAGAAATGGGTCATGGCCGGTAGAAATCCATCATAGATGTCTGGACCGGAGGGAGATGAAAAGAACTAGAATCTGAGACGTCACCGGTGAGTCACTTAATGTAAATGTTTATGCTGCCTCTAATCAGCACTGTAGTCACTGTATGATCTGCAGTGAGATGATGGGTGGTATGATTTTTTTTTTGTGAAACAGCATCTCCCAGCATATTCTTACCATTGTTCGGGCCATGCTGGGAGCTGTAGTTTTACGCCGTACAAACCTATACGGCAGGGGTTGCACTAAATTGAGCTGCATTTATCCTTGTGTTGTATATATGTACTGATCTTGGTTCTGATGCTGTATGTAAGTACTGAGCTTGGTTCTGGTGCTGTATATACGTATGAGATTGGTTTTGTTTCTGTGTATATATGTACTGAGCTTTGTTCTGGGGATGTATTTATGTACTGAGGTTTGTTCTGGTGCTGTATATAGGTACTGAGCTTTGTTCTGGTGCTGTATATATGTCAGAGCTTGGTTCCAGTGCTGTATTTATGTACTGAGCTTGGTTCTGGTGCTGTCTATATGTACTTAGCTTGGTTCTAGTGCTGTCTATATGTACTGAGCTTGGTTGTGGTACTGTATATATGTCAGATCTTGGTTCTGGATCTGTAGTTATAAAGGATATATCTATAATAACAAAATTGCAGGGCAGATGGAATTGTTCTCAATTCATTGTATATTTAATGGGAATCTATCAGGTAGTTTTAACCCCTTGAACCGCCACCGTGCGGTAATACATGACCTGACAATATTTCCAAACATTCCCTTGTATGTTTTTTTCAGATGCAGCAAAATCCTTAAAATCCACTTTTAAAACGGCGAACACTATATGCTATTTACTCATTAGAGGGTCATGGGGCGGTGCCGCTATCCTGAAGAGTCACATAGTCTGGCCTCCTAACCAACCTTTCCATGTTTGAGTGACATCTCCCGTGCTTATACAACTTTCTCGGATGCGCCATTGCCTTGTGGCACTATAAACAGGGGGGGGGGCTGTGTGACACTATACACAAAGGGGGGCTGTGTGGCACTATACACAAGGGGGAGCTGTGTGGCACTATACACAAAGGAGGCTGTGTGGCACTATACACAAAGGGGGCTGTGTGGCACTATACACAAAGGTGGCTGTGTGGCACTATACACAAAGGGGGCTGTGTGGCACTATACACAAAGGGGGCTGTGTGGCACTATACACAAAGGGGGCTGTGTGGCACTATACAAAAGGGGGCTGTGTGGCACTATACACAAGGGGGAGCTGTGTGGCACTATACACAAGGGGGCTGTGTGGCACTATACACAAAGGGGGGCTGTGTGGTACTATACACAAGGGGGAGCTGTGTGGCACTATAGACAAGGGGGAGCTATGCGGCACTATACACATGGGGGAACTGTATGGCACTATTTACAAGGGGGGGGGATGTGGCTCTATCTACAGGGGGCTGAGTGTGGCGTAATCTACAGGGGTCTGTGTGTGGCACTTTCTACTAATGGGGGGCTGAGCGGCACTTTCTACTAAGGGGGGGGGTGTCTGTGTGGCACTATATACAGTGGGAGCTGTATAGCTCTAGATACAGTGGGGGCTTTATGCCAATATCTACAGGGGGCTGTATGGCACTATCTACAAGGGGGAGGTGGGTGAGCTATCTACAAATGGGGTGTGACACTGTCTATAGGCCGGGCTATATAGCACTGTCTACAGGGGGGCTGTATGGCACATTCTACAGGGGGCCCTATTTATAAGGGGGGCTGCTTGTGACATGCGGGGGTCCCCGGACAAGAGTTTGCTATGGGGCCCAGTCTTTCCTAGTTACGCCCCTGCAAACCCCATTTGTAGATAGCGCCACCACCTCCCGCTTGTAGATAGTGCCATCCATACAGCCCCCTGCAGATATCGCCATAAAGCCCCCACTGTATATAGTGCCACACAGCCCCCCTCCCTTGTATATAGTGCCACTCAGCCCCCCATTAGTAGATAGTGACACACACAGACCACTGTAGATTGCGCCACACTCAGCCGCCTGTAGATAGAGCCACAGCCCTCCCCCTTGTAAATAGTGCCATACAGTTCCCACATGTGTATAGTGCCACACAGCTCCCCCTTGTGTATAGTGCCACACAACCCCCCCCCCTGTGTATAGTGCCACAAGGCAATGGTGCATCAGAGAAACTTGTATCAGCCATGAAGATGTTACGCAAACATGGAAAGGTGGGTTAGGAAGCAGGACTATGTGACTCTTCAGGATAGCGGCACTGCCCCATGACCCTCTAATGAGTAATTAGCATATAGTGTGCGCCGTTTTAAAAGTGGATTTGAAAGATTTTGCTGCATCTGAAAAAAACATACAAGGGAATGTTTGGAAATATTGTCAGGTCATGTATCACCGCATGGTGGCGGTTCAAGGGGTTAAAACTACCTGACAGATTCCCATTAAATATACAATGAATTGAGAACAATTCCATCTGCCCTGCAATTTTATTATTATAAATATATCCTATATAATTACAGATCCAGACATATATACAGTACCACAACCAAGCTCAGTACATAAATACAGCACTAGAACCAAGCTCTGACATATATACAGCACCAGAACAAACCTTAGTACATAAATACAGCAACAGAACCAACCTCAGTACATAAATACAGAACTAGAAACAAGCTCAGTACATATATACAGCACCGGAATCAAGCTCAGTACATATATACATCCCAGAACCAAACTCATTACATATATACAGTACCAAAACCAATCTCACACGTGTATATACAGCACTAAAACAAAGCTCAGTACTTACAAACAGCATCAGAACCATGATCAGTACATAAATACAACACCAGAACCAAGCTCAGTACTTACATACAGCATCAGAACCAAGATTAATACATATGTACAGCACCAGAACAAATACAGCTCAATTTAGTGCAACCCCTGCCGTATAGGTTTGTACGGCGTAAAACTACAGCTCCCAGCATGGCCCGAACAATAGTCAAGATATGCTGGGAGATGCCATTTCACCAAAAAAAATCATACCACCATCATCTCGCTGCAGATCATACACTGACTACATTACTGATTAGAGGCAGAATAAACACTTACATTAAGTGACGTCTCAGATTCTAGTTCTTTTCTTCTCCCTCCGGTCCAGACCTCTAAGATGGATTTCTACTGACCATGACCCATTTCTGCAGTTTTCCACTCAGATGTCTTCAGCTTCTCACTTTTAAAACATTTCTGCACATATAACTGAAGTTAAAATTCTCAACACCTCTAAATATAATAAAGCACCATACACTGCACCTCTAACTATAATAGCGCCATACACTGTGTCCCTGATTATAATAGTACCATACACTGTCACACACACACACCGTGCCCCCTGTAGATTGTGCCCCCATAGCCCCATGTAGATAGTGACCCCCATAGAGCCTCTGTAGATAGTGCCCACATATGGACTCCAGAGCTGCAAGGCAATAGTGCTAACCACTGAGCCACCGTGCTGCCCTACATATACAGTGAAGGAAATAAGTATTTGATCCCTTGCTGATTTTGTAAGTTTGCCCACTGTCAAAGACATGAACAGTCTAGAATTTTTAGGCTAGGTTAATTTTACCAGTGAGAGATAGATTATATTAAAAAAAAAAAAAGAAAATCACATTGTCAAAATTATATATATTTATTTGCATTGTGCACAGAGAAATAAGTATTTGATCCCCTACCAACCATTAAAAGTTCAGCCTCCTCCAGACCAGTTACACGCTCCAAATCAACTTGGTGCCTGCATTAAAGACAGCTGTCTTACATGGTCACCTGTATAAAAGACTCCTGTCCACAGACTCAATTAATCAGTCTGACTCTAACCTCTACAACATGAGCAAGACCAAAGAGCTTTCTAAGGATGTCAGGGACAAGATCATAGACCTGCACAAGGCTGGAATGGGCTACAAAACCATAAGTAAGACGCTGGGTGAGAAGGAGACAACTGTTGGTGCAATAGTAAGAAAATGGAAGACATACAAAATGACTGTCAATCGACATCGATCTGGGGCTCCATGCAAAATCTCACCTCGTGGGGTAACCTTGATCCTGAGGAAGGTGAGAGCTCAGCCGAAAACTACACGGGGGGGAACTTGTTAATGATCTCAAGGCAGCTGGGACCACAGTCACCAAGAAAACCATTGGTAACACATTACGCCGTAATGGATTAAAATCCTGCAGTGCCCGCAAGGTCCCCCTGCTCAAGAAGGCACATGTACAGGCCCGTCTGAAGTTTGCAAATGAACATCTGGATGATTCTGAGAGTGATTGGGAGAAGGTACTGTGGTCAGATGAGACTAAAATTGAGCTCTTTTCGCATTAACTCAACTCGCCGTGTTTGGAGGAAGAGAAATTCTGCCTATGACCCAAAGAACACCGTCCCCACTGTCAAGCATGGAGGTGGAAACATTATGTTTTGGGGGTGTTTCTCTGCTAAGGGCACAGGACTACTTCATTGCATCAATGGGAGAATGGATGGAGCCATGTACCGTCAAATCCTGAGTGACAACCTCCTTCCCTCCACCAGGACATTAAAAATGGCTCATGACTGGGTCTTCCAGCACGACAATGACCCGAAACATACAGCCAAGGCAACAAAGGAGTGGCTCAAAAAGAAGCACATTACGGTCATGGAGTGGCCTAGTCTCCAGACCTTAATCCCATCGAAAAAACTTATGGAGGGAGCTGAAGATCCGAGTTGCCAAGCGACAGCCTCGAAATCTTAATGATTTACAGATGATCTGCAAAGAGGAGTGGGCCCAAATTCCATCTAACATGTGTGCAAACCTCATCATCAACTACAAAAAACATCTGACTGCTGTGCTTGCCAACAAGGGTTTTTCCACCAAGTATTAAGTCTTGTTTGCCAAAGGGATCAAATACTTATTTCTCTGTGCACAATGCAAATAAATATATATAATTTTGACTATGTGATTTTCAGTTTGTTTTTTTATATAATCTATCTCTCACTGGTAAAATTAACCTAGCCTAAAAATTCTAGACTGTTCATGTCTTCGACAGTGGGCAAACTTACAAAATCACCAAGGGATCAAATACTTATTTCCTTCACTGTAGCTTCCCCTATAGATAGTACTCCACATATAGCCCACCTCTGTAGATAGTGTCTCACATATAGCTCCCCCTGTATATAGTGTCTCACATATAGCCCACCCCTGTAGACAGTGCCCTACATATAGCCACCCTTTAGCTAGTGCCCCACAGGTAACCCACCACTGTATATAGTGTCCCACATATAGCCCACCCCTATAGAAAGTTCCCTAAAAAAAATAGCTCCCCTATAGATAGTGCTCTACATATAGCCCACCCCTGTATAGTGTCTCACATATAGCTCCCCCTGTATATATTGCCCCACATATATACCCCCCTGTAGATAGTGCCCCACATCCCCACATGTAGACCCCCTGTAGATAGTGGCCCATATATAGACCCCCCTGGATATAGTGGCCCACATCCCCACATATAGTCCCCCCTGTAGATAGTGGCCCTAATCCCCACATATAGACCCCCCTGTAGATAGTGGTCCACATATAGACCACCCCCGTATATAGTGGTCCATATAGACCCCCTTTATATAGTGGCCCACATCCCCACATATAGACCCCCCTGTATATAGTGGCCCACATAGAGACCCCGTCTGTAGATAGTGCCCCACATATAGACCCCCCTGTATATAGCTGCCCACATATAGACGACCTCCCTTTAGAGCCCCCACTATAGATAATGCCACTCACAGTTTTATTTGGAAAAACTTTACATACTCACATGATCCTGTTCCCACGCAGTCCGATGGAATGCAGACCTGCTCTCTTCTGAGCAGGTCTTCTGGAGCTGATAGCGTCGTTGAAAGGCGCTGATTGGCGGGGCAAGTAATTTTGCCCCGCCAATCAGCGTCATTGTAAGGCGCTGAATGGTCGGAAACATGCACGGCCATTCAGAGCTAATGCATGTATTTGGCTGTGGCTAGCACCGCGGCCCCCTCCGGTGCTAGCGACGCCTACGAGCATGAGAGGGCTCGGCGGCGCGGGCCCCGTAGTAGCGGCGCTACCGCTGTAGCAGCCATAACGGCTGCTAGCGGCGCCATCGGGCATATGGGGGGCGTGTCGGCTGGCGGCACAGGCCCCCTCAATCCGCGGGCCCCGTAGCAGCCGCTACGACTGCTACCGTGGCAGTTACGCCACTGTCTTTTGGTGTGTCCTATCGTTTCAGCCAGCTGCCATTTGTACAATCACTCCCAAAATGGCAGCCGGACAATGCTTAGCAATTTGAAGACACCTTTGCCTGGCTTCTAGCCAAAAATAGGGAGGGGGCGAGATTCCCTCACGCTGTGTGCCAGGTTACTTTGCCTTATTCACCTTGCTGTAATTCTGGGAAGTGCTCCATTTTGTGGCCAACATAGAAAATACATGTCAAATTATTATTTCATTTTTAATACTTTCCACCATGTGGAAAAAGAAATACAACAAAAAAACTTAAAAAATATAATAGAAATAAGTAACTTACTTAAAAAAAAAAGGTTAATTCACTACACATTCCCTTTAATGAAAAATGTGTATGTTCCATATGGTCTCTCAAGCATTAACCTTTGTACATTGTAATACTCTGCTGTATATTTATAAATAGCACTAGTTGCTGGCTACTTAATTCTATTCATTACTATATATATCCTTAAATCTTTTCCCTCTCCCTTTTGAACTATATATATTGGGACCAGAGCGACAGAGAAACTTCTTCAGAAGAGTAGGGTCACTGAGGTTCTCTTCTCCTTGTGTCCGCCTTCCGCTTCATGCGGTCCACCACCAGCAGGATGGAGGATCGAGTCTGCTGCCAGATCTGCAGAAAGTCCCCAAAAGCCGTGTCAGCAGCTGGCACCTCGGACGTAACAGAGACCGGGAGAGGAATTTGTGGGTGTTGGCCATAGACAATAAAGAACTGTGTCTTCTGTGTGGACTCGCTGGTGTGATTATTGTAAGAGAACTCCGCCCACGGAAGTAACTGCACCCAGTCATCATGCTGCTTGGAGATGAAGTGGCGTGGGTAGTTCTCCAAGATCTGATTGATCCTCTCGTCCTGACCATTGGACTGAGGATGGTAGGCCGAGGAAAAGTCCAACTTTATACCTAGGAGCAGGGGCGTAGCTAAAGGCTCATGGGCCCCGATGCAAAAGTTCTTATTGGGCCCCCCCCCGCAAACTTCTCATGGCCGACGGTCCGCAGCTTTCAGCTGCATCGCTGGGTCTCCTAAGTGACCCAACAATGCAGCAGTAGCAGCCAGGGGCGTCACTAAGGACTTAAAATGTCAGGGGAAATAGCCCAATACATATGTGTCCCCCCCAAAAAATTTTATGTGTGTATAGGAGACAGCATAGCATATCTATAGCACTACAGCCCTATAAACTATGGATAGGATTAGATACATTGGCTCAGCAGACAGTATCACACATGATAGGATTAGATACAGTGGCTGAGCAGACAGTATCACACATGATAGGATTAGATACGGTGGCTGAGCAGACAGTATCACACATGATAGGATTAGATACAATGACTCAGTAGACAGTATCACACATGATAGGATTAGATACAGTGGCTCAGCAGACAGCATCACACATGATAGGATTAGATACAGTGGCTGAGCAGACAGTATCACACATGATAGGATTAGATACAGTGGCTCAGCAGACAGTATCACACATGATAGGATTAGATACAGTGGCTCAGCAGACAGTATCACACATGATAGGATTAGATACAGTGGCTCAGCAGACAGTATCACACATGATAGGATTAGATACAGTGGCTGAGCAGACAGTATCACACATGATAGGATTAGATGCAGTGGCCCAGCAGACAGTATCACACATGATAGGATTAGATACAGTGGCTCAGCAGACAGTAGCACACATTATAGGATTAGATACAGTGGCTCAGCAGGCAGTATCACACATGATAGGATTAGATACAGTGGCTCAGCAGACAGTATCACACATGATTGGATTAGATACAGTGGCTCAGAAGGTAGTATCACACATGATAGGATTAGATACAGTGGCCCAGCAGACAGTATCACACATGATAGGATTAGATATAGGGCCCAGCTCGCTGACATTGCGGCTCCAGCGCTGGACCCAGGAAAGGTAAGAATAATAATTGTGCTTCTTTATGTGTTACTTGTGTGTTTGTGTTTTTTTACAGGTTCGGTTGTTGGACTACGTCGGATTCGAGGACTACTTCAATGACGGCGTTTTTTTATTCTCAATAAAATGGTTAACGGGGGTTGTGTTTTTTTATTTCAATAAAATATTTTTTCTATGTGCTTGTATCTTTTTAAACTTTATTATCACCGCCTTAGTAATGGCCGCTGGCTGATTAACAACCTCCATTACTAAGGCGGGGCTTAATGTTAGCCGGTGCAGAGGCCAACACTAACCCCCATTATTACCCCGGTACCCACCGCCACCAGGGGTACTGGGAAGAGCCGGGTACCATCCAGTACCTGTCCATCTGTAGTGACGGTCAAGCACCGGGGCGGCCGCAGGCTGGTAGTAGTAGGCTGGGGAAGGCCAAAAACAGTGGCACCTACCACCCTGGTAATGCTGCCTGCTGCTGCTGTGTTGTATCTGGCTGGTTATGAAAATTGGGGGGGACCCCACATCGTTCTTTCCAATTATTTTTTTTTTTTTTAAATGACGTGGGGTCCCCCCCATTTTTCATAACCAGCCAGATACAATAAAGCAGCAGCAGCCTAGCATTACCAGGGTGGGAAGGGCCACTGTTTTTGGCCTTTCCCCTCCTGATAATACCAGCCTGTGGCCACCCCAGTGGCCGACCATCACTACAGATGGTCAAGTACTGCATGGTACCCGGCTCTTCCCAGCACCCCTGGTGGCGGTGGGTACCGGGATAATAAAGGGGGTTAGTGTTAGCCGCTGCACCGGCTAACACTAAGCCCCGCCTTAGCAATGGACGCTGTCAATCAGCCGGCGGCCATTACTAAGGCGGTAGTAATATAGTTTAAAAAAACACAAAGACATAGAAAAAATATTTTATTGAAATAAAAAAAAAACACACAACCCTCATTAACCATTTTAATGATAATAAAAAAAAAAAAGCCGTCATCGAAGTAGTCCTGGAATCCGACGTAGTCCAACGACCGAACCTGTAAGAAAACACACAAAAAAACGATTAGTAACACGTGTTAGGCTTTGATACAGGGCCCATGTGTGATACTGTCTGTTGGACCCTGTATCTGAGCCTATCACAAGGTAGGCTTAGATACAGGGTCCAGCAGACAGTAATCTTATACAGTATAAGATTACTGTGTGCTGGGGCCCTGTATCTAAACCTACAGTGTGGTAGGCTTATATACAGGGCCCATCAAACAGGATCACACATAGGCCATGTATCTAAGCCTACCATGTGATTGGCCTACATCGTAGGCTTAAAGAGGTTGTCCAGTCCCTAAACATTGATGGCCTATCCTTAGGGTAGGCCATCAATAGCTGATGTGTCCAGGGTCCGTCTCCCGGGACCCGCGAATCAGGTGTTTTGAAGGGGCCGCAGCACTCGTACGAGAGCTGCTTCCCCTTCATTTCACTACTCGCTCACACTGTGAATCGCCAACACCGATTCACAGTGTGACCGTAATGAAGGGTAGCAGCTCTCGTACGAGTGCTGCGGCCCCTTCAAAACAGCTGATTGGCGGGTCCCGGGAGTCGGACCCCGCCTGTCAGGGCTACTAATCTTACCTTCCTCTTCAGCCGTGGCGGTAGGTCTGTCCTCTCGATGTTGTGCGCTGCGCACAGCGTGGTGACGTCAGGACCTCCGCTGCGATCCGGAACCAGGAAGGTAAGTACAGTCTGTTACTATAGTAACAGGGGCCTGAGGCCCGAGTTACTATAGTAACTTTTTATTGACGTGGTGCGGGGGGCTGTGGGCCCCCCTGGCTTCGGTGCTCGGTTGCAATTGCGACCGCTGCGACCCCTATAGCTACGCCAGTGGATAGATATAGATGGATGTATGGATGGATGGATGATAGATAGATAGATAGATAGATGGATAGATGGATATACTTTGTCTGTTACGCTAAACAGTCAGCCCTGACGTGTGACTGCTTAGCATGACAGACATACACAGTGAAGGGGTTAATAGCTGCATTACTAGCAGCTACTTACATACATTGGTGTGGGGTCAGAGAGCAGCAGGAGTCAGCATTCATGGGAGGAGCCAGCACACACACGATCTTCTTGCTGTAGCCATTCCTTTCCCTCTGCACAGGCCACAAGGAAGAGGGAAACAGCTAGAAACGAGCTGATTGGCTGGACAGCACAGTGGGCGGGCAAGAGTCTTCCCCCTCCGTGCAATGACTATTTCACCGCTGAGCTGCCACTAATGCTTCAAAATACATTGCTGGGTCTCTTTTGTACCCCAGCAGGGACCCAGCAATGTAGAGGAATCATTGTAGCACTACTGTGCTACTGTGGTGAGGGGGGCCTGCGGCCCCCCTGGCTGGGGGCCCGGTCGCAGTTGCGACCGCTGTGACCCCTATAGCTACGCCACTGCCTAGGAGTCCGCAGAGGGCTCTCCAGAACTTCGAGGTGAACTGAACCCCCCGATCAGACACAATATGCTTCGGCAAGCCGTGCAGGCGGAAGATGTGTTGGATGAACAGCTTGGCCAGCAGAGGAGCAGAAGGAAGACCGGTCAGAGGAACGAAGTGGGCCATCTTAGAAAATCGATCCAGCGCCACCCAGACAGTACTGCTGTAATGACGGGGAAGGGAGACAGACAGGTGAGCCCTAATCTACCCGCCACTCAGTCCCTGCCTACTTGCAACGGCCCGTCCTAGGCGACGGCGTACAACTGGGCGACGGTCCCTACGCTCAATAAGTGCACGACAGACAAACAGACAAGGGTACACAGAAGCTAAGGGAAATGGGGCAGTTGCCCACGGCAACACTGTGAGCAACAAGAGTAGTGAACGAGCCGAGTCAAACCAGGAGTGTACGAGGTACCAAACGCAGAGCAGGAGAGTAGTCAGTAAACCAGGTTCAATATGAAGCAGGGACAAATAGTTCAAGCAGCAGCAGCAGAGCCAGGAAACAGGAGAATCACAGGCAAAGGAGGAGCAGGAAGTGAAGGTATAAATAGACAGAGAGCGGGAGCTAGCTCCGTCTGGCCAGGCTGTGATAGGCTCTCCCACTCCTCAGCCTCCCAGCCTGATTGGTAGAAGGAGGGGTCACTCGATCAGACTTAGGAGCAGGTGCAGACTGACTAACCACGGGCGTCGACACAGAAGCTGTGTCTGGCAGATCCTGTACAACTGTATCCGGCAGAGAGAGGCAGGTCAGTAATAAAGTCCATAGCTATATGCTGCCTGGGAGCATTGGGCACAGGCAATGGCTGGAGCAGAACAGCAGGTCTGGAGTGAGCGACCTTGTTAGCTGCACATACTGAACAGGAAGAAACAAAGTCCATAATGTCTTTGGGCAGCGTGGGCCCCCAGAAATTACGAGCAATCAGATCCCGGGTCTTACGGGTCCCCGCGTGACCTGCCAGTCTAGAGGAGTGTCCCCAGCGGAGGATACTTCCACGGTCAGCCAGGCGCACAAAAGTCCTCCCTAGAGGAATGTCCCCAACTTGCAGGGGATTGACAGAGACAATGCAAGACGGATCAATAATGTTCTGTGGAATCTCCATGGTGTCTTCTGTCTCGAAAAACCTGGACAAGGCATCGGCCCTCACATTCTTGTCGTCCGGGCGATAATGGAGCTCAAACTGGAACCCGGTAAAGAACAGTGACCAACTGACCTGACGAGGGTTTAGCCATTGGGCCGTCTGAAGATAGGTGAGGTGCTTATGGTCTGTAAAAATCAGGATGGGATGAGCTGCGCCCTCTAGCAGATGTCTCCACTCCTCCAGAGCCAATTTGATGGCCAGTAACTCCCGATCCCCAATCGAGTAGTTGCGTTCTGCGGAAGAGAAGAGCTTAGAAAAATATCCACATACCATTGACTTGCCCTTGGAGCCTCTCTGGAACAGGAGTGCACCAGCACCGACAGAGGATGCGTCCACCTCCAAAGAGAACTGTAGAGAAACATCTGGATGATGGAGGATAGAGGCTGATGTGAAGGCACTCTTCAGGCTATTGAATGCGGACTCTGCCTCAGCAGTCCACACCTTGGCGTTCATGCCCTTTTTAGTGAGGTTACAAATAGGAAAAGTCAGTGAGAAAAAGTTTGGAATAAACTGTCTGTAGAAATTGGCGAATCCCAGCAAGCGCTGTATGGCCCTCAAACCTTGAGGGTGTGGCCATCCCAGGACAGACTTTACCTTTACAGGATACATCGTGAGACATCGATTCGAGACAATGTAGCCCAGGAAGGGTAGAGCATCTTTTTCAAACACGCAATTCTCCAACTTAGCGTAGAGACGATTCTCCCTTAACCGCAGCAAAACTTGACGGACATGTCTCTGATGCATCATAGGATCTGGAGAAAAAAATCAAGATAGACTACTACACAAACATAGAGGAGGTCAAGGAAAATGTTATTAACGACTCCTGGAAGACCGTGGGAGCATTACTAGATATTCATAGTGTCCATCACGGGTATTAAATGTAGTCTTCTATTCGTCACCCTGGCGAATCCAGTCTAGGTTGTAAGCCCCACGTAGGTCTAGTTTGGAAAAAATCTTGGCACCACGTATACGATCAAACAGTTCTGAGATCAGTGGCAACAGATATTTATTTTTCACCGTGATCTGGTTGAGACCTCGGTAGTCAATACAAGGACGAAGAGAACCATCCTTCCTTTTGACGAAGAAGAAACCGGCTCCTGTCGGGGAGGAAGACTTCCGTATGAAGCCCCTCTCTAAGTTCTCTTTCACATAGGCGTACATGGACAGAGTCTCTGGCAAGGAGAGAGGATATACACTACCACGGGGAATGGATGCACCAGGAATCAGCTCAATAGGGTAGTCACACGCCCGGTGTGGAGGCAATGTCTCCGCCTCCCTCTTGCTGAAGACGTCCGAAAATCCAGCATAATGACCCGGCAATGCTGCCAATGACCGAGGCAGTGAAGGCTGAGCCGAACTAATCTGCACCAGGCATCGGCTTTGACACTCAGGGCCCCACTGGAGTACCTCTCCAGAATTCCAGTCTAGGACTGGGGCATGTAGTCGGAGCTAAGGTGGGCCCAGCAACACATGGTTAAGAGATTTGGATAGGACATAGAACGACAGAAGTTCGGAGTGAAGAGCTCCCACTTGAAGCGTCAGCGGCTTGGTGACAGCTATAACTGGGTCTGGCAGAGGTAGTTCATTTACAGATGCAACCGTCAACGGCCCCTCCAGGGGGGTAGTGGGTAATCGAAGAAGATCCACCAGGTCTCTACGGATGAAATTAGCAGCGGATCAAGAGTCCAGATACGCAGAGACCTGATGTGTTCTCTCGCCGGACACTATGGTCACTGGTATGGACAATTTAGACGGAGGTCCTTTCTTACCCAAGGTTGTCTCTCCTAGTAACCCTAGGCTTTTTCGGATTTTTGGGGACACAGATGCACAAGATGGCCACCGAGGCCGCAATATAGACAGAGTTCCAAAGTGAGTCTGCGTTGTCTCTCCTGGGTGGATAACTTACACTGGTCCATCATCACAGACTCCTTAGGAGGATCGATATCGGAGGACAGCAGGGGTTGCTGCAAAGTAGGGACCAGACTAAGAAGGCCTCACTCCCGACGAACCTCTTGGAGGCGTTCTCGGATCCGCATATCAATCTGGGCGGACAGAAGGATGAGGTCATCCAGGGTAGACGGCAGATCTCGAGCAGCAAGTTCGTCCTTAATTTTAGGAGACAATCCATGCCAGAATGCAGCCACCAGGGCCTCATTGTTCCATAACAGTTCTCCCGCCAGGGTGCGGAAGTGGATGGCTTACTCGCTCACGGAGGTGTCTCGATGGCATAGGTTAATCAAGGAAGCCTCTGCAGATGAGACCCATCCAGGCTCCTCAAACACCATGCGAAAAGTTTGGAGGAAGCCCTGGAAGTCACGGGTCTCTGGTCCTGGTCTCTCCCAGATAGGGTTCGCCCATGCAAGGGCCTAGCCAGTGAGGAGAGAGATGATGAAAGCGACCCTTGCGCCATCAGACGAAAATGTCCTAGTATACAGGCTAAAGTGGATCTGGCACTGGTTCAAAAATCCACGACAGGTACCTGCGTCTCCATCATAGCGGTCAGGAAGTGGCAAAGAAAAACGCGGGTCAACACTGCCAGGAGGTGTAGTAGGAGGAACGGCAGCTTGTGCCTCCTGCCGACGTGCGAGAATGTTCAACGCCTGGAGGAGTTGGTCCTCTCGAGACCTCCAGAGGTCTAGCACATCCGCCCGCATCTTCTGTGACGTCGCCATGGTCTTGAATCGACCAGCGGGGTCCATGGCCTGAGTGCACTGTCACGTAGAGTTCGTGGACCTACTATGCTGTACAGCCTTGGCGGTATGGCAGCTGGCCAACAGGGCGCAGGTTAAAGTCTATAGTTCGTATAGTGTACCTGTGGCAGCTCGGACAGTAGCAAGGCAGGCTCGGCTGGGACTAGAAAGCAGGCAGACATCAGGCGCGGTGAAGCAGGACAGGCGTGGTATACAGCACCGCACGACTCTGTCTCCGCACGGCACACGACCAGGATAGCACGGGATACAGGTAACAGGAACAAGAACACACTAGGAGACCATCGCATAGACAAACTTAGGGTACGACAACGCTCAGGCATAGAAGCAAGGGGCTGAACCGCTCTTATAGTCCAGGGCACTCATGGGCTGATACTTCATTAAAGTCTGGTGCGCGCGCTGCCCCTTTAAGAGCACACAACGGGATCCAGCCGAGGTGAGTGGAAGTGAGCGCTGGCGTCTCCTGAGGAGGAGACTGGGGCCAGCGCTCGCCGACCCATGGCTGCGCCCGTCAGGGGGAGAGTAAACCTGACGGGCCACAGACATGACAAAGATATATTAAACTTCATTTGTATAATGTTTTGCTCATGTCTCTGAATAGTTCAGGCATCTGAAATATCATACAGGTCCAATGTGAAAGAATAGTTATGAAGGATATACCTGTAAAGGAATAAGCATACATCTAAACCTACAAAATAATGTATATAAAGTTTATCTCTATTTTATTTAGGAATTCCACCTTTATACGCACAAGAAAACCAGCCAGAGATCTCATTGGTGCAAAGATCAAATCATGAAAACAGTATATCCAACTATGTTGTGGAAAAAATGGACCTACTCACCGAAGGTATGTATGGGTTTATATGTCCTGTTATATTACAGCTGACACCCAATAAACCCACTAACCCTCTCAACTATGAAACTGTTGGTCAACCAATGGGTCCATTACCAGGGCCTTTCCATGTGTAGTCGGCTTTCTTACAGCTTACCTATAGCAAAACAAAAAGTGAAGATATATATTTTATTATGAGTTGCTTGTTTGTTGTTTGAAGGATATGTCCACCTTTTGAAATATTTTTTTCATTGTACCAATACATCTAAAATTAAAGATGAAGCAATTGGCAAATAGTATAGATTAAAAATGTCCTACCATTTTATGTCTACAGCTCCTATACGTCTCCATCGTAACAAACATTGTATAGTCTGATTCTGTAGTCATATTCTTTTTAATCTGTCCCGTACTTCTTGCTATAGTTGATAGGTTTGCAAGAAGTAGGGGACAAATGGAAGGCAGCATGACTGCAGAATCAGACTAAACAGGGTTTAGCATAGGAGATGCATAGGATTTTTTTTTAATCAAGACTATTCACAAAGTTACTTTAAAAAAATAAATAAAATGCATTGGTGCAATAAGAAAAATTGATTGCGATTGTGTAGATACCCTTTAAGCCAAAGTGTGAAAATTTTTCGTAAAAAGAGTTTATTACAATAGTTTAGACCGTAGAACAGTTTTTTTTCTGACATATGATTAGTTTAAGTCTATACAGCAGTGGTCCCCAACCAGTGGCTCGGGAGCCATATGTGGCTCGCAAGCCCTTGCTGTCTGGCTCGCCATAGAAACCTTGAGTTTTCACCATATACTCTTGCTACGACATCCACATTAAAAAATATTAGACATATCCTATCCACAGAAAAGTGACAATTTGGGTGGTAGAATCCCAGTGTGTCAAATTTAAAACTGAAATATTTACCTGCAAATTAAAATTTCATGATTTTGATTTTTACGTTTGTGGCTTCCGACCATCACTCAAACTTAAATGTGGCTCACACGATATAAAAGGTTGGGGACCGCTGCTATACAGAATAGATTCAGTGCCACCCTTTACAATTAGTTTGTCAACCCAAATATGCAATGTAACAATGTAACAACCCATCCATAACTGTGGCGTTGGTATCTATGATCACATTAGTGGCGATCAGAGTTAACACAGTACCATTTTGTCCAAATCTCTCCAATGATGTAGGCACATAGATAAAAATGAAAATTGGAAATTGATTATCATATCGGGCAACTAAAAAGCACACAAAGGATCCTGATAGTTACATTTACCAATATGTAATAACTAAATAATGACTTGAGTTTTTATTTGACAGATTGGATCCTTCATCATCAGGCCCCTACACCGGCTGCAAGTAGATTACACAGTGATGATTACCCATTACACTGGAACAACATGAGCATATTGAGCCGTATCCAGGGACCACACAAGTATGCTATCTCTGATCAAACACAAGATGCAGAGTTAATGCACAGTGGACCTGCGGACTTCCCATCAAACAGACGCCACAAGCTGCGAGTAGCAAATGTTCTGTCAAATGAGAAAGAAAGTCCTCCCTACCTACTTCCGCCTCCAGAATTTACCTTTAATGACATTATTGCAAAATCAGATCACCATGCAGGAAATGTAAGTGATTTGTTAAGGAAGCAAACAGTCTCTAACTTGCACTACAGGATTATGGAGGACAACATTGCTCGGTTGCAGCAGAAAACACAAGAAAATCTTCACAGCGTGGTATTGTCATCACATAGCCTACCCGAGATATCAAAACGAATCCCACTACGGTTGCAGCTTGCTCTCGGTAATATAATATATGAATTACAGTTTTTATATCACATATTTTATTCTATTCGGAATATATGGAGTTCTTTATTGATCTGTGCACGCAACATTACACGTTTTCCCTGACTAAATAGTTCAGGAATGTGACAATTTCTACGGTCATTAGTAGACAATATTCACTGCACTGCAGAATACTTTTTTTTTTAAAAATTCAATGTTCCACAAATTATATAACTTTTCTGAACATCTGCAGCGCAGCAGAGTGTGAATAGTTGTCTTCTCTATGAGATTGTTACGGGCCTCCTATATGGGATCAGGCAGGTATAGTGGGCTGTGTATGCCTTGCTAATACCTACTTCATGACCAGGGTTTTTTTCCCCATAATGACCAGACACTATTTACCGATATTTGGTACTTGTCAATCTAAGGGCTATACATTTTTCATTTGATCCAAATTATATTTTAATGATTTTTTAAAATTACACTATTGCACATACGTTGGTTTTAAAAAAATAATAATAATAAATACCAACTTTTTGGAGAATTATTAGGTTTACAAGGAACATTTGTTTAAAAGGAAATACTTTTATTCAAATTTGCACCTCTATAGAAATAAACCAATTTATGTGTCTCAAAATTCTATCCCTTATATTGTTCCCCATGATCTGGCATTTATTTTGATATACAGTATGTGTAGATTCACATGATTGTTAGGATTAACACAGGAGGAAGCACTCCTACCTCCTGTATTGTATACACAGTGCTTAGTGAGTGATGTCTTTATAACAATCGAGAAGGTAAGAACAGTAAGAACTTCTGTCTTCTCTCTGAGCAGCCTGGCAGTCACTAACATCTCAGTTCAGTGGCAAATCTAGGGGCATGCTGCCTAACATCCATAATAAAAACCCTGGGGTTGTTAGGCAGCATATACATAGCAGCCAGTCTGTCTCATCAGGGATGCAAATATGGGGGGCCTTAAAGGTCCCTCTGCCCTATATAAGTAGACGGTAGACCTGTACTTTGAAATACACAAGAGTTATGGGGTCCTTTACCAGTTTTTGCATTGGGTCTAGGAGCTTCAACTTATGTCATATATGACTCCGCTGTCAATCTCTGGAGTGGCGCTATGATAACAGTAAAGGAAGAGCAGCTTAGCAGCAATAATAAGCATGTGAGGCTTTTCATAATTATATGAAAACAAATATAGTAAAACATAGGCTTTAAGCCCTATATACATGGTGGAGCATGATGGATATATTAACTACAGGATTAAATTAACTAGGTGTGAGCGCCTATTGTTAGGCCCTGTTCACACTGAGTTTAAAAAACGCGGAAAAGGCGCCAAAAACGTCCGAAAATGCGGGGGAAAAAAAGGAAGCGACATGCCCTATCTTCGGCCGTTTACATCTCTGACCTCTTATTGACATCAATGGGAGGCAGAGAAAGCGTATTTTGCTGCGTTTTTGCCCGTGGTGCTCAATGGGCGTGAGCGAAAAACGCGGCAAACGGCGTGCAGTTAGATCAAAATCTGGCTCAAAATTCCAAACGGAATTTTGAGGCAGAATTTTCTGCCTGCAAAAAAACTCAGTGTGAACAGGGCCTTACTTATCCTCTTTATTGCTTTGTAGCCACATGAAGATGAATGTGTAAAAATGTCAACATCTAGTGCAAGAAAGAGAGGAAAGAACCTTTCAATCAGTTTTTGTGGATTTCTTTTTCTGTCTCCATGACTACGTTTGTCTGAAGTTTTTTCTAAATAAATATTTATTATGATAACTTTCAGATTTTAATACAAAGTGCTTAAAATGTTTGTAAATTGTAAATTGAAAAGTCCTACTAAGGGTTTGATATTTTTGTTTGTAAAGTATTTTACTTTATCCTGGACCATATTTAGAGTGGATTGTTTACCCGTAGTATTACTTTGCTAAGAATCATCCTTAACCCCTTTAGGACACAGCCTGTTTTGGCCTTGTGGACACAGATGATTTTTTCAAATCTGACATGTGTCAATTTATGTGGTAATAACTCCGGAACGCTTTTACCTATCCAAGCGATTCTGAGATTGTTTTCTCGTGACATATTATACTTTATGTTAGTGAAAAAATTTGGTCGATAAATTCAATATTTATTTGTGAAAAACTTCAAATTTTAGCAAAAATTTGCAAAAATTTGCATTTTTCTAAATTTAAATGTATTTGCTTGTGAAACAGCTAGTAATACCACATAAAATAGTTACTAGTTAACATCCCCCATATGTCTACTTTGTGTTTGCATCATTTTTTTTCACGTACTTTTATTTTTCTAGGACGTTACAAGGCTTAGAACTTTAGCAGCAATTTCTCATATTTTTAATAAAATTTCAAAAGGCTATTTTTTCAGGGACCAGTTCAGTTCTGAAGTGGCTTTGAGGGCCTTATATATTAGAAAGTCCCCATAAATCACCCCATTTTGAAAACTGTACCCCTCAAGGTATTCAAAACCACATTCATAAAATATTTTAACCCTTTAGGCGTTTCACAGGAATTAAGGCAAAGTAGAGGTGAAATTTACGAATTTCATTTTTTTTGCCGAAATTCATTTGTAATAAAAAAAAATCTGTAACACAGAAGGTATTACCAGAGAAACGCAACTCAATATTTATTGCCCAGATTCTGCAGATTTTAGAAATATCCAACATGTGGCCCTAGTGCGGTAATGGACTGAAATACCGGCCTCAGAAGCAAAGGAGCACCTAGAGGATTTTGGGGCCTCCTTTTTTTAGGAATATATTTTAGGCACCATGTCAGGTTTGAGGAGGTCTTGTAGTACCTAAACAGTCGAAACCCCCCCAAAGTGACCCCATTTTGGAAACTACACCCCTCAAGGCATTTTTCTATGGGTATAGTTAGCATATTGACCCCACAGTTTTTTTGCAGAATTTAGTGGAATTAGTCTGTGAAGATGAAAATCACCTATTTTTCTGTGGAAACATAGAATTTTTTCATTTTTACAAGGAATAAAGGAGAAAAAGCACCCCAAAATTTGTAAAGCAATTTCTCCCGATTACGGCAATACCCCATATGTGGTCGTAAACTGATGTTTGGACCCACAGCAGGGCTCAGAAGGGAGGGAGCGCCTTTTGGATTTTGGAGCGCAGATTTTGCTGGATTGGTTTTCAGTGCCATGTCGGGTTTGCAACGCCCCGGAGGGACCAAAACAGTGGAAACCCCCAAAAGTGACCCCATTTTGGAATCTACACCCCTCAAGGAATTTTTCTAGCTGTATAGTGAGCATTTTGGCCCCTCAGGATCTTTTGTAGAGCTAAGGTGACCAAAAAACAGCGATTTTGGCGCTTTAAATTCTTTATTTCTTACAGCGTTCACCGTGCGCAATAAATTACGTTTTAATTTATTCTGCCGGTCGGTACGATTATGGCGATACCATATGTGTATAGATTTTTTTAAGTTTTGCAGCGTTTGCACAATAAAATTACGTTTCTATAAAATAATTTATTTTCTGGGACACGCTATTTTGAGCCGTAACGTTTTTATTTTTTCGTCAAAAAAGCTGTGGGAGGTCTTGTTTTTTGCGGGACGGGTTGTAGTTTTTATTGGTACCATTTTGGGGTAAATGCGACTTTTTGATCACTTTTTATTCTCTATCTTGGGAGGGGTGGTGAGCAAAAAATAGCGACGCTGACAGTTTTCCGTTTATTTTGTTTGCGGCGTTCACCGTGCGGAAAAATTAACATTATAGTTTCATAGATTGGGTCGTTACGAATGCGGCGATACCAAATATGTGTACTTTTTTTTAACGTTTTCATTTTTTCCCTATAATAAATGACTTATTATAGGAAAACAAAACCTTTTATTTTTACACTTTTATAAAACATTTTTATAAACTTTTTTTTACTTTTTACACTTTATATTTTTGTTTATTAACTTTTCTTTTACTTTTTACACTTTCTTTTTTTGACCTGCAGCTCTGATCGCTGCTAGAATACATTACACTACCTAGGTAGTGTAATGTATTCCAACTGTCAGTGTGACGTCACAGTCACTCTGACAGTTGGTCTACGAGGATCAGCAGAGGCTGATCCTCATAGGCTGACATACATGGCAGACCTGGGGGCCGTTGTCTGGCCCCCGGGTGCCATCACAAGCATCAGAAGCCCCCACGATTGCATGGGGGCTGCTGATGCGCTACAAACCCGCTACATGCGGAGATCGCAATCGAGCCCCGCATGTAACGGGTTAATTGCCGAAATCAGCGGCGATGAGCCGCTGATCGGCAACACTGGAGAGTGTCAGCTGTCGGGGACAGCTGATCTCCAAGTTCCCGATGCACACTGTCGCCGACAGTGTGCATCGGGAACGACACAGTGACTTTCTGTCACTCTGACAGGAAGCCTATCAGGACCAGCCGAAGGTTGGTCCTGATGGGCTTCCATCCATGGCAGACCCGGAAGCCATTGTTTGGCTTCCGTTTGCCATACTAACTATCGGCAGACCCCGCGATTTCGGACGGGGGTCTGCCGATATGTTAGAAACCCCTAAAATTCGGCGATTGCACCCGATCGCCGAATTTAAGGGGTTAATGCGCCGAAATCAGCGGCAAAGGACCGCTGGCCGGCAAGAGGGGAGTGTCAGCTGTCGGCGACAGCTGACCTCCCGATTCCCGGTGCACACTGTCGCCGACAGTGTGCACCGGGATTAACTCAGTAACTGTACGTCCTCGTGCGGGAAGTAACTTCCCGCAACGACGTACAGTTACGTCCTGGTGCGGATAGGGGTTAAAGAAACACAACTTTCCATGTCTGCATTCCCCACCTGACTGTATACCACGCTCCACACTTCTTTTATGTATACTGTACTTACTTTATGAACTGCTGCCTTGTCTGTGCTTAGAAAAAGCCTTGAGTCTTGATTCTTAGATTTCCGCAGCTTTCTCTTCCTCTCTGCTTTGCTATCGATCCCATGATGCTTCAGCACAGCATCACATAACCAGCTAAAGACCATACCATTTCTGCATGCTGGGGGACACTGTGATTATCATTCTCTCTATATTCTCTTAAATAAGCCGAGAAACCAGAAGTATTCCGACAGGGAGGCTGCACTGTATTCTTCTATATTATCCCTGTGTGACTGAAACCTAAGAATCAGTGGCAGCTGACGATAGAAGTTTCTGTCGTCCCCCCCCCCCCCTGTGCAAAGCTATTGTGGTGCAGGAACTGCTGAAGCCTGTGATGGGTGACACATAAATCTCCATAGACTCAAGTAGAGAAAGCGTGTCACCGAGCCGGATTTACACTGCTGCTAAGCAACCGTCCCAGTCTGATATATAGAGATAGAAGCAGCAAGAAAAATAACAGGTGAGAGACTGACACATGCAATACCATAATGGAGCACATGGGAAAGTTTAGTTTTGCCCGGAGTGTCCCTTTAACAGAGGGCTTCTGTTTGAGAGCCAAGGTTTCAGGAGTTATCCAACAAACTGACCCCAATGTCAGGAGATTTCTGGGCACTCATAAATGTTTTGGATCTTCCAAACCAGGGTGTTCAATCTTTCATATTAAGGGGTCCTGAAATTGCAGCCATTGATTCCAGTAGGCCACACATAACACCCAGCAAAGGTTGTGACAATGGGTAGCTCTATGTATGCACACACATATATAGGACTCATTTACACAGCTGAATTTGCAGTCTGTGTTTCCCTCCTATTTTTTTAATAAAAATTGGGAGTGGATCCCTGCAGTGGAAAATTGAAAAGGTTCCCTACTTCTCTCTGTCGAGATTTATTTTTGGCCTACTATGTAAGTTTGGAAAAGGACTGCACATTTGCCAGTACTTATATGAAAAAAAAAAAAAAATCAAAACACAGAAGTGGTACCAACCATAATGCAGCCAGTCGTATTGCCCCTGTAGCCAGCCCCAGTGCCCGTAAAAAGAGCCAGCCACTGTTCCCAAATAATAAACCTCAGCCACAATACCCCCATAATAGAGCCAGTCACAGGTCCCTATAACAGTATCATCTACAGTACCCCCATAAGAGCCAGCGTAATTACTCATTACCCTTATGAAGGTCTTGCAACCTATGTAGCTGCCTTCACTGGGGCCCACAGTTCACATTAGGCACCTGCAGAAATTTAGGATACTGATATTTTGTTGTACAGGACTATCTTAAACCATTGACCCACTAAGATTAAACAGAGCAGTTGCCGCACAGCATTCCGACACATAAATTTGTACTGAGACATTTATATTATGTATGAAGTCAGGTAAACCCATAGATATTATTTCCATACGCAGGTAAGTCCTTGCTCGCTAATAGAATAAGTGCACCGCATTTTAGTAGATGAGGTGTGCTCTTTACTACATGCAAAATGATCTGTACTGTGTTTTTGTACTTAACAGAACAGCAGCAGGCAATGATAAAAGAGGAAGAAGGTGGCACCAGGCAAAGTATGAGTAAGTAGCCTCCCAATATAATGATGATGTTTTCTGAATTGGCGAGAAGGCATTACCGGAAAATGGATTCAACTCCATAAGAAAAATAATGTCATCCCTTATTCCCCCACCAGCTAAGATCTCCCTGGTCCAGGTTCTTTGATAGCCCCCCTATACTCTCCAATTACTTTGTGACATAAGTATAACCAGGGTGAGATGGCGCCGCATGTGTGGTAATCCCATTTAGCAATTGTACGCACAGCTGTGAATTGAGGTGGTTTCAGTCTTAAGGCATTACAATTCTTAAATCACTACTTACAATAGAGACTTTACATCCAACTGCTTGGTAGGTTCAACTCTCTAGTGCTAAATGTAGCGTGGACCGAGTCTGTATAAGAGGAGTCCCTGATAAGAGGCATGGATTTTTGTGGAAACGTGTAGATGTTGACTATTCATCATGACCCACTATTCGAGTACCTGAGATTGGGATGTCACTTAACTTTTGTCGCTGTGTATATGTTTTTTGTAGGAGAAGATTCCATTCATCAGCTCTTTAAATCACAAAAGTTGCAAAATTCTCAAACATTATTAGAAGAACAGAGTCAAATCTTAGCATCTCACTGTGACCTTGCAATGCTGGAGTGCCTTGTGAATGGAGGACATGCTTTAAGCCTAAAGGTAAGAACTCTTGTATACTATGTCTGTTAAGACGTAGTACTGTTAAGTGATGCAATGACTCGTCTGCATTTACTAGCTTATAAAGGGGTTACCCCAAAAACCCTCATAGCCAGGAAACACCAGCCTTTCACATTATCCCCATATCGAAGGTCAATAATGCCTGAAACTCTGTCTAAAAAGCCAATTTTGACTTTTTATTTTACTGTTTTGTAAGTCCACTTTTCCCACTGCTCCGTCAGTGGCTAGTGGACGGGCAGCACCGTGTCATCACGTTACGCTAAGCCCGCTCTCTCTCCCAGTAGTTCCTAGCGTTGCTGCCACGGCAAGCCCGTCCACTTAAATCAGGAGCTTCAATCAGTAGTATTCCTCCTGAGCCAGCCAAGAAAATAGTCCATTGTGGTAAAAATAGTCCATTGTGGCAACTCTATACAGACCTCTCCATCCCAAGCAATAAATTGAGCCATGGTATGAAAGAGGAAGGTGTAGTCTCTGCGGATGCACCACTTCTTTGAAGATTACAGAGGAGTATATTGTTTCAAATGGCCGCATCACAAGAGGTATTGCTACGCAGCAGGGAGAAGGACAACAACTGCGCATGCATGTCCGCTGATGCTGTAGAAGGTGGTCGCAGGTAGCAAAATGTGAGAAAAAAATCCAAGGGACGATATCATGGACACCAATGTAAGTTATCTAAAAGGAGAAATGTTTTTGAAAATTATTTTATATCGCAAAATAACTTTCTAAAGTTTGTGAACAATAGTGTTCATGAGAACCATTTTAAGTGGCACAAATGGAATACCCACACATTAAGTCAATCACACCTTCCATTGCGATGTTTGTGCCCCTTGTACATCTCTTTTCTGGTTGGATCTGATCCCAAAAGAAAAAACCTGGTGGCAAATGTGTCACCTGTTGGGAAATATACTGTATGTGCAAATCAGAAAGCCTGGGAGAGATCTACATGAGTCGGGAGAAGCTTCTGAAGTAAAATAATTATGTTGCAGTTTGTATTAAAAGGGTCATTCCATGAGGATAACCCCAACCATAACAAGGTTGTAGGGCCTATTTCTGACCTTGCGGCTTGGTCCTTTGAATTCTAGTAACACCCCTTGGTCCATGGCACAAAAAAATAATAATTAGAACCAATATCTAGAGTCTGCTAAAGAGAGCTTTAAATTAGACAAGTTGCCAATAGTTGAAATAATATACAATGTTAATAAAACTTTTTATGCTATAAACAGGTCTTTCTCTTTTAGGCATACTTTATATCCAAGCTTCCCGATCTGACACCTTTTTATGATTCTTTGTTTTACCTCAACCTTTCCTTTAATGAATTCTGGCAATTTCCCACAGAGGTATGTTGAAGTTTTCCTAGAAATAAAGCTTTGCAGCACGGGGTTTAGAATCCCAGTAAATTATATTTCAATGTAAATCAATTCTCTAATTATACGAGAGGTTATGGAGGCATTTGTGGTTGGCACGTTGCTATGGGCACGCATATAGGGGTGTGTGAAAACTTTGTTGTGTCATTGTGTGCCCCATACATCTGCTGTTCATAGCCTATAGGGGTTTAAAATACAACAGTTTAACACTACAGAAAAATGTGTATGTTGCAACCTAATGCATTTTGCTTTTTCCCCCAAAATCCTGCATTTAAAAAAGACCTCTTTAAATTTTATTTTCCATTTTGAGATATATTTTTCTAAAGAAAATACCGGAAACTCTGATTAAATTCCTGAATATTCTCGTTTAGACATGTCTTTGCCAATTATGTATATAGTACTTTCGTTTCCTTTTGTAGCACTTTTCTGCAGTTTTTCATGCTGACAGACGTAGCTGCTTTTCTCATCCTGTGGGAGGGTCAGCTTGTTTTTCAGCCTTTGTCAAACCCTGTACAAGTTGTAATGTAACATGAACAGGATCTCTATCATCTGATACAAGTTTGAGAAGGAAGAATATTTATTATCCCTCTAATGGGTGACTGCTTTCCTGCCTGGGGTAAGCGGGATACAGGATATTATGATTGACAAATGCAACGTAAGTAACATGGAGTCTGTGCGGGGAGGGGGAAGTAATAAAATGTTATGTTCAGTGCTTGTGGAAATAATCTAGTCATGCACAGGACAGCTCTATAGGCCACTATTACTAGCATTACTTACCAATAACAACAAAAATGGTACATCTGACAGCAATATGGAGAGGGGTTGGGTAGGACTTGTGAACACTTCTTCAATGAGTTTTGCTTTGCTGGAATATGTCTTTAACCATTTTCTCACCAGCGACGAAAATGTACGTCAGGTGTTCGATCCTTCTCCTCAATGTACATTTTGTTATTTCAGCATGTATTAGACTGGATTCACATATAGTGTATTTGTTGCAGATTTTTGAGCCAAAGCCAGAAGTGGATCCAGGAGGAATAAGTAAAGAATCTTCCCTTATATTTCCCATTTCTTTTGAATCCACTTGGGCTTTGGCTCAAAAATCTGGCATCAAAATCTGGGTTTTAAATTTTACATTTACGCCACTCGCTATGCGGCGTAAATAACATATCTATATTCTATGGATCGGTAAGATTACCGCAATACCAAATATGTTTTTTTTTTTTATGTTTTATTGCTTTTGCACAATAAAAACAATTTTAAACAAAAGTCGTTTTTGCATCGCCGCATTTCAAAAGCCATAACGTTTGTATTTCTTCATCGATGTAGCCATATGTGGGCTTGTTTTATGCGGGACAAGGTGTAGTTTTCATTCGTACCATAGTGGGGGTATGTGAGACTTATTGACTAACTTTTATTCTATATTTTTTGAGGAGGGAATGTGAAAAAACATCAATTCCGCTGTTGTTTTTTCCACTAGGTGACTTCACAATGTGATCTTCGGATCGCTGATAGAATGCTTTGGTATACTCAGTATAACAAAGCATTGCGGTTTGTCAATGTAAGGGTATGTGCACACACACTAATTACGTCCGTAATGGACGGACGTATTTCGGCCGGAAGTCCCGGACCGAACTTAGTTCAGGGAGCCGGGCTCCTAGCATCATAGTTATGTACGATGCTAGGAGTCCCTGCCTCTCCGTGGAACTACTGTCCTGTACTGAAAACATGATTACAGTACGGGACAGTTGTCCTGCAGAGAGGCAGGGACTCCTAGCATCGTACATAACTATGATGCTAGGAGCCCGGCTCCCTGCACTGTGTTCGGTCCGGTACTTGTGCGGCCGAAATACGTCCGTCAATTACGGACGTAATTAGTGTGTGTGCACATACCCTAAAACTGACAGGCAGTCTGTTAGACCATGCCTCTGGAACGGTCTAATAAGCATACAGTCATGGATTTTGTTAGGCCCCCAGCTGCCATGGGCATGCAATCGAAGCGCAGCAATCGTATTCGAGAGCCATTGAGGGGTGACAGAGGCAGCTCCCTTTCTTAGTCAAACCACTAAATGCTGCGGTCGCTATTGATCGTGGCATTTAAGGGGTTAAACAGCTGGGATCTGAGGTTTCTCTGATCCCGGGGGTTGCAGCGGAAGCCTGGCTGTCAGCCACAGCTAAGATTGCGCGGTCGCAGGTTTTGTACCCGCCGGATCACTATCACGAACATGCTTATCGTAATGCGGGAAGGGAACCCTTCTCATGTACGTAATAATGCAGGAAGGGGTTAAAATCACCCATAAATCCCAGCATGTAGGGATTAAAAAATAAATAAAAATGCTAGCGACTCGATTGACTTGAAGAGGGTTTTAAGCTACTCAAAGCATTTTTATGCACAGCGATTTCAGAGCGATTTTTTTTAAGTGACTCGTGAGATATAAAAAGTGTCGACCTAACCTGAACTCAACGTTACTTTGTTTTACGATTTCTGATCCATTCGATTATTGCCTCCATGTATTTCAGGTGTACAATCTTGAACATTTGGAATCGCTTAAACTAAGAAACAACCCAATCAAGGAGATCCCATATGGTGTCCACAAGCTGAAGAAGCTCAGAACTTTCATCATGTCATTTTGCTCATTGTCATCTCTTCCCGCTGGGTAGGATTCTCACAACACTGTGAAATGTTTAAACATATATAGTTAGTATAAGAAACACGATGTACATATTTACAGTAAGAATATATAGATACGTGAAAACTGCAGCAAAACAACAAAATACATTGGTGGACCATGCAGAGCTGGTTATTATTATAGGGACCAAGTGACAAGAACCCTGAAGTGACAAGGACCCTGTGAAAATCTGCATGTAAAAGGCTGTGTTCACAACTGCTTTCTGGGTTCCGTTGTTCTGCTCCACTAAAGGAGCAGAACGGGAATACCGGAAGCACCAGATCAGTCGCATGATGACAAAAAAGCTTTCTCTGGATCTTAAAATTTGCAGCATACTCTCAAATCTGGCTGTAATTTTTCTTCTGAGTGTGAATAGGGTTTGCTAAACCCCATTCATATGCATTTTACTGTATTACTTTGCAAAACCCACAACAAATACACCACATGTGAACGTGGTCTAATAAAACAGTACAATTTGTGATGTTATATTAATATATTATCATATAATAATTGTCGTATAATTATTTATATGTTTTACCTATACTGGAGCTTCGAGAGCGATTCAATTCTTCTCAGAATTTTGTATGATTTTTTGTGTAAAATAGTATTTTTTTTTATGACAGCATCAAAGCATTGCTTAGCATATATGTTTATCTTAAACATCACGTGTATTTTATTTAGCAAAAGTGCCTAATATATTTGTTCTATACGACATCGGAGTCTTGTCTTAGTTTAGTCTTTTTTTTGTCTATTTGACAGGCTGTATTTTTGCTTCCTCTGTAGGTTGTTTCTGCTGCCGTATCTGCAGGTGCTGGATGTGTCCTATAATAATATTACTTCAATTTCAAATGACATATCCAATCTCAGGTAATAATAATTTATTATTGTTATGCTTGCTAAATAGAATTCAGATTTTGCTGGTGATTTGTTTTCTTTTCCGCCAGTGGTTTTACTGAGCCCTCTCTACATAAATACACGATCTGGTCAAGAGTCAGTGGACACATGACCATGACATCTATATGAGCTAGTTGGACATCCCATTCTAAAACAATGGCCATTATCCTCTTAATGACCAGGCCAATTTTAGTTTTTGTTTTTTTTTCCTCCCCACCTTCCAAATGCCATAACTTTTTTATTTTTCCATCGACATAGCCGTATGAGGGCTATTTTTTTGCAAAATTAGTTGTAGTTTTTCATGATACCATTTAATATACCATATAATGTACTGGGAGTCTGAAAAAAAAAATCTTTGTGGGGTTAAATGGGCAAAAAAAACAGCAATTCCGTCATTGTTTTTTGGGTTTTGTTTTTACAGCGTTTGTCGTGCGGCAAAAACGACATGTCAACTTTATTCTACGGGTTTATACGAGTTAAATTAGTTTTTTGCAGGCAAAAAATATCTGGCTCAGGAATTTTGAGGCAGATTTTGAACTGCGTGCGCTTTTTTTTCTGCATATTTTTACTGCGTTTTTCGCTCGCGGACATTATAGCTAATACAAGGTCTGTGGGCAAAAATGCAGCAAAGACACTCATACCAGCGCTGCGGGTTTTTTCTTCCTTCCATTGATTTCAACAAGAGGTCAAAGGCAGAGAAAGGACATGGTGCTTTTTTTTACCGCGTTACCGCGGGCAGGCCAAAAGATGCCAGTGAAAAATATGCCTCAACGGTTTTTTGGTGCTGATTCGGATGCTGATCAGCACCAAAAAACCCTTTTTTTTAATGTTTTACCACTTTTACAGTTTTTAAAAAGAAAACTTATTTTTGTCGCCACATTCTGAGAGCCATAAAAAAAATTATTTTTATGACGATGGGGTTATCTAAGGGCTTATTCTTTTACGGGGCAAGCTGTAGTTTTTATTGGTACCATTTAGGGGTATATGCAACTTTTTCATCACTTTTTATTCCATTTTTTTTCGGAGCTAAAGTGACCAAAAAACAGCAATTCAGGCGTTTGTTTTTTTTTTTGCTTTTTTTACAGCATTCACCTTGTGGGTAAAACAACGTTATATTGTAATAGATCAGACTTTTACGAATGCGGCGATACTAGTTTTGTTCTTTTATTTTTTATTTTTTTTTCTCACATTGAAAAAAAACTTTAACTGCTTCTTATTTGAACCAGTGATCATTGCACCGCTTCCACTATGTCCTTCTCAATGAATTAGAATATCATCAAAAAGTTCATTTATTTCATTAATTCAATTCAAAAAGTGAAACTCGTATATTATATAGATCCATTACTCACAGAGTGATCTATTTCCAGCATTTTTTTCTTTTAATGTTGATTATGGCTAAGGGTATGTGCACACGCAGTGTTTTCAGCCGTTTTTCGGGCCGTAAACTTCCCGAAAAACGGCTGAAAAATCGGAAACATTGATTTCAATGGGAAATACGGCGTTCTGTTCAGACGGGGCGTTTTTTTACGCCTCGTTTTCCAAAAACGGCACGTAAAAAGACGCCCGCAAAAAAGAGGTGCATGTCACTTCATTTTTCATTGACTCTATAGAAAAATGCGAGCTTGATTAAAAAATGCCTGAAAGGAGCCCCGACCAAGTATTGAGCGCATTTACTGTACATACTTTTCAGTAGGCCAACATTTCGGTATCAAAAATAATTTTTGAAATTGGGCTTATATAATATTCGAATTTTCTGAGACACTAAATTTTGGGTTTTCATTAACTGTTAGGGCCTGTTCACATCACCTTTGCCCTTCCGTTGAGGGGTTCCATCGTGATATCAATGGTGATGGAAACCTAGCTAATGGTTTCTATCTGTCACCGTTTTTACAGGGTTCCGTTGTTCTTGACACAACCAATAGCGCAGTCGACTGCGCTATGGATTCCGTCAAAACGACGGAACCCTGTCACAATGGTGACAGACGGAAACCATGAGCTAGGTTTCTGTCACCATTGAGTTGAATGATGAGGGAAACGGAAGCGGAGGTTTCCGTTTGCCTTTCCGCTAACGGGTTAACCCAACGGAAACTTCAGACGGAATCCCTCAGCGGAACACAGACGGTGATGTGAACACAGCCTTATCCATAATCATCAATGTTAAAAGAAAAAAATGCTGGAAATAGATCACTCTGTGTGTAATGAATGTATATAATATATGAGTTTCACTTTTTGAATTGAATTAATGAAATAAATAAACTTTTTGATGATATAATTCATTGAGAAGGACTAGTGTATTTTAAGCTGTGTTTTTGTTTTGTTTTTTTCAATGTATTTACACCATTCCGTTATCTCCAGTCCATTCCTACGCCCATGTCTCTACTCTCTGGCTTTAATACATCTAGAATCTGTTCTGAGTAGAAAGTAAATAGTTTTGCTGAACCACGCAGATAATTTGCTGTGTTACAAAATGTGTCAAAGCAAAGAGTTATGTCATAAAAAAGAAGCGTTTTTGCCTGGCTAATAAAGAGAGAAAAGGCCAACAGGAACAAGCGCTCATGATCAATCTACATCATCAGTGATGAATGTCAACGTACTGTGACAGCAGGTAGACGACATTCTGTAAACACAATGTCCAACAAAAATAGTCCCAAACTAGATTTCTCATAGTGGTACATTGCACCAAACAGTCCCAAATAATCAGTATAATGGTTTGTTTGTTTTTAGTCACAGTAAAGCAGATACCCCAAATATTCGAAGAATTTTTATTCTAATGAGTCAGAAATGTAATATTTACACTGTCATTAGTATGCACAGGTCCCTAGGTATCATAATTCCACTAGACACATTAAATATCATGTGATATTGTAACTCTTAGGCAACATGCACACGTTGCATATTTTTCTGCGGAAAACACGCAGCGAAACTGCAAGGAATTCGCAGGAACAAAACGCACCCGAAGGTGCGTTTTTTTGGTGTGGTTTTTATGTTTAATTGCATAAATCGCTGCGTTATCATGCTGCGTGCTTTGGTGCGATTTTCCTCTGCGCTAGGTAGATTAATTCTCAAGCGGAAACGCAAGATAAATTGACATGCTGCAGATTTTAAAATCCCAGCCGCAGGTCAATTTATGTGCGGGAAAATACCGCAGCTTGTGCATGAGGTTACCTGGAATCTCATTGTCTATGCTGGTACTGTATTGCGGTGCAGTTTTGCTGCACTTAATATGCATCGTGTGCATTGACCCTTAGGCCTAATTCAGACTTCCATATTTTGCTTCAGTATTTGTAAGCCAAAACCAGGAGTGGGTCCAAAACACTGATGAGGTACAAATGTTTTCATTACACTTTTTTTCTCTCTGTAGGTTCTACTTCTGGCTTTGGCTAACAAATACTTGTTTTTCTCATGGATTCATAAATATTCCCTGAAAAAAACAAATTGTGGCATGTACCAGAGCCGGCTGTAATTTGGAGGAATTCTCTCACAGAGGCATTATACGGTGGCACATGAAGTGACTACAGCTCTGCATATTAAAGTAATTCTACGTTTAGGTTGTTCCAGGGCATCTACCAGAAAATATTAGACAATACCGATATACAGTGGTCCCTTAAGTTACAATATTAGGCCTCATTTACACGAGCATAATATACGCGCGTGCGACGCGCGTGCTTTTCACGCGTGTCGTACGCACCTATATTACTCTATGGGGCAGTTTAGACGATGCGTGAATTTTGCGCAGCGTGAGTGCGTTGCGTAAAACTCACGACATGTTCTATAATCGTGCGTTTTTTGCGCATCACGCACCCATTGAAGTCAATGGGTGCGTGAAAACCACGCATGCCGCACGGAAGCACTTCCGTGCGAACTGCGTGATTCGCGCAAGAGCTGTCAAAAGGATGAATGTAAACAGAAAAGCACCACGTGCTTTTCTGTTTACAAACATCCAAACGGAGTGTCAAATTAGAGATGAGCGCACCGAACTTCACCGGGTTCGGCCGAACTCGTTTTGCCCGAACCCGGCAAAAAATGTTCGGGTACGCGACGGCAGGAGACAGTCACTGTCCACGGTGCTGAAAGAGTTAAACTGGTTCAGCACCATGCACAGTGACTTCCGATCACAATATACATGAACATGTAAAAAAAAAAAGAAGTTCTGACTTACCGAGAACTCCCGGCTTCTTCCTCCAGTCAGACCTCCCGGGATAACAATTCAGTCCAAGTGACAGCTGCAGCCAATCACAGGCCAAGCACAGCCTGCAGCCAATCACAGGCTGCAGCGGTCTCATGGACTGCCGCGTCATCCTGGGAGGTGGGGCCGGATGACAAGAGAGGGACGCGTCACCAAGGCAACGGACGGGAGACCGGACTGGAGGAAGCAGGAAGTTCATGGTAAGTATGAACGTCTTTTTTGGATTCACAGGTTGGTGTATATTGTGATCGGAACTCACTGTCGAGGGTGCTGAAAGAGTTACTGCCGATCAGTTAGCTCTTTCAGCACCTTGGACAGTGACGGGCGTCGACTAGCCTCATCTCTATGATGGCGGCTGCGCGAAAATCACGCAGCCGCGCATCATACACGGATGACACACGGAGCTGTCAAATGCCTTTTGCGCGCGCAAAAAACGTTGCAAAACGCACACGCTCGTGTAAATCAGGCCTTAAACCCTTAACGCTGCAAGATCGAAACGCATTGCATTCCTTAATAGAAAATAACTTTTTTATAACAAAGTTCCTTTCTCGTGCATTACGAGCTTTCTTCACCCACCCAAAAAAAAACCCTACTGGATCATTGTGAACACAAGAGCGCCCAAAAGGAGTCTTTTTTTCTGTTTCTACTGGATTACTTTATGTTGGCATCATTTTTTTAAATGTCCTTTTTTTTTTTTGCTGTCTTTTTATCAGAAATTTTCTTACATTTTTAAAAACTTTAAGAATTTTTTTAGAGACCAATTACGTTCTGAAGTGGCTTTGAGGGGGCCTATATATTAGCGCTATGTGGCACTAGTGTAGTGCACCTTGTGGATTTTGGGGCCTCCTTTTTTGTTAAGTTATTTCCAGTCACCATTATAGGTTTCCAGAGACCTTGAGGTGGCAAAAGGAAACATGCCCCCACCCCCCAAAAATTTTTTGGGGGGAAGGTACACCCCTCTAGGAATTCATCTAGGGTTGAAGTCAGCATTTTTGACCCCCACAGGTGTTTTGTAGTATTTATTTGAATTGGGCCGAGAAAGGGACAAAACTAATTTTTTCCCAAAAAGATGAAGTTTTACCACATAAATCCTCTTGAGTACGGAAATATCCCATATGTATTTGTAAACTGCTGGTTGGGCACACGTCAGGACTCAGAAGAGAAGGAGTGCCATTTGGCTTTTGGAGCCTTTGAGAATTCGTTTTTGGGAGCCATTTGCAGGGGCTTCTCCAGAAGCAGAATCCCCGGCCAGAGCGTGTTCCATTCCAAGGTGCTGCGGGTTCCAGGTCGGATACGCAGTGCAGTTTTTACGCATCGTATCCGAACCATGTGAACCCGGCCTCAGGGAATTTTAGTTAACCCCTATTGTCATCCGCCGTATATATACAGCGAGTGGCGTGAAGTATGGAGCAGCAGACACTGCAACGAGTGGGATCCCACTGCAGCAGCGCAAGCGTGGGGTGCCGATGTTTGTCATGTCAGCCTGGGGGCCCCCAGGTCTGCCATCTTTGCTCTCCTATTAAGCCCTACCTGTCTAAATCGCCATAAACTTCAATGCATTAATTTATTGGGCAAGCAATCCAACGATTTGGTTCAAAATATTCAGGGTCAGTTCACACGTTTCATAGATACTGCGGATTTTCCACAACGGAATTTGTTGCGGAAAATCCCCAGCAAATACAGCAGCAAAGTGAATGAGATATAAAACAAATCTCATCCACATGCTGCGGAAAAAACGCTCAGAAATTGACCTGCGGTACAGAATTTTAATCCGCAGCATGTTGTATTTGCGTAAACGCTGCTTATTTGTTGCAGGTTTTCCCCACTGAATAAAACCCGCAACAAATAACAGTTGTTGCTTTTTTTGCGGCGAGTTCGCAGCGATTCCGCGGCAAAAAACGCAACTCAGAACAACAATAACTTATACTTACCCAGTCAGTTTCTTCCTCACAGGCTGTAGCGGCGGTCATATGGGATGAAATGTCATCCCAGGAGGCCGGCCTAGATGACGTCAGAGGGCGGCCTCGTGGGATGACACTTCATCCCATGTGACAGTCGCTGCAGCCAATCACAGGGGACATTTCATCCCAGGAGGCCGGCCTGCTAGCAGGCCAGCTAAGTGCTGCAGTTTTCCGCAGCGGACCTTCCGGATGAAAAACTGCACCACAGTTTGGTGCGGTTTTTCGGCCTGGAATTCCCTGCGTCGCACAGAGCGGATATGCTGCGTGCTTTTAAAACAAAAAAAATAAAACACTACATAAATTTGGTATCGCCATAATTGTATTGACCTGCAGAATAAAGTTAATATGTCGATTCCTAGTACATTATATAGTACAATAAATGGTACCATGAAAAACTGCCACACGGCCCAACAAAAAACAAGCCCTTATACGGCTTATTTTACTTAAAAATACAAAAGTTATGGCTTTTGGACGGTCTGAAAAATGGCTACGGAGGGAAGGGGTTAATATAGGGAGGTCCCACATCTGTTATCCAGAGCAGAGAGCGGCTACAAGGAACATCTCTTTCTCTCTCTCTCTGGAGAACCCCTCACATCTGTGCATTACATGGACAGCCCATTGGTTTCAGTGGGCACCATGTAGTGCTTTATTTCCTGTGTTGGCACTGCAAGGGAGTTAAACACTTGTTGCCAGGTTCGCCCTCAGCTGATTTCTTGGAGGCCCAGCAGCAGGACACCCTGTGGTAAGCCTATCGTTGAGAGGCCCTTCTAACAAAAAGGAATTGTCCCATGGCAAACAGTGAGGTTATGTTCATACTCAAACTCAAAAACGTCTGAAAATACGGAGCTGTTTTCAAGGGAAAACAGCTCCTGATTTTCAGACGTTTTTTAAGCCACTCGTGATTTTCGCAGCGTTTTTTTACAGCCGTTTTTGGAGCTGTTTTCTATAGAGTCAATGAAAAACCGCTCCAAAAATGTCCCAAGAAGTGACATGCGCTTCGTTTTCAAAACGGCCGCGTAAAAAAACAGCCCGTCGGAACAGAACGCCGTTTTTCCCATTGCAATCAGTGGGCAGATGTTTGGAGGCGTTCTACTTCCGATTTTTTGGGCCATTTTCGGCCAGAAAAACGGCCGAAAATAAGCCGTGTGAACATACCCTTAGACATGTCAACCAGTCAATTTATAGAAATTTGTTATGTGAAACAGGTGTTGCAGAATAATAAATTGGACAGCATGCGGGGTTCAGAAACAACTGTGATATTTAATCATACAAATATATTGGATCATTGTTCGGTACGCAATGGAAACAGACTGTAGATGACAGTTATAGGTCCAGCGTAGTCACTTCTGGTACCTGATCGTTCTTGCATATTCAGAAGAAGCAGCAGATTATAATTTAACTCAAAAATAAATTATTCTACCATCTCTCTGAACAGAAAGGAGAACGTGATCAACTAAGTTCTTTCTATTTAGAAAACTGCATTTCCAGGAGTAGCAGATTACATCAGGGTGGAAGCCACTTTATGTGCTAACCATATACAGTACTTTCTCAAGAAAATGTCTGGTTTGCCCGCAGAGAAACAACTGATGAGAAGTGCACATTTTCTATGTGGTTGAATATTTGTTGCAGCACTCCCCTTTGGTGCAATGGTCTTCCATGAATGAGTGTGTTATACCTTCAATGTATCCGCTTGGTCTTCTGGGCAGCTTGGTGGCTCGGTGGTTGGCACTGTTGACTTGCAGCGCTGGGGTCCTGGGTATGAATCTGACCAAGGACAACATCTGCATGGAGTTTGTCTGGTTTTCCTCTCACATACAGATAGGGCATTTAGATTGTGAGCCCCACTGGGTGAGTGTAGCGTAACTATACCAGTGGTGTTGGTGATGCAAGTTGCATGACTGAGAAATTGTTGTTTTAAAGCCCCCGTCGCCACGATCGCAAGTGGCTAGGAGACGTGGTCTTCTCACTGAACGCTGCCAGCCCCTTCCCGCTGAGTGACAATTCTAGCATTCTCCTGATTAGACACTGGAGTCGTCACTCATAGCAGAGGGGAGAGCCTGGACCACTTGAACACAAATGCCTCTGTGGCACTTTAGAAGGCAGGGTTGGGGGCATTAAAATGTTGATTTCTAGTTCACGCCACTTGCATGAATGCCACCACCTGTATAGTTATACTACCCCCCCCCCCTAAATACTGTATATAGCACTGTCAGAAGGCTCCACTGCTGACAGGTTCCCTTTATAAAGAAGTTGTGGAATGTGTAAATGAAATAATCTGTATTTTCTAGGGTGTTGGAATTCCTAAATGTGGAAGGAAACAACTTGCCTGGCTTACCTTGTGGAGCACTGAAGCTGAAGTTAAAACACTTACGTGTGGGGAATAATCGGATGCACCCCCTGTTCTGGAGAGAAAGCACCCATGTTCAACCACAACGTCTACTGGACTTAGCAGCAATGTCCTTTGCCAAAAACAACACGTTTCTCTATTTCGGAGCGATTCCAAGTGAAGTGAAACACATACTACAGAAGTAAGGCCTTCCGTGTTCTGAGTTAGTAAACAATTCCAAACTAGAGTAAAACTACATTGTGCATTAAGAATACTTTATGGTTAGGGTGAAACTTTTACCACTATACAGAAGTCTATAACAAGAACACAATGAATGTAGTTTAGATATTCACACATACAACCACAACACCAGAATATACAAAAAAGGATGTTACAATACAGACCTTCAACAGAGAGAACATGAATTCACTAATAAGTCATTTTAAAGTCCTAACTAAGGTCTATTAATTCTGTACCACCGAAGGCCAGGTTCACACAGCATAGTTATGTTTTTTTTTAAAAACAAGGAGCGCATTCAAAAATCTTATTCAGCGCAGCCGAGTGAGCATATTTATGTCAATGAGGGAACAAGGCTTTGTTCACATCTGCGTCAGGTCAAAACGACGGAACTCTTGCACAACAGAGACAAACGTTTTCCGTTTGTGTCAGTCAGGGTTCTGGTCTGGCGGAAAGCTCAGGCGGAATGTCAGAACAGAGCCCTGATGCAGATGTGAACAAAGCCTAAGGTGTGTCTGGCAGATAGGGCATGTTGATATAAAACATGCCTCATTCTTCTCTCCCCAACATCCAGTTGGCAGGCCTCTATACACATAAGGGTATGTTCACACGTGCACGGCCGTTACGGCTGAAATTACGGAGCTGTTTTCAGACGAAAACAGCTCCTGAATTTCAGACGTAATGGCATGTGCAGGCATTTTTCGCAGCGTCCATTACGGACGTAATTGGAACTGTTTTTCTATGGAGTCAATGCACTTCTTTGAACGCGGGCATCAAAAATGACCGCCTGCACAGTAATTTGTAAAACCCATTCAAATGAATGGGCAGATGTTTGCGGACGCTTTCAAGCAGTATTTTCGGCCGTAATTCCAGGCGTAAAACGCCTGAATTACGTCCGTAAATAGTGCGTGTGAAAATACCCCAAGATCTTCAGCCAGTTTTGTTGAAATTGTCTGCTTTGGTCAGCTTTAGGCATCATTTACACGAGCGTAATATACGCGCATGCTTTTCACGCGTGTCGTACGCACCTATATTAGTCTATGGGGGCATGCAGACAGTGCGTGAATTTTGCGCAGCACGAGTGCATTGCGTAAAACTCACGACATGTCCTATCTTTGTGCGCTGTTCGCGCATTACGCACCCATTTAAGTCAATGGGTGCGTGAAAACCACGCATGCCGCGCGGAAGCACTTCCGTGCGAACTGCGTGCTTTTCTGTTTACAAACATCCAAACGGAGTGTCATAATGATGGCGGCTGCGAGAAAATCTCGCAGCCGCGCATCATACACTGATGACACACGCAGCTGTTAAGTGCCATTTGCGCATGCAAAACGCAGCGTTTTTTGCGTGCGCAAAACGCACACGCTCGTGTAAATCAGGCCTTAGGCTTCATGTACACGTTGCGTAAATTGGTGCAGAAAATTAGCATCAAAACCTCAGGTAAACGCAGGTAATTCCGCAGGTAAAATCCGTACCGAAAAGTGCAGTTAATTCGATTTTAGGTGCGGTTTTTATATTTTTATGCGTAAATAGGTGCATTTTTATGCTGCAGATTTTGGCAGATTTTTCTATTTTTTTTCTTTTTAAACTGGTCACATACAATTCGCAAGCGGAAAAGCAAGATAAACGGAAATGCTGCGGATTTTAAAATACGCACCGCAGGTCAATTAACGTGCAGAAAAAATCTGCAACGTGTAGATGAGATTTCTTGAACGTATATACAGTACGTATTACACTGCGGATTTGCTGCATGAAAATATGCACGGCCAATCTGCACGTAATACGCATCGTGTGGATTTGCCCTTAGGCTTCGCTAAATCACACCACAAAATCAATGTTTCCCTATGGGAAACAAGGTCATGGGTGACCTTGTGACCGTCACAAAAAAGCCCAACCCATAGGAAAAGATTGAGTTTGAGACAACGGGGAAATTTTATTAAGACTCTTTACAACCACATGTAGCCCTAGCTTTAATATACTATGTAGGGCCAATCCTTTACTTAATGTGGCTTAAAGGCTATGTACACCTTTGAATAAGTTGTTTTTCTCTTTTTTATTTAAACTGTATCATTGTGTTTGGGGAAACTATTTTTTCTTACTTTTACATACAGCTGCTTTGTATACTGTATACAGAACAGCTGTTTCTAGCGCTGAAACCTGTATCCGTCAGGTCAGCAGGGCTGACTGGTTCAATGTCAGCGGGTCCTGCGTGTCCGAGACACGCAGGACCCGCTGTCACTGACTGATTTAGGTTTCAGCGCTAGATACAGTAGCTCAGTATACAGAATACAAAGCAGAGGCGTAGCTAGGTTCTCCAGCACCCGGGGTAAAGATTCAGTTTGGCGCCCCCCCCCCAACCTCTTTCCCGACATTTCCTTCCCCCTCGCCGTGTTTGTTTTCTCTACCAATCAATGACGTGTCATTTCTTTTCCACATTTCTTTTTATGTAACTCGAGCATAAAAACATTTGTACATTTTACAAGCAATATAGTTCTATATAAAACTCCAGAACCAAGCTCATTACATATATACAGCACCAGAACAAAGCTCAGTACATATATACACCAGAACCAATCTCATTACACACACATATATATATACATATATATATATATATACACAACACCAGCACAAATACAGCTCAATTTAGTGCAACCCCTGCCATATAGGTTTGCACTAAATTGTTTCCAACATGGCCCGAACAATGGTAAGGATATATATTCCCACGTGGCGTTTTTACGTGGCCGTTTTTAAAACCAGCCGCGTAAAAAAAAGACACCTCGTAAAAACAAGCGCATGTAACTTCTTAACCTGTTTTTGATTGGATAGAAAAACAGCTCCAAAAACGGCCCTAAAAAAAACATCTGAAAATCAGGAGCAGTTTTCCCTTGAAAACAGCTCCATATTTTCAGCCATTTTTTGTTAAGCGTGTGAACATAGACTAACTCATATGAAAGCAAACTTTTAATTATAACTCCTTTTTCGATCCAGTTTGACGGTCTGTGACTGCTGCCGAGGAGCCTTATCAGGAGAAGGACTTCGCTTTATTCGACCTTGTGAGAAAATCTTTGGGATCCGCAAGCTGCCATTTATGTTCCACGCCTGCTCACCTTCTTGTTACAGAAGTTTTATGTGCCAAACAGAATCACTTACTCATCATCTCTATGAAAGTTAACGCGCAAAGACTTTATAAAAGTTCTTTATGAAAATGGATGACTTACTTTTCTGACCTATAATATTTATATCATTATAGTTAGGAGCAGCAGTGGGGAAATAATATCTGCAGCTGTTATCCTGGCATCAGCGGAATACAGGCACCTGTTTTATGTGGATAGAGAGAGCATAATAGAGGCTGCCATCAGTGGCGTCTGTATTCTGTGCTGCTGCACTGGAAACTAGATTACATTATCAGAACTGCGCGTGATTCAGGTGAAAGAAGTACATTAGTTACTTGCTCATGACACAGTTCCCTACTACCCCAGTGTAGGTTCAAACACTGCACTTCAGCTTTAAAAATGATCTGGCATTGGGTCATATAAGTTGAACTGGTTAACTGACCTGAATAGCGCTGTTATTTCAGCACTTTTTTTTTTTTCCTGGACTCCCCATGTTCCAGAGATATGGCCAACTTCGGTGTTGGCTCCCTATATGCTAATTTGCTGTAGTTAGCCAACAGGGTGGAGCTAGCTTCCCTGCCTCTGATGCTGACCAATCAGCACAAGAGTAGTTTACGCCCTGTTGGCCAACTACAGTAAAATAGCATAGAGGGAGCCAACACAACAGTGGGTCATATCTCCGCAACAGAGGGTGGGGTCTAGGACCACAAAAAAACCCACACTGGAATCAGGGAGACAGCGCAAATCAGGTTAGTAAGCCAGTTAGACATATATGACCTGGCGACAGGTCCTTTTTACAACTACAGTCCCTAGGAAAGGGCAGAAATTATTCAGAAAATGGATCCTAATCTTTTATATCACCCTGCTGCAGCAACCAGATGTTCAGTTCAAGTTGTAGCATTTTGAACTAATGTATGAATTTGAAAATCTGTTTAATAAAAAAAAATTACATGATTCACTTTACATTGAACCTGTCGTTGGATATGAAATTCTACAGAACTGGAAAACTCAAAACCCATTATTCCAAACTATGATTTTTCTTTGCTTGATCGGACATTCATTAGATCCATTATGCTTTGGGACTAATATTGCAAAAAAAAAAAAAAAATGTATAATTAAAAAGGGTTTTCCAGTCCCTTAAAATTATAGACCATCAATATGTGATCGGTCGGGGTCTGACTCCCAGAACCCGCACCCTTCATTTCTACATGTTGACTGTGACTAGTCAACACACTTGTAGTGGCGGTTAACAGTATTACAGCCTTCTCTCATTCAAGTGTGTTGACGATTTACAGTGACCAAGTACAAATTACGGGGAAGCAGCACTCGTATGAGCGCTGCAGCCCCTTTAAAAATAAGCTGATCGGTGGGGGTGCAGGGAGTCGGACCCCAACCGATCACATATTGATGGCCTATCCTGAAGAATTTTTAGGGACTGGAAAAACCCTTTAAACTATTACTAGTTTTCCCACAGGCCTTAAACAATTATGAAAAAAAAGCCCAAGAATATTCTGTTGGAGTAGATTGGGTACGTAATTGCTGCTCACTTACAATCGTCAAGGAGGGAATGAGAAACGTGCTAGAGTCATTTAATGAGAGCCGACACTTCAGAAACAAAAGGATCTATGTAGAAACAGCTTAACTGCATAATAAAAGACCAGGAATTAAAGAACAATAAGCACGGACGCGTGTGTATTCCCTCATGTTCATTCAGAAGGTGACGTAGGTCGAATAGAGCGCCGCCTTAGAGATACCGGTCATCTAGGGTGTTTCAATTTACCCTATAAATCCTACAATTATAAATAGTGAAGCTGCACCTTTCATTTCCTCTAGTGTCAAGAAATGGGATTCTAGAAAACTTTGCAATATATATTTACCACCAGTTTTACCTTTTATGACTTCGTGGACCTGCCACCTCCCCGAACATGTCATTTCATTAGAAATGCAAAGGTTTTACTAAAAACTATCCTGGAGCATCTTTTTAAATTAGAATTCGGCAGTGTGCCATTCCTTTGTTATTCCTACTGAGGAATGAATGAATTAGGGCTTATTCAGACAAGAGTGTAAATTCGGCCGTGAAAAACAACCATTATTCATGTCCGAGTCCCAGGATCCCTCATAGACTTGAGTTTGTTGAGGGTTCTGTGAAAACGGACAAAAATAGGATGTATTTTTTCACGGCCCTTCACATGGTCCATTAAACCAACGGCCGTGTGAACATCCCCATTGAAATACATGCAGCCGTGTGACGGTCGTCGAAAAAAAAAACGTCCATTACATGGACTACATTTACGTTCGTCTGAATAAGCCCTTCGGCTAGGGTTAAGTGGCATTAAAAAACAGGTACGCGGTTTGATATTGCCTTTAAGTCACAACTTTTTGGGTGATTTGTGTGCGAGTTGCACGTGACTGCAGGATTTTTTTTTCTCATGAAGACCTGTGGCCCACAAGTCGCATACAAGTCAAAGCTTCACGCAATTTATATTGCTTTCTATGGAAAGCCATGTTGCGTGCAATTTGCCACCCAAAAGCCAGCAATTATTTATTTTATTTTTTTGCAAGAGTCATAGTCGCATGTCACAGCGTGACTATATAGGCAACTCATTTGCTGCGATGTTGCAAGCGAGATGACACATTTTTTTACATGTCGCCGTAGCTTAAATGTATAACTGGGTCTATGTTACCAGTCCCCTGATCAATAGAATGTGTTTCTTCACAGGCAGACATTGTCCAACCACTGCCAGACTGTAGGGAGTCCACATGAACCATTACTAGATTTAAAATTAATATCAATGATTTATCAGCACTTGAATACCTGATCCAAGTAGACCGCAAGGGGGCATTGAAGTGTTAAGAGCCAAATCAGACCCATAACCCAAATCAGAACAGTACACAATTCTGCACTACAAAGTAGTGAATGGAGAAACACAATCAGCTGTCACTAGCTGCTAACCTGCCTGTCAACAACTTGAACATTCATGTGTGCTAGGTGCTGCCATTTGGCATATGTTAACTTTGGGAAACGTCTCACGTTTGCCCAAGACCTGTGCAGAAAGCGAGATCAGGCAAAATATTGAAGTGTCAAGTAACTTCAGCTATCCTATCAATGAGCCATGGGAATGTTTAGGTAGGAGATGGGCAGCTGGCTCTTGAGGAAGAGATGCCACATCAGCCTAGAGAGATTATTCTGCTCTTCTATGCAAAGAAATAGATTAAAAAAATATTTTAAAATCCTACTACCAGACCCTGATTATACCGAGCAATAAATGTAAAGGTTTGTTGTTCATCGGCTCCCTCTTGTGGTGGACTTTGTTACTACTTCCAGCATGATAGCCCTCCCAACCCTGAAATAACTAAAATATACAAAAAATATGAATAAGGATATAAAACTAAGATTATATGTAACATAAGCAATGAAAAGCCAGAATATTGTATATAACAGTTACTGACTGAGGGCTTATTCAGATGAACGTATAATACGTCCATGCGACCAGCGTGATTTTCACGCGCGTCGCACGGACCTATGTTAGTCAATAGGGCCGTTCAGACTGTCAGTGATTTTCACGCAGCGTATGTCCGCTGCGTAAAACTCACGACATGTCCTACATTTGCCCGTTTTTCGCGCATCACGCACCCATAGAAGTCAATGGGTGCGTGAAAACCGCGCACGGCACATGGACACACTTCTGTGTGCCGCGAGTGATGCGCGATACAGTAGTCAAAACTATGAATGAAAAAAGAAAAGCACCACGTGCTTTTCTGTTTACAAACATAAAACCAGTGTCATGATGGCGGCTGCGCGAAAATCACGCAGCCACGCATCATACGCTGCAGACAGACGGAGCTTTAATGGACCTTTTGCGTGCGCAAAACGCACATGCTCGTGTGAATCCGGCTTGAGGCTGATGACTTGACATCCCGCCAAGTCTGGATTTTTACGGTATGTACACACTGGGCGGATTAGCTGTGGATTTTCTGTAATGGATTTAATTGCAGCATATTATAGAAGTAGCAAAGTGGATGAGGTTCGAACAAATCTCATCCACATGCTGTAGAAAAAAAAAATGTATCAGTTAAGAAAACTTGCAGAAATTGATCTGCGGTTCGATTACTGTCAAATGATGCTTGCACTTTTGTCACATTTTTTTCCCCCCATTGAGTTCATTGGGTAAGCAAAGGCCGCAACAAATAGCTTTAACGCTTTCAAAATTGCAAATTTAAAAGCTACCTAATTTCTTCCTTCCTTCCTTACCTATCCAAGCGATTCTGAGATTGTTTTCTCGTGACACACTGGACTTTGTTACTGGCAAAATTTGCTCAATACTTTCAGTAATTAATTGTAAAAAACACCAAAATTTAGCAAAAAATTGCACAAGTTTTCATTTTTCTAAATTTAAATGTATCTGCTTGTAAGACAGGCAGTTATACCACACAAAATTGTTCCTAATTAACATCCCCCATATGTCTACTTTAGATTGACAGTTTTTTGAACATCCTTTTATTTTTCTAGAACGTTATAAGGGCGGATTCACACAAACGTGATTTTCGTCCGTGCAACCCGCGTGGTTTTTACACGGGTCGCACGGACATATACAAGTCTATGGGGCAGCGCAGACAGTCCGCGAGTTTTGCTCAGCGTGAGTCCGCTGCGTAAAACTCACGACATGTTCTATATTTTTTAGGCGTTTTTTGCGCATCACGCACCCATTGATGTCAATGGGTGCGTGAAAACCACGCATGTCACACAGAAGCACTTCCGTGAGAACAGCGTGATTCGTGCAACAGCTGTCAAACTCTGAATGTAAACAGAAAAGCACCACGTGCTTTTCTATTTACAAACATCCAAACGGAGTGTCATAATGATGGCGGCTGCGCGAAAATCACGCAGCCGCGCATCATACGCTGATGACACACGGAGCTGTTAATTGCCTATTGCGCACGCAAAACGCCGCATTTTTTTGCGTGCGCAAAACGCACACGCTCGTCTGAATCCGCCCTATGGCTTAGAACATTTCGCAGCAATTTCTCACATTTTCAAGAACGTTTTAAAAGGCTATTTTTACAGAGACCAGTTCAGTTGTGAAGTGGCTTTGAGGGCCATATATTAGAAACCCCCAATAAGTCACCCCATTTTAAAAACGGCACCCCTCAAAGTATCCAAAACAGCATTTAGAAAGTTTATTAACCCTTTAGACGTTTCACAGGAATTAAAGCAAAGTAGAGGTGAAATGTACAAATTTCATTTTTAATCCATTTTCTTGTAACACAGAAAGTTTTACCAGAGAAACGCAACTCAATATTTATTGCCCAGATTCTGCAGTTTTTAGAAACATCCCACATGTGGCCCTAGTGTCCTAATGGACTGAAGCACCGGCCTCAGAAGCAAAGGAGCACCTAGTGGATTTTGGGGTCTTCTTTTTATTAGGATATATTTTAGGCACCATGGCAGGTTTGAAGGGCTCTTGCGGTGCCAAAACAGTGGAAATCCTCTAAAAGTGACCCCATTTGGAAAACTAGACACCTCAATAAAATTATCTAGGGGTATAGTGAGCATTTTGACCCCACAGGTTTTTTGCATAAATTATTGGAATTAGGCCGTGAAAATGAAAAGCAACATTTTTTTCAAAGAAAATGCAGGTTTAGCTAATTTTTTCTCATTTTCATGAGGACTTAGGGTATGTGCACACGTGAACTGTCTTTTACGTCTGAAAAGACACTGTTTTCAGGAGAAACCAGCTGCATCGTTTCAGACGTAAATGCAGCTCCTCGCATTATGCGAGGCGTCTTTGAAGCTCGTAATCTTGAGCTGCTCTTCATTGACTTCAATGAAGACCGGCTCAAATTACGTTGCAAAGAAGTGTCCTGCACTTCTTTGCCGAGGCAGTCAACTTAGGCATCGTCGTTTGACAGCTGTCAAACCACAACGCGTAAATGACAGGTCGTCGGCACAGTACGTCGGCAAACCCATTCAAATGAATGGGCAGATGTTTGCCGACGTATTGTAGCCGTATTTTCAGACGTAAAGCGAGGCATAATACGCCTCGTTTACGTCTGAAAATAAGTCATGTGAACCCAGCCTAAAGGAGAAAAAGCACCAAAAATGTTGTAAAGCAATTTCTCTCAAGTAAAACATGTGGTCATAAACGGCTGTTTGGACACACGGCAGGGCTTAGAAGGCAAAGAGCACCATTTGGCTTTTGGAGATCACATTTAGCAGGAATGGTTTGCGGAAGCCATGTCACATTTGCAAAGCCCCAGAGGGGACAAAAGAATGAAAACGCCCAAAAAGTGATTCTATTTAGGAAAGTACACCCCTTGAGGAATTCATCTAGTGTTGTAGTGAGCAGATGTTTCATAGATTTTATTAGAATTTGGCAGTGAAAATAAAAACAATCCCTTTTCTTCAATAAGACGTGGCTTTAGCTAAAACAAAATTAATTTTCTCGACAAATAAAGGAAAAAAAGAACCCCATCATTTGTAAAGCAATTTCCCGAGTACAGCAATACCCCATATGTGGTCAAACTGCTGTTTGGGAACACAGTAGGGCTCAGAAGGGAAGGAGCGCAATTTGGCTTTTGGAGTGCAGATTTTGCTGGATTGGTTTCTGGTCGCTATGTCGCATTTGCAAAGCCCCTGTGGGACCAAAACAGTGGAAACCCCCGAGAAGTGACCCCATTTTGGAAACTACACCCCTCAAGGTATTCACCTAGGGGTGTAGTGAGCAAGTTAACGTAGAAATGGAAATCCGTGTTTCCACTGGAGGTCTTTATTTATTTTTAATACTTCAAAAATGATACATTATTCCAGCCCCTACCTCCCCCACCCTCCATACCGCAGCAAGGAGAAAAAAAATAAAAATTAACAAAATTTCTGCAATTTTATAATTTCAGAAAGAATGTTTCAGAAGGTTTAACAATATCAATCAATTTTTTTCTAAATAGCAAAGAACGTCTGCAGAGACCGTCTGGATTTATAGATATAAAACTCATATGACATTAATTTAGAGGTTTTGGATTTCCATAATTTAAAAGTTAGAATCTTCTTACTAAGCCAGAATCTGGCAATTAATTTTCTAGCAAACAAACAAAAGTTTTAATACCCACAAAATTGTTGGACTCATACAGATGTTCATTTTGTATATCAGGCTAATTACAATTCAAGGACTTGGAATATCCTATTCAGGGGAGAAAAAAAAAATGGAGTAATAAAAGGCGATGTGATATCAAAAACTGAGTAATTTTATGTGCCCCATTTAGGGTATGTTCACACACACTATTTACGGATCTAATTCGGGCGGTTTTGCCCCGAATTACGTCCGAAATAGCGGCTCCAAAGCGTTGGCAAACATCTGCCCATTCATTAGAATGGGTCTTACGATGTTCTGTGCAGACGGTCATTTTTTTTACGCTCCGCTGTTAAAAGGCGGGGCGTAAAAAAAGACGCCGGCGTCAAAGAAGTGCCTGTCACTTCTTCAGATGTAAATGGAGCTGTTTTCCATTGACTACATGGAAAAACAGCTCCATTTACGTCCGTAATGGACGCAGCGAAATAGCGCCTCAACATGCCATTACGGCTGAAATTACGGTGCGGTTTTCTCCTGAAAACAGCACCGTAATTTCAGCCGTTACGGACGCTGCCGTGTGAACATACCCTCAGAATAACCTTGTGTGAAATTTTGTGTATTCGTGTCTATCCCTCATCTGAGACAGTGCCCAGATCTTCTGTCCATTTGGAATGTGAACTTATAGATAGATATCTGTTGTGATTTTTTTTAGCCATCAAACAGTCGTATATCTTAGAGATAAAACCCTTATTAGTCTGTGCAACTAAGATTTCATAAGCTACAAATGTACTAATTATTTCTTTTTTCCCCTCTTAAAATGTGATTAAGTGCATGAGATAACAGTTTAGATCTAAATTTGGTATTCCATGTAATTTCTTTGCCTTTAAGGATCTCATCCAATTCTCTAATTTTACCCCTTCTGTATACATCTGAGATAAGACAAAGACCCGGAAAAAATGTATTATATTAGAGGTGCGCTAAATCCAGAAAGAATTCAGACTGTAGTAATCCCTTTTTTACTTCATACCATGCTTTGTCCATTAACAAACACAGACAATAACCACTGTAAACCAAACCCTGGAATTTACCTGCCTCCAATCTTTGAAAAATACTCCATGATTGAGTATCTATAGACTTTTTTAATGTAGTCGTTAACGGCCAAATTGTCCCAATCCAAGATGTATTTGAGTTGGGAGGTTAGAAAATACATTTTAATATTTGGGATTCCCAATCCTCCCCTTTCTATGGGCAACTGTAGTTGTCAAAGTTTTCAACTTAAAGGAACAGTGTCATCACAATTTTTTTTTTATATGTTAAAGATGTTAGTGCTTTATTAAAAACGTTTATATTTATTTGTGTGTTTGTGTTTTACTTTTTCTTATTTTTACACTTTTTCTTCCCTATGGGGGCTGCCATTTTTTGTTCCATTTCTGTATGTGTCGATTAACGACACATACAGACATGGAATACGGCAGCCACAGTCCCATAGGGACTGCGAACGGGTCCCGTCCCATCCACTTCTGTGTACGCCGTCTGTGTGGGAACTGCGCATGCGCCGCTCCCACACAGTCCAATTTGAAATTGGCGCCGTCCGGCGCCATTTTCCTGTGGACCGGAAGTCGCGGCCGGACAGTAAGATTACTGCTTCCGGACTTGTGCACTTGGACCAGCGGCAGCAGACGGAGCGGACGGGCCGGAGGGAGCCGCGGCGGCAGGAGCAGGTAAGAGATTTCAATGTATGTTCGTGTTTGTGTACGTTTACTACTGTATGTAAACCTACTACACTGTGTGTTAGCTCAAAAAATGGCGACACAGTGTAGGAGGTTAGACCGTTCAAACCCCTCGTTTATCCCGGCACTAGCCAGGATAAAGGAGGGGGGGGGGATGCTGAGAGCTCACTAGAGCGAGGGCTTTTTACCCAATTTTGCAATGCTGCAATTTTGGGAATAGCTCCATCTAGTGACCAGCAATGGGAAATATTATAAATTAGAATCTAATTTATAATATTTCCTGACTCGTGAAAAAAATAAAACAAATTTGAACAATGTTTAATCACCTACACACTAAATGTTTAATTAAAAAAAAACAAAACATGTTTTTCTGGCAACACATTCCCTTTAATGTGGCAGGGTAAAATAATAAGTCATTAAACATTGTGTCTATTGCTTTAAAAAAAAACCAAAAAAAACTGGGCTTCAACCATATTGGGGAGTTGGACAGGACATATAGAATTTGTGGGAGTACAATCATTTTAATTAGAGCAATTCTATCTGCCATACCCAGGGGGAGTCTCTTCAAAGTTTGTATTTTATCTTTTTATCCTACTAAGCAGAGGATCAATATTTAAGATTGAAACGTTAGAGACCTCCTTAGAGAGAATATATATATATATATATATATATATACACATCCCCATCCAAGTAGGAAAAGCTTACCCCAAGAGCCAAAATCCGTATTCCCGATCTAAGCCTTTGGTAAGAGGGATGAAAACAGATTTTGTCTGATTTATCTCAAACCCAGAGAAGGACCTTCTATAAGTTCAAAAACCACCTCAATAAAAGTATTCGTTTCAGTAATAAATAGTAGAATATCGCGTACAGGGAAATCTTTTCCTCCCTGGACCCTTTAGTCTCTCCTCTCTTCTAATTAAAATTGCCAGTGGTTCTATTGCTAGAGCAAAGAGAAATGGAGAGAGGAGGGCAACCTTGTCCAATACCTCTCCCCAAACAAAAGATATCCAAAACTTCACCATTTACTCTTTACTCTTCATGTAGGATGATAGTATAAAACCTTAATCCATTTAAAAAAATAAAAGTCTGGTATACCAAATCTAGACAAGGAGGTCTTCATGTATAAGATATCCAGTTCATTGATCTCAGTAAAAGAACAAAGGAAAACCAGTAAAACATTAATTTGGAGGATCTACGAAATGAAACAATATCTCCAGCAGGTAATGAAACATTCTATATATTTTTTTTTTTATTAAGAATACCAATAAGTATTACATTTTCTTAATGATATAACTTTCATTTTGCTTAATACCTGAACAAGCTTATGTAAACATTGAGGGTTCCTGTTCCATTCAGAGTAAAATACAAGTTGTAAAAAAAAAAACAAAAAAAAAAAAAAAACACACACACACAAATCCTATAATTCTAATACAAACTGGTTAAAAACTTTTTCCTACCAAAAGGTTATGGAAAATGTTAAAATCAGTTTATTGCACGTTGCTCCACACTTCTAGTGTCAGTTACACAAAGAATCTTTTGGAAGTATTTAAAGGGGTTATGTAAATCTACTGGTCTATCTTTAGGACAGGCTATCATATTTGATCGATGGAGGTCCGAATAACCCATTTAAATGGACGAAGCTGTAAAACCCTGCACAGACACTACAAATGTGCCGGTGTGGTGCAGTGCGAAGCGGTGTACACAATTAAGGGGAAGAGGTGCTCACAGATGGGCCGCTGCCTGTTCGAGCAGCAGATGGGTGGTGGCATGTAGTAGGACCCCCACCGTTTAATGTAAAACGGATAGGATATCCTGAGGATAGACCATTAATACCTACTGAATAACCCCCTTTAAAATGTAATGCAGTAACACTTTCAGTGCTGCTTTCTCTTGCAAGCAGAGCAGTATTTGCTTGCAGCCGGTGACCAGCTTATGGATGGTAGCCACCCTGCAGCCTATCGTGACATTACAATTTAAATCACAAAATTTATTGACAGCCTTAAAGGTGTTGTACAGGATTAGAAAAACAGAACGGTTTTCTTCTAAAAAGAGCGCCACACCAGTCCATGGTTTGTGCCTGGTATTGCAACTCAGCTCCACTGACGTGAATAAGGCTCAGCTGCAATACCTATGGACAGGTGTGGCACTATTTTTGGAAGAAAGCAGCCATGTTGTTCCAATACTGGACAACCACTTTACAACAAGTTAAATATATCTTAAAAAAACAACAAAAAACACTTCATAAAATGCTTCTTATAATTATTACATTCAATAAAAAGTTTACAAAACCAAGTCTACATTTCCATAAATATATTTTGTACACTGCAAAACAACTATATACAAAGTAAAAAAAAAAATACAAGTCTCTCAATATTGCACTCCGGTTGAGCGTGAATCCACTTCATCACTTGATGTAAATGGGTCATCACTATTTAGGGCTTCCCGTGCCTTGATCCTTAAGCATTTGGGACAGTCGTTTGTCTTAAAGCATTCCTTGTGATAGCACGCTTTACAAGCTAGAAGGACAAAGAGGAAACAACATGATATACTGTAATACATAACCTATCTACACAGATACGGATCAACACTGAGCGATTAGTGTCTTAACCCCTTAATGAGCGGGCCTGAAAAGGCCTTAATGACCAGCTACATTTTTCTGTTTTAACCGCTCTGCCTTTCGGAGCCATAACTTTTTTTTATTTTTTCATTGACGTGGCCTTACGAGGCCTTGTTTTATGCAGGACAAATTGTATTTTTTTTTTTTCACGGCGTGAATATATAAAAATAAAAAAAAGTGATCGACAGTTTTTCTAGCTTATTTTTTATTCCGTTAATCTTTCACGCTAAATAACGAGTTAGATTAATTCTTCAGGTTTTTATGGTTGTTTAGATACCTAATACGTGTAGGTTTTTTGTTTTTATTAAGTGACGCTATAAAAGAGGGGAGTTCCCTTTGATCATGCCACAGTCACGGACTGCGGCGATCAAAGTGTGAAACAGCTGGGTTCCGAATGTTTTTCAGACCCCAGCTGTATTTAGCAGGCTGCTCTAAGATCAGGAACTGTAAGTTGCGGCTCCTGCTTAGAGGATACCGAGTGCTCATCAGCCTCTTCTACAGCGACGCCAAAAAACGTCGTTGTAGATGAATCACTTGCACCGCCTGCCATCAAGAGATGGTGGGCGGTCGTTAAGGGGTTAAGGAAAGCATGGTGCCCTAGACAAGAATGACCCAGACTATTTTTGGATAATTTATAACCCCACAACACAGGCCATCAACATCCAAAAGCCAATTACAAGATAAGGACAAATAACGTGTTAACAACCAGCGACCTAGCATTACTAGAACTCCGTACTATGAAACGACAACCGGCAAGCCGCAGTCTGCAGTCCCTAGATCTATACGTGGCATCAGGACAGGTCAATTACAACACTTAGTATGGCTAAGACAAAAAGGGCTGTTTGCAATTCACATATAATGTAATTAGGGCAGTGTTGCAGACAACCTATAGAGTGGGGGGGGGGGGGGGGGGGGGGGGTCCACATGCTGCAGACTTCTGCAGTGTTAGGCCCTTTTCACACGGTTTTTTCCTTCCACGGGAGGGATATCAACATATCCCACTGTATAAGCTTGCAGTGAAATACAACGCCAAAATCATGGGCACAGCGCTACCTGAAGCACTGTGCCCGGCATAGCTCCTAACGTCACTGTCCATATATGGACAGCGGTGTCAGGAGCGTCAGTGCTCTGGTCAGGAACGCCAGACACCACCCGCATAGTGGCCCTAGCCCAGGGAAGCTCCAGTGACTTAGCTTCCCCAGGCAGAGATAGCAGTCGGGCGCTCAGACTGCTTTAATGTTCACGTGGTTGTGGCGGATAGGGCCACCATGCAGGCGGGCCGGTCAGTCTCTGCGGTGTTGGGAATCTTCAGCGATATATAGATATATACACACACACAAATACATCACTGTACCAGCCAAACAGAGGTCAAAAGGACACTTTTGTTTGGCCTCCGTTAGGCTAATGGAGCCCTATGAACAGGTTTAAACATAGGGTAGAAACATCATGTGCACAGGACCTTACATGTGACTTCGGACGCGGATTTCAAAATTGCTTATAAAATATCCACTATGCCGTTAATTACACTTTATATTCAGAGGTGTCGTGTTTTTTTTTGTGTGTTTTTTTTTAGTGTACTGTAAATTGCAGCAAAATTTCAGAATCCGCACTGGCAGTCCGCAGCGTTTTAGCAGTATGTGAATTCACCCTTAACGTGAACGGCTTGTCACACAAACTTCATTTTCTAAACACACAGGTCCAGTACGTCACAAACATATCTTGAGAACATTTAAAGGGAATGTGTTGCCAGAAAAACATGTTTTTTTTTTAAAAATTAAACATTTAGTGTGTGGGTGATTAAACATGGTTCAAATTTTTTTTATTTTTTTCACGAGTCAGGAAATAGTCAGGAAATATTATAAATTAATTCTAATTTATAATACTACCCATTTTTGGTCACTAGATGGAGCTAGTTCCCAAAATTGCAGCATTGCAACATTGGGTTAAAAGCCCTCGCTCTAGTGAGCTCTCAGCATCCCCCCCTCCTTTATCCTGGCTAGTGCCGGGATAAACGAGGGGTTTGAAAGGTTTAACCTCCTACACTGTGTGTCGCCATTTTTTGAGGTAACCCACAGTGTAGTAGGTTTACATACAGTAGTAAACACACACACAAACATACATTGAAATCTCTTACCTGCTCCTGCCGCCGCGGCTCCCTCCGGCCCGTCCGCTCCCTTTGCTGCCGCTGTTCCATGTGCACAAGTCCGGAAGCCGCGACCGGAAGTAGTAATATTACTGTCCGGCCGCGACTTCCGGTCCACAGGAAAATGGTGCCGGACGGCGCCAATTTCGAATAGGACTGTGTGGGAGCGGCGCATGCGCAGTTCCCACACAGACGCCGTACACGGCAGTCAATGGGACGGGAGCCGTTCGCAGTCCCTATGGGACTGTGGCTGCCGTACTCCATGTCTGTGTGTGTCGTTAATCGACACACACAGAAATGGAACAAAAAATGGCAGCCCCCATAGGGAAGAAAAAGTGTAAAAATAAGAAACAGTAAAACACAAACACACAAATGAAAATAAACGTTTTTATTAAAGCACTAACATCTTTAACATATAAAAAAATTATTTGTGATGACACTGTTCCTTTAAATTGCCTCCAAATAAACAGGCAATAGTAACCCACGCCTTTCCTCAGCCTTATTTACTATACATACCTTCACATCTCCTGCAAATTTCAGTCTGGAATGGGAAGATCACATTAGAATTTTGGCAAAATTCACAGATAAAACCCTTGGCTTTGCACAACTATAAAAACAAAAACAAACAAACAAAAAGGATTTTTAATATTTTCATTTTTGTAGTAGGCATATTATATACTCTATAATATTTTTAGAGCCATCAATAGGCACATCTATTAATTCCGTTTAAACAGGCCCTAAATCTGCCTCTAAAGTCAGCAAGTTTTCCAGTGTGTATTTTGGAGTCGGCATCCAAAAACAGATTTTGATGACCAAATTTTGACCAGTTTCTCTTTTCAGCTTTGTAACCCCTTCCCCCTGCATGCATTCTGGGCCTTAATGACCAAAAGCAAAATTAGCAGTTTCACTAGGTCTTTATTTAATTGGTTATGTTATAGGAAACGAATGTATCCCTACAAATTTGGTATGGTTTTTTTTTCAGCAGGAAACAGGGCTTTATTTTGGTGGTATATACTATAGGTTTTCTTTTTTTTTTCTTAAAAATCAGTTTTCTTCAATTTCTTGTGACATTTTTTTAAATAAATAAAGTTTTTACTTTTGCATGCCTCTAGATTTCTGAATTTGTTCTGATTGCTTGGAAACCAAATATGTTGGTGTATGTTATCTCACGGATACTAAGCAAGGCCTCAAACTAAAAGTGTCCAATTTTGGCTAAGGATGACTGTTTCCAAAGCTGATATTTAGGCACCATAGTGTCTTTGCAGAGGCCCTGCTGTGGTGTCGGATCATAAAAATACACCTAAAAAGGAGCCAATCTGGGAAAGAAGACCAGGGTTTTTACCTATTAGTATAATTTGTACCTAGGCCTTTCCGATTTTTTGATGAAATGACAAAATATATAAAATGTTTAGGACACTATGTATTATCATAGACCTGAAGATATTCATCTAGGGGTATATAGTGAAGGGGAAAAAAAAATATAAAAAAATAAATAAAGCTTTTCCCTAGCAGATGTAAAGACCACCACCCAGAATAATCATTGACAAGTTCACTTTCACATAAGGAATCCCTCCCTATTTTGGCTCTCCCTAATTCAGTAATTTGCTACTGTACGGTAGGTCTCAAAGCATGGGTAATTACACAGTCCTGTTTTTGAAGGGCAAAAAAACAAACAGTGTATCCCTTCTTCGGCCATTTTTTCTGCAAACTTTGCATCTCTTCTGCGGATACATTTGCGTCTCAGTGGCAGGGACAGGATGTAAAAAGTGACGCTCCAGGAGTCTGACATCTTCTGACTCATGGCGTCCTACTTCCCCTCCTTCAAATAAAAGACGTTCAATAATTTTTGTCTTGGAATTCCAGATATGTCATGGTTCCCTGGGCCTTTTTGTATATTACACGAGAATTGATAGTAGAAACCTGCATCAGATATATTGCTACTTTCTTGTACCAGGCTATAGTTTTCCTTTTGATCAAATAAGGTTGGAGAGCCTGGTCTGAAAGGTCGACGCCACCCATGAACCTGTTGTACGCTGTAATACAGAGCGGTTTCTGTCTGTTCGCAGCAGCGCCTCTCTCTCTGATAGTGACCTTGGTGTCAGTGTATATAGTGCTCAGCATAAAAACCTCTCTCCAATCATTGCACTTAAGTGCAAGAAGTTCATCACTTCCCCTTTGCCAGGCGCATTGAGAGAATTTGTGGTGGCAATCCTTTGCGGTTTCTGTGAACTGTCCCACAGGCCCCCGTTTTGTCAGCGTGAAGGCTTTTGAAAAGTGGCACGTTAGAATAAAAATGGTCAGTGTACGCTCTGTAGTCTTTTTGAAGGAACGGCTGCATAAGGTCATAGACTATTTTTCCACTTGCACCAAGGTTTTGTGGGCATCCTGGGGGATTTCATGGTCTCTGCCCTCATATATATATTTAAGCCGCATGTGTAACCGGTCTTACTCACACATTTTATATAGCTTTACGCCATATCTCGCTCTCTTTGATGGTATGTACTGCCTAAAACACAAACTGCCTCTTGAAATTTACAAGGGATTCATCCACACGTCAGGAGTGTAGGATTTTAGAAATGAATCTTTTAGCGCAGTAATAAAGGGCCTCAGCTTGTGAAGGCAATCGTGCCCAGGATCACTTCTTGGCAGGCTTTCGAAATGGTTACTAAAATACAGGAAACGGATTAAAGCCTCATACCTGCTCTGGGACATTGACAGAAAAACTGGGGTTACACGAATAGGACTTGCTGCCCAGTAAGAACAGGTGGACGTTTTTTTTTGTTTTTTTTTTTTACAATGCCCATATTCAGAATGAGCCCTAAAAAATATTTTTATCTCGGACATTGGTAGGAACCCAGACCCTTGCATAACCAAATACAGGCTTTTCCGTCAAAAACTGCCTCACATAAAGGTTCGTCTGGTCCACAATTAATTGCAAAAGCTTATCCGTAAAAAAATAAAATAATGAAAAACATTGTGTGGGGCAAAATTCGTGGTGTCAATGTCTATGCCCAGAGTTGACAGAAATTGGGGCACCTGAGGGATAAAGTTTGCTGCAGGATCCCCAAATATTGGCAGTACTAGTTACCGCATGTGCGCCTGTGGCTCTGGCAACAGCAGCATCTTCCATAGGGGGAGTTGTTGCTGAAGCGTCTGAAGCAGTACTGGTAGGATCATCATAAAATATTTCCGCTTCAGAAAGCGGTTCCTGTGTCAATGCCTGAATCAGGGCACAAGATAGCATAAGCTTGCTCTGCGCGCCATTCTAATAACAGTTAACAAAATTTTAGTATTTTTTTTTATTTTCAATTTACTAGAAAAATGGGATGGGGGTTATTACAATGTAATAAGGTATTTTTTTTTTGTGGTTTTCACTGTAACCATTTGTAACTATTCTCCCCACAGGTCTCTGTCTCTCCTCTCACAAAACCACAACTGAGAAGAGAGGCGGAGAGCAGAGGAGGGAGCCCGCTGTTTACATTCCGCGGGTGATCGCTGTAATAGGGTGCCCTAACGTTGTCTCCAAGCCCCCAGCTATCACTTAACAGCTGGGGTTTGGAAATATCCGCGCTGCTTTCAGCGTGATCTTTTTCTAAAGTGCTTCCGTGAAAAGGCGGCCCTCTAGAATAAAGCCCACTAACGACCACCGTGAAAAGGTGTATCAGCAGTCACTAAGGGGTTAAAAAGAAAAGCATAAATAAAAGATAGAACAGCCCACTGGAAGCTTTGATTAAGGGCTCTTTCACACGACAGTTTGCGCCGTCCGGGTCCTGTCCTTAACCCGTGGAAATATAGGACATGTTCTCTTTCCACGGTTCGGAGAGTCGGCTCCATTATCGGGGTACCACTCAGATGCTGTGATAAACGGCACTCGGTCGTGCACAAGAACCCGTAGCAGAAAGCGCGCATTGATTTAAATCTGCTTTTTTTTTTTTAACTATGGGAGGCAAAAGAGGCGTTTTCCCGGTTTACGATGTGGAAAAGCATCAGAATCCCCTTGGTAACCACCAATATGCCTTTTCACGGCGGTCACTTAGGGGCCTTAGGCTAGGCCGTCGCCTTTTCACGGCGGCCCAGTCTAAGCCCTGCACGGGTGTCCAGTGCAGGCTGGAGCCGGGGCTCGGCTGTCTAATGACAGCCAGGCTCCTGCGCCAACAACCGCGATCGACGTTTACTTCGATCGCAGCCGTTTAACAAGTTAAGTGCTGCAGTCAATAGCGACCACAGCATTTAACTTTTTTACAGAGGGAGGGGTTCACTCTCTCACCCATTGGCGGCCCGCAAATGCAATCGCAGGTCTGATAAAAGCCCCCAGGTCTGCCCTGGGCATATGCCTATTAGGAAGCGCCAGAGGCACGTCCTAATAGATTGCCTGTTAGATTTACACTGGCAGGCAATAATGTTTTGGCTTTACAAAAGTATACCAAAGCATTAGAGCAGCGATCGCATAGTAGAGTCCCCTAGTGGGACTAAAAAAAAGTAGTAATATGAAATACAATTTAAAAAAAAAAAAAATTACAGTAAAAAAAATAAAAATAAAACCATTCTTTTTTCCATAAATCGTGGTTTTATTTAGTAAAAAATAAAGTACACATGTATGGTATCGCCGTGACCGTAATGACAAACAATAAAGTTAATGTAATTTAAGCTGCAAGGTGAACACCATAAAAAATAAAAAAAAAAGGCGAAATTGCTATTTTTTTCCATTGCCCCCCAAAAAAGTTATACTAAAAGTTCATCAATAAGTTCCATGTACCCCAAAACAGTACCAACCAAAACTAAGTCTCGTCCCGCAAAAAAAAACATTGATGGAAAAATAAAACAAAAAACAATTACGGCTCTTGGAAAGAGACGATGCAAAAACAATTAATTTTAGTTCAAAAGTGTTTTTATTGAGCAAAAAAAAGTCAAAAAAACCTATACATATGTGGTATCGTCGTAATTGTACCGACCCATAGAATAAAAGGTAAAGTGTTATTTACGCCGCACAGTGAACGGCGTCAATTTAAAACGCATAGAACAATGGTGGAATTTCAGGGTTTTTTTTCTATTCCCCCGAAAAAAGTTAATCAAAAAGTATGTACCCCAAAATTGCGGCATTAAAAAGTAAAACGAATCCTCATACAGCTATGTCAACAGAAAAAAAAAAAAAAAAGTTATAGCTCTTTGAATGAGACTATAGAAAAACGAAAAAATTAGCTTGGTCATTAGGGCCTAAAAGAAGCTGGTCACTAAGGCCTCATGCACACGACCGTAAAAACACCAGTTATTACGGGTCGTAATTACGACCCGAAATAACGGGCCCATAGACTTCTGTTGGCCACGGGTACCTTCCCGTTTTCGCACAGAAAAAGATAGAACATGTTCTATTTTTTTTATTTTACGGGCTGTGCTACTATACTTTATAATGGGAGCACGGCTCGGAAAAACGGCTGGCTGCCCGTGGCCGGCCGTGCTCGTAATTACGAGCACGGTCGTGTGCATGGGGCCTAAGGGGGTTAAAAAAAACGCGCTTGAACATAACCTTACAGGTAAAGTCAGTACAATAGATTTGCATAGGTGAACAGAGAGGGCATGTGTTGAAATACCACACATTACAGAATATCAGACAAAGTTCAAGGTTAATGGACTTCTACCAGTTGAATAAAATACATGAGGTAATAAACAAAAAAGCAGTCACCCTGAAAAACTCTGCAATAGGAAGAGCCGCAGAAATCAATAATTTAATCTTTAATTTTTTTTTATCAAATAATGTCAGATGAATGAGCTTCACTTACCTTTTAAACTGAGTCGTCAGGCAAGAAATTTGTTTAGAATACGCTTCTAACTCTGCCTAACCCCTTCCAAGAACAGACATTTTTTGGATTTTCCCTTTTGTCTTTTTTTTTCCAGCTATATAGTTTTTTTTGCAGGACAAGTTTTAGATTTTCACCATTTACTGTACCAAATAATTTAGTGGGAAAGTTTTTTTTTCCCATTCCAACCTATATATTTATTTATTTTTTGGTGGGGTTGTTTTCAATTTTTGGGGCATCCATGTAGTAAAAATGGCATTTTAACTTATACTGTGGGTCAATACAATTACGACAATACAAAATCTATAGTGTGTATTTTTTTATGTTTTACAAGGGGAAAAAATAAATAAAAATGATCGTTAAAAATAAGATTTGTGTTTTGTTTTCATAGTCGGAGAGCTAGAACTTTTCTTTTTTTGTCAATTAATCGGTATGAGGGCTTATTTTTTTGCGGAGCGAGCTGTGGTTTTGATCTCATTACACATGTACAAAAATATAATAATTGGACAGTACAGAGATCCTTCTAATGATCTTTTTCCACCTAGGCCTGTAACAAGGACAAGGGGGAATCCTCTATGTCTAGAGGAATGAAGGTTTCACCATCACAGATGGGGATTCTTTACTGTGAGAGCAGTGAGACTATGGAACTCTCTAGCGCAGGATGTTGTGATGTTTTATTCTTTGAACAAGTTTGAGGACCTGGATGCCTTTCTTGAAAAATATAAAATTACAAGTTATGTACTAGATTCTGAAAATGAGATGTAAATCCAGGGATTTATTCTGATTGCAACATGTGGAATAAGGGAGGAATTTTTCCCCTAATGAGGCAATTGGTAACTACATAATAGGATCTTTTGCTTTCCTTCTGATCAACCTTGTAGGATCATAGGTTGAATTTGATGGACTTTTGTCAGCCATACTAAGTTAGTTCAGATGCTAATAGGTCTGCTTTATTTTCAAGAAACTGGGCCACACTTGTCCATGGGCTGTATATGGTAATGCAGCCTAGCCTCATTCAAGTGAATGGGCCGAAGCTACAATACCAACATTTTTGTAAGTCATTGTCATTCTCCACAGCCCATGGCTATATAGTTGGCTCCAGAAATAACGGAATGCATATAGTCCCATAAGTCTTTAGTATAAGTTGAAACAGCCACATACCGCACATATTTCCACGTGGGCTACAGCCAGAGCCAGGAGCTCACGCAGTTCGGGCAAGAGGGTTTTCTGTTTGACGTTAAACAAGTCCGCCAATGTAAAGAGATGCAGCTCCTCAGTCAGGTGAGAGGGGACCTCTTCAAAGGCCTGCACAACACTGTTTCCCAAAATGAAAAATAATTACTGAGAATTTGCATAGTTCTTATGACCATTTGTAAAAATGATGGCCCAAAACCATTACTGATCATCAACACGACGAGCATCCGAGATGAGCTCTCCCAGAAAACTAACAGAATTAGCCTTTGGTAGGGCGACCAAACCGCGTTCCAGTCAAGTCTGAGTTCACACGTCGCAGACTTTCATTTTCAGGATTTTATCCTGTGCAATGCAAAAGGGTCAGATGTGTGTCAAATACGCAACAAAATCCACAATGTGTGAACTCAGCCTTTAGGCTTCGTATGAATCTGCGTTCTTGTTTTCCATTCTGGTCAGTCATAGGAGCTGAACAATGAAAAACTTGAAGCGCAGGCTCCGTTACATGACTAGTCAATGGCTTCCGTAAGCGCTGTTGTCAATTGGCGTTGTGGGGTTTCCATCATGGTCTTCATTGCTTTATTCCACAAAATAACTGTATGGTGTGCTATTTTTGCCTGGCACAGCATACGGTCAATGGGTTCCGTCGGCAACCGGCGGGTTCCGTTGTGCAACAGAACCGCTGGTTGCATTACTCCCTAGTTCTGCTCCTCTGAACGACGGAATGCTTCAACGCAGGTGTGAACACAGCCTAACTCTCAATGGACAGTGTCAGAGTGCGCAGGTGTCAACTTTAACTGCAACTTCCGTGCAGTAATTAGGATTTTACCACAATTGAGGCTGGACAAGTTCACACGGTCATTATATTTCCTATTCAATTACCAGCCACCCACATTACAAATGTACGAGTTCTAGATTACAGTAAAGAAGAAACCTGTTCATGACTCTGCAGATCACAAACCAAAAACTGGATCTTACCCATCAGCAAAACGACAAGTCGTCACTAGCTTCCTGATGTGAATTAGCTGTTGCTGCACTTCCTACGGGAAAAAAAAAATTCTTACAATATAATCTTCTTCTATAGTGCCACGTTCAGCTGATGCTAGGGTTACATAGCGAACCTTGTTGCTGTGACACTGCATGTATTACTTTCAATAGATTGAACTTTGAGTGGTTACTGTGTGAAGCTTTGTTTACACTGGTAGTTTCAGTAAAAATGTCAGAACAGATAAAATTTGAGGAAAGACATTGATAATAGTTTCCGTTAACCCAACCAACTAAACTCATTGACTTTGATTTTAGTTAGGTTTTAACGGATTTTGATGGGCAGAATAGCTCAGTCTGCAGCACTATTCTACCCAGTAAGGCTTTAGATTTGAACAGTTAAAGTGTAACAAACTTTTAAAAAAACTTTGACATGTCAGAAGTTTTGATCGGTGGGGGTCCGAGCACATAGACCCCCAACGATCGCTAAAACAAAGCGGCATTGTATTGTAATGTATGATCTTTGTTTTGTTGCTTGACTTGTTTAGGATGCCACAAACTAAAAAAGGAGATCACAATTTATTATGACACTGTATTAATAGTTGTGACAGACAAGTTCCCAGAAGTTACTAAAGCTCTGTTCACATTGGCGTCAAGGCTTCGTGTTTCTAATGGATCTATTTTTAAAGGCTAAGTAAACTTTTTTTTTTTAAAAGGTTGACATGTCAATGATATGTCAGAAGTTTTGATCGGAGGTCCGCCACCGATCGCTAAAACAAAGCGGCAGAAACGCTTGGGCGAGTGCTGTGCTGCTTCGTTTCTGATCCGCTTTCCTCTATGCAGTGTACGGCCTCAACAGAAAGTCTGAGTCTGTACACCGCTCGCTTGGCCGTGCAGAAACGAAGCAGCAGAGTTCACCCGAGCTCTTCTGCCACTTTGTTTAAGCGATTGGTGGGGGTCTCAGTGCTTGGACCCCCAATCAATACTTCAGACGAGTCACTATGACATGTTAAAAGTTTTAAAAAAAAGGATTAGTTGGTTACCCTTTAAAAATGGATCCATTACAAACAGAAACCTTGACACCAGCGTGAACAGAGCCTTAGTAACCTCCGGGTCTGCCACAACTACTAGTTAACCTATACAGAATAATAGGGTCATAAGAGATAGTAATCTCCTTTCAATTTGTGGCATCCTTAAGTCAAGCAACACATAACAAAGATCATACATTACAATACAGATAAAAACTTTTAATGGGTGAAGTATATTCATATACAGTAAATAAGAACATTACTGACCTGGACTCGGCTTAGGTCCTTCACTTTCTTGTACAGAGCTGGGTTTTCACTCTGCACATTGAATGTGTGGCTGTCCCATATTTTATCTAGAATGCTTTTCGAGAAGTTGCTGACGTAGTATTTACTGAATGTCCATCTCAAGAGAATGCGGCCTGGAATGGAGCTCTCCAAGTAATGATGACAGCAATCGCAGAAATACTTTCCTAGGTAATCACAATACCGTAGCCTGTTGGTGTACCCTGCACAAAAAAATAAAATAAAATGTGCATAGTTTCATTTCATAAACAAGACTACTACCACCATCATTTGTAGGACACATCCTGTAAATGATGTATTATTGAACGATACCATTCCTAGTTTATGAGCTATGGTGAGCCACCTTCCACAGGCAACACACACACACAAAATCAAGGATGAGCACAGGAACAGAAAATTCCTTGTTATCACTATGTGTCATTGCAGTCATCACACACCGTATTGGTATGTGGGGTTAAGACCGCACAGTAAACAGGGGCGGAAATCACCTATCCCATAATGCAAGTACCAATGCATAATAAGCTGTGGAATGAAATCAGTGTTTAAAGCATCCAAACATGAGCATTACACAGGAAATATCCAGGAGGGAGAAAATAAAAAATTAAAAACAGGGTTTAAGACCGTTCTGTGTTGAAAAGCAGTGCCAGGTTATCAGACATTCTGGATCATCAGATGCCAGATTAAAAGACTTTACAGTAAACCACGTGTGCAAACTTACTTGGCTCTACTTTTGTTCCACAGCCAGCACAAAAATAGTTTTGTGATGCTACAACTACATCCCTTCTGAAAGACAAAAAAAAATATAAGCCAAAATTAAAATGCTCTGCTTGCCTATAGAGGATACGGTTGATAACCATCATAACTTGTATCTGCAGAACTCTGACAATACGGATTCACACTGGAGTTGTGGGGACAGTTGTATATGGACCATGGCTACATGCAGGGAGAATCTATAGAGGCGGAGGGGTTGTATATGGACCATGGCTACATGCAGGGAGAATCTATAGAGGCGGAAGGGTTGTATATGGACCATGGCTGCATGCAGGGAGAATCTATAGAGGCGGAGGGGTTGTATATGGACCATGGCTACATGCAGGGAGAATCTATAGAGGCGGAAGGGTTGTATATGGACCATGGCTACATGCAGGGAGAATCTAGAGAGGCGGAGAGGTTGTATATGGACCATGGCTACATGCAGGGAGAATCTATAGAGGCGGAGGGGTTGTATATGGACCATGGCTACATGCAGGGAGAATCTATAGAGGCGGAGGGGTTGTATATGGACCATGGCTGCATGCAGGGAGAATCTATAGAGGCGGAGGGGTTGTATATGGACCATGGCTACATGCAGGGAGAATCTATAGAGGCGGAAGGGTTGTATATGGACCATGGCTACATGCAGGGAGAATCTATAGAGGCGGAGAGGTTGTATATGGACCATGGCTACATGCAGGGAGAATCTATAGAGGCGGAGGGGTTTGTATATGGACCATGGCTACATGCAGGGAGAATCTATAGAGGCGGAGGGGTTGTATATGGACCATGGCTACATGCAGGGAGAATCTATAGAGGCGGAGGGGTTGTATATGGACCATGGCTACATGCAGGGAGAATCTATAGAGGCAGAGGGGTTGTATATGGACCATGGCTACATGCAGGGAGAATCTATAGAGGCGGAGAGGTTGTATATGGACCATGGCTACATGCAGGGAGAATCTATAGAGGCGGAGAGGTTGTATATGGACCATGGCTACATGCAGGGAGAATCTATAGAGGCGGAGGAGTTGTATATGGACCATGGCTACATGCAGGGAGAATCTATAGAGGCGGAGGGGTTGTATATGGAACATGCAGGGTAGTTTGGTGTCTTGCTACAGAATAGCACCGCGGATCAATGTCTGGGCTGGCTTCCTGCACTGTTCCATCCGGTCATTAGGCACTGGGTAGTAAAAAACAACCGGTAACCTCACTAAGATCACATTTCTGTGCCATTCATCCCGTATAGGTCATCCTGAGGGTCAGGCACCAAGGAACGTCTGCAGTTAAACTTCTCTAATAGGATATATAGTCTTATGAGGTAGCACTTGCATGGAACAAAGACATGGGACAGGAAGGGGGATTGTCACCTTCTGACAAGGACTATGGGAAAGGAAACCACACAAAGGATATGGTAATCAACATAGAAATTTCCCCACTGGGTAACAACTACTCCCACAGTTTCTGATAATCAAAATAAAAACAATTTGTCAGTGAGCATTCTGGAAGCTGAAGTTTTGTAGTGTTGTTATCTACTACATGGACAGTGTCAGCATTAACAAATCCACGGAAACTTCTAACACATATTGTATTGTGAATTAGTCACACGGAGCGACTAGGTCATTCATCCGCAGCACCCATTCCCCTATCTAATCTACAGATCTTATCTTATTCACCATTCACTTTTCTTGGAAAATATGCCCCTAGTCAAGCCAAGTGTCAATATATCACATGACTAAAGGAGACAAAAATGTGCCAGTTTTGCAGGATATGTATGTGTATCTTATGACTTGTTTATCACCATGTCAAAACAATACCATAAAGTTTCCCATATCTCAAATTCAATAAGTGCAAAGTGCACGGCAGTTGTTTGGAAAAAAGTTTTATCTTCTCATAAAGCTCGGAATTACCAGTATGATACAGTGAATAGAAAAAGACTATAAATCATTCCAGTTTAAAATGAGACGTATTTCCACTTTTCTCTTGTACAGGGAGTTCCTGAGGGTTCATGTTATGGAATCGTAGCCATTACGTGAACCACCGTATGGTGCTTTTGTGAGGCCCCATATTTTTCCCTAGAAGCAATGCTCATATGGGAGAATACCAACATAAAAAAAAAAAAAAAAATCATGCAATAAAAATGAAAACAATTTTTTTCCCACGGATTCACACATTTTGTAAAAGAAAAACACTCTGAAATCGCGGGCACACAGAGGTACAGTATGAGCCTCTATGTAATTCAGATTTAAAATATAGCCATGTGCATGAAGTCTTAGACTACACACAGAAGCTAGAAACTGTGGCACAACACTTATCCATGGGAATTATATGGAGTCTCACCAGAGTTGCATGAGCTTGAAACTTTCATTTCTGTAGCAAATATACACAAGTTGCTATTAAAGCTGTAGCTTTCCAGAAATCTGTTAGTAGCCTAAGGGTTTGTGCACACGACCTCTTTTCAGACGTAATGGAGGCGTTTTACGCCTCGATTACGCCTGAAAAGACGGCTCCAATACGTCGGCAAACATCTGCCCATTGCTTGCAATGGGTCTTACGATGTTCTGTGCAGACGAGCTGTCATTTTACTCGTCGCTGTCAAAATACGGCGTGTAAAATGACGACTCGTCAAAAGAAGTGCAGGACACTTCTTGGGACGTTTTCTCAGACTATTGAAAACCGCTCCAAAAACGACCATAAAAAACTATGCGAAAAACGCGAGCTGCTCAAAAAACCATCTGAAAATCAGGAGCTGTTTTCCCTTGAAAACAGATCCATATTTTCAGACGTATTTTGTTAGAGCATTTATAATCTGGGGACAGAGCCTCTATCTCCTACATAATCTGATCGGCGCTGTAATGTAGTGAACAGTGGTTTTTATTTAGAAAAAACGATAATTTTTGAGCAAGTTATGAGCAATTTTAGATTTATGCCAATTCGTTTCTTAATAGACAACTGGGCGTGTTTTTACTTTTTACCAACTGGTCATTGTGAAGAGAAGTGTATGACGCCGACCAATCAGCGTCATACACTGCTCTTGATTCATGTTTAGATCTAATGACAGCGTGATCTCGCGAGATCACGCTGTGCTGTCACATACTCCCACAGTAACTTTACTGAAGTGCCTTGAGAGTGAATAGACATCGCCTCCAGCCAGGAAGTGATGTCTATTCACACTCCCGACACTTCGGTAAAGTTTCTGTGGGACTTACTGACAGCGCAGAGTGATCTTGCGAGATCGCACTGTGCTGTGAATACAGATGGACTGTATTAGCATGAATGAAGAGAAGTGTATGACGCTGATTGATCAGCGTCATACACTTCTCTTCACAACGCCCAGTTGGTAAAAAGAAAAAAAAAGAAAAAAAACACACCCAGTTGTCTATTAAGAAACTAATTAGCATTAATCTAAAACTGTTCTTAACTTGGTCAAAAATGATAGTTTTTCAAAATAAAAACCACTTATCTACATTACAGCGCCGATCAGATTATGTAGGAGATAGGGCACTTATAATCTGGTGACAGAGCTGCTGTAAAGAACCTAGCACAAGAAAATATCTCTACAGAGTAAAGAGCCACCTGTTAACATTTATCAGTGGAGCTAGGGCTATTTGTAACTACCAGACATAGTTGGCCCCTCAACTTTGGAGAAACATTATCGGACAGAAAAAAAAAAAAAAAATTCAACCTGTCTAATCTACATTTCTCTTATACCAACTATTGAACAAGATTCAGTCCTAAAGTAGGGCTCATGCACACATCAGTGACCTTCTATACGGCCACAAATCACAGATCGCACATGGATTGCTTGCGTGTGCGGTCCGCATTTTTAACGGACCAATGAATAGAATGGCCGAGATTGATCCGCAATAATGGACAGGGATAGGACCTGTTCTATAACTTGCGGAATTAACACCTGGATCCGCAAAACAAATGAATGGGTGCATGAGCCCATAGAAATGAATAGGTCAATGTGCTGTCTGTTAAAAAAACGAAAAAAAAAACAAAAAACAGATAGCACACTGAAGATCACTGAAGTATGCATGAGCCCTTAGACTGGCAAAAGGACCCACTGACATATCTAATGTCTATTGGCAACTTTACAATCATGAACTCTTGAGGAAAATTAACATCTTTAATGTAAGTCACTTCTTTCTCATTTAAGTCCATTCATCCATAAAATCTTTATTACGGTGAGAGCAATTAATAAAAATGATAACGTACTTGATGTATGGATGCACAGTGGTAATAATCTGGAACCGTGGAGGAGACCAGACTTCTGTATCCATCATTCTGACCCGTTTAATCTCCTCTACGAGACTCACACTAGATTCAAATTCCTCTGGAATGGCATTTTTACAAGACATCTAGGAGACAAGACAACATTAGAATCATTAATCCTTCCCTTCAGAATATATATTTTCTATCTAAGTAGCTGTAAGGAGGGAGCTCCATTGATAGAAATTCATGTACAGAATTCTACTCCTAAAGAGGCTCTGTCACCACATTATAAGTGCCCTATATTGTACATGATGTGATCGGCGCCGTAATGTAGATTACAGCAGTGTTTTTTTTATTTAGAAAAACGATAATTTTTGATGGCGTTATGACCTATTTTAGCTTTATGCTAATGAGTTTCTCAATGGACAACTGGGCGTGTTTTACTATATGACCAAGTGGGCGTTGTACAGAGGAGTGTATGACGCTGACCAATCTACGTCATGCACTCCTCCATTCATTTACTCTGCAGATAGCGATATAGCTATATCGCTATGTGCAAACACATAAACACACTATAACATTACTGCAGTGTCCTGACAATGAATATACATTACCTCCAGCCAGGACGTGATGTGCATTCATTCTCCTGACCACTTCTGTAGCGTCGCTGTGATTTACAGCACAGCACAGCGAGATCTCACTGTGAATGACAGTTTACAGCGTAATCTCGCGAGACTACGCCTGCTGTGTTGTAAATCACAGAGACGCTACAGAAGTGGTCAGGAGAATGAAAATTTGCCCTGGGGCCCATATGAATCTAGTTATGCCACTGACTAGTATTTACTGGCTAAAAGTGTCACATAATACCCGTACACAGTTTGTTAACCGTTTTGAGGAACGTACTGTCTCCATCTTGTTTCTTGTCGGGAGCTTCACGTCTTCATCCACTTGAGTCCATTGTTGTCGGAAAGCCCTGTACAAATTCCTGACTGTTTGTTCAGCAGTGTTCGAAACTGCGAGATCCGTTCTTGAAAATACATTTGCAGACATAGTTAGCCATTCATTCTATTCCAATCCATCCACAGGGAAACGGCTCAAAAATCCAATCATACCTTTCAGTTGTGTCAATGGACTCCTTTTTAGCTGTCAGTTTCTCATAGTCTTCCAGTTCTGTGCGAGATGGGAAATAAAATTAAGATTTAGTTAGTGCTAAATTGCCTGAAAATGTATACTGTATAAATGAAAAGAAACACGTTTTAAGCAGTTGAAGGAGTAGAATAAAATAGCGAAATATTACTACACTTCTCAATTCCCGGTACAGAATTTCCAAAAAGGCCTTGAAAATAAGCAACAATCCGAAAGATTTTAGAAATACGGTTAAATACTGCTGTGTCAATACTAGCGATAGAGTTGTAACTACTTCTAATTTATATTTATGAAATAGAAAAATTGTTTGTCACCATCAAATTGTTAGAAAACGGCAACATTGTGGACAAAGTATTTAAATTGAACTCAGGTAGGACAAAAATATCACGGTAATATGAGACATAATATGTCAGAAAAAAAACAGAGTAAGGGCCTGTGTTCACATCAGCGTTGGCTTTCCGTTCCCGGGTTCCGTCTGGTGAACCCCGCAACGGAAAGTCAAACTGAAACCACAGCTACCGTTTCCATCCCCATTGATATCAATGGTGACTGAAACGGAAGTTGTGGTTTCAGTTTGACTTTCCGTTGCGGGATTCACCCGACGGAAACCTCCGACGGAACTCCGGAACGGAAAGCCAACGCTGATGTGAACAGGCCCTAACTTTAGTGACTTATTACTCCAGGACAACATTTCGGGTAGTATTTGACCTTTTTATTTAAAAATTGTTTATACTTTGGGAGTTTGAGATGTTTTTTGGGAGAGAGTGTAAACATGAGATTAAGAGCGCAGCTTAGGATATGCAACACTTTTTCAACCCGGTTGTCTACACTGCAGCCCAGAGGTTCAGTCCAGTTCTGTAGTCCGTTATTACGATTTCTCCTTCATCTTACTGGAGTAACTTGCAGAGTTTCCATTGCTTTATGGTCAGTTTATCACATGCATAAGGATCAATTTACCTATTATCACAAATTCATCAGAGTCCTCAAAGATTTCAGAGGTTGTGGAGCCTTCAGATTCTTCTTCCTCCTCAAATATGGTTTCAACAGGAGGAGAATTCTGCAACGCAGCTAAGCCTGTAATTCAGACAGAATAAGTCATTGTACTGCTCTCAAAAAAGGTCATTTCTTGCACGGCCAATTATAAAAACTCATACAACACAAAGGCCTCCTGCATCATGACGAAGGCGATCAGGTTTCTATAAAAGCTCTCTATGCAGTGAGCAACAGGAGCTTAAACCAGGCAGTCAGCAACTCACAGTCCCGTCACGGACCACCTCATCCTGGGTATTATGCGTAGACAGTGAAATCATCTACTTAGACGTGGGGCTAATAAGTAATACGTTTGGTTATTACTTTCACCATACGCTTTCTAGAGCAGTGGTAAACTGCCTGAATACACCATAACATGTCATTCATAGTCATATGGATTAAAAACCGGTTGTTCTGCCTATTGACGAGACAATTTAATACTAGTAAGTCATGTGTAAACGGAAAATAGACAAAAACACCGAGCATAAAAAGAGAAAAAAGTTTTTGGGAAAAAAAAAAAAAAAAAAAGCTACATTTTCCTGGTTAAGCAAGAGGCCAAACATGGAAATAAAATTGCTGGAGCAGCAGTCTTGGACCACAAGGGACTGGATTACCCAAATGCTCTATAATCCATAGAATCTGATGCAGCTTAACCCATTGATGCCGGTCCAAATTTTTATGTATGTGTAATATTGTAAACACTTATATATTTAATTTGTAAATTTTGAGTGCGCTATTCCTTTTCTATAGGATTATTCTAGGTCTTCCCTTTAGTTTTCATGTTAATACAAACAGAGAGGTGGATATATATAATAGTTCACTATATACCCTCATAACCGCTATCAACAGAAGTGGCAGATTCAGAGTTTGCTTTGCGTCTCGGGTAGCAGGTCTCCTCTGGATCTTTTTTGAGCCACAGCATTCTTCCTTCTGTCCTCCACTGCTCATACTGCCAACTGCTCTTCATCATCTCAACCATGGATATAAATAGGTCAGCCGTCAGAAAGTGCTCGTTTTCCTGTAGAAAGAGACAAGTAGTGTGTCACCTAACAGCTACAGGATGAAGAGCACTAACCGTTTCATTTAAAAAGCTATAAAAGAGACAACTTCTAGGGCGCTCTAAGGAAACATTCACGTAGCGGAATTGCGGGTGGAAAATCTGCAGCATAGTGGATGAGATTTTAAAAATCTCATCCACACTGTAGAGAACGTCAGCACAGATATTAACCTGCGGTGCAGATTTTTTTAATCTGCAGCATGTCAATTTATTATGCAGAATAAATGCACATTTGTTGCGGATTATCCTCAGAGTTCAACGAGAAAGTGAAAGTCTGCATACAAAATAGCAAATGTTGCGATTTTTTTTGCCATGGAAAAGCTTCAAATTCATGTACAAAAAAATAAATAAACATATTCCCACGAAAAAGGCATATACTTACGTTCCCTGGTCTCCCCTCACAATGTCCCACTGCCCCAATGATGCTCTATGTGCGGCTTGCCTCCTGGGACGACATTTCATCCCATATAATGTAATTGGCTGCAGCAGCCCCACGGGACGATACGTCACCCCAGGAGGAAAGCCGCACATAGAACAGGACAGGAAATATTGCTACAGGAGACCAGGTCAGATGAGAAAAAAAATCCGACCAAAAACCTGCACAATCCATTTCTGGTTTTGGCTTAAATGCATGCAAAATCTACAGCAAATCTGCACATTGTGATCGAGGCCTTAGGTTGGATTCACACACACACGACAGATTTTGAACGGAAAACGTGTTCCATTCATCTGAATGGGGTTGTTTCTGCAGCAGGTGTATGAATTTCTCCAAGTTCCATTCAGATGAATGGAACGCATTTTCAGTTGGAGAAATTTCTGCAACAAAATCTGCCGTGTGTGAATCCAACCTAAGACCTTGTTTACACACTGCAGATTTTGCATGCATTAAAGCCAAAACAAGAAATAGATTCAGAAGCGCTGCCCTATAATGGCCTTCCTTTATACATTTCTTCTGTCAAAGTTCCGTTCCTGGTTTTGGCTAAAAAAAATATACATGCAAATCTGCAGTGTGTGAACAAGAATATCAACATATGTCTCAACAGGAAAATAGTTATCAGGGTTAGACCACCAACAAGTGCGGATTCAGGCCTCCCTACTGTGGGAATAGAGACTCCAAATTAACTATAGAAAACACTGAGAACAAAGGAGTCATAAACTATTAGGATAATTTTGCCAATGGCATAAAAAAATAAACTTTATTAGGACAGTACAAATTACATACAATTTAAAAATAGACTACAAAATCCAAGACCTGTACACCTCCCAAGTGGCAAAGACGAACATAGAGGAAATACCTCTTATAAATGCAGCTCCGGGAAGAAAGAGATCATTAAATCAAACAAGCAAGGGCTCAGACAAACATATTGTCAGTTCAGTATGATTGAATATCAAGTGAAGGCAAAACGCCAGAAAATGAAATGTAAGTGAAATCGGGTCATATATTCATCCAGACTCATAGTAGCATTGTAGGTAAATGATTAAATGCTGGACTCAAAAAATGACGACAAATTGCTTACATAAGCCCACATCAAGCAAGATATATCTTCCCAGCAAGTAAAGCCACAAGAGGAAAGGTAAGTAGAAAAGGTATAAGGTAAAAACCTATGGTGCTACTAACCCATATAATTCCTGTGGTTCAGTGACTTCCCGAGTACGGAGGAACCCCGACGCGCGTTTCGCGTAGATGGCTTTTTCAGAGGGGTATACTAACTTCGATCAAGTCTTTCTACCTTAAATATATTGTTTAAACCAGTCAGCTGGTACGAGTAGGCCAATGAAATCAATTCAATGCGGCCGTGCTTGTCAGACCGAAACATCGCGAGACTCGCACACCTGCCAGCCGAGTCCCCACTACGCATGCGTGGCTCCGGAAACCGCGCACGCGCAGAGAGGTAACAAACGGCAGACAGGGTCAGAGCCAGCGATGACGCGTATGACAGGCAGGGCCGGTATACAACATCAAAGGATGAAGTCAAGGTAAGTTTAAAAACCGAATTCTAATGCTACAAAGTTATATACTGCAGTAAAAAATTTAGTGCAGATGTAAAGGCACATATCGATCCATGAAGGTTCTCACTAGAGATAGTCATAATAAGATCAATGTGAGAATCGATATAATAAGACGGGATCGCAAAAAATGTATAAAATGGCAAATGAACACCCACAGTGCTGTGATAAGATAATAAATACATTAATAAGAAAGAAGAAAGTTCATCAATAAAAACGAACCAATAAGATGAAAATTATATACATAAATGAGTGCACAGAATACAATCCATGTTATAATAACATATTTATAATATATTATCAGCATGCTGATGCTGAATATTAAACAATAGTGAAGAGAACAAATTAAGAGAGTCCCACTCGTTAAAGCGGAACACAATATGTGTTTATTCCACCCATATCCCAGGCTGTCAACAAAGAAACATAAAAAATAACGAATATACAACAATATTTACAGAAAATTATAAAATACAGTGAGTTATCCCACGACGTGTAGAGATGATTTCAGGCAGATCCATATAGTGAGAATCAACGTCTCACAAGCAGTAGAGCAGATGTTTCAAAAATATCGATCTTAGATCAATATGAGTATACACAGGTCAGAAAATGGCCACAGTAGAAGACTAGAAGAAGAAAATATAAAAATTAATAGACATACAGATTTAAAAACACAAGCATATAAAAAATGGTAGAGGGATTACAAAAATGGCGCAAAACTAAGTGTCTCGTTCAGACCAACAGGGGCCATAGTTCCAAGCGTGATAATCCACTTGCACTCCCTCTGAGCTAGCAATTTCTTGGCATCCCCACCTCTGATACCACATATCACCCTATCTATACCCCAAGCTTTGAAAGATCTTGGGTCACATGCATGGTGGATTTTAAAATGTCTGGGGATTGTTTTCAGCAAAGTAAGATCTTCAATTTCCCTAGCGGCGACTATGTCGCGCACATGTTCCCTAATTCTAATCCGTAGTTGTCTGGATGTCAGACCGATATATACCTTTGAACAGCCACATGTGGCATAGTATATAACGTTCGTCGTACTACAGGAAATGTAGTATCGGATTTTAAACTCTCTGTTGTCAATCATGGAGGAAAAATTAGATGTGCGGACCATATTTGTGCATGCCACACAGTCGCCGCATGGGTAACAGCCATGTCTTGGGTTTTTAGTAGCAAATAGGTTGCATTCTTTTGGCACATAGTGGCTTTTTACCAGCATGTCTTTCAGATTCATGCTAGAGATAGAGGAGTTACAAATTACCTTGAAAAAAGACCTCTCAAACTTGGAATTGGAAAAACTTAATGTAGATCTGGATGGGGACTTTAAGAAATGGGAGCAGGAAATCCTCTCAGTCAAATCTTCCAAATTTCAAAGAGATAACAACGACTTTTTGGAGGGTAAAATGTACAAATGGCGCAAGCCTGGTTTAAGACCTACACCCAGATCAAGATCCACATCCTTCTCATCTGCAACATCCAGTGAGAACCCTTTGAGATCCAAACGTAACGAGGAAGGATTTAATTCCCACGAAATGAGTTATCCCCGTAGGAATAGAGAGAGACAGGTGGCCAGACGTAAGGAGATCTCGTCTTACCAACAGGGGAAGAAACCCAAGAACGTATTGCAGGTGATAAATCTATCTAAGCACTCCCTATCTGCAACACAATGTGATGTACTTAGCAGGGGATTAACGTTTTCCCCGAGTAATTCCTTTAACTTTTTTTCAGCCATGAAAGATCTTTACCTCTTTGCACGTAAGCTAGTCCTTAAGAAACTACACAGTAGACCGGGTGGAGATCTGGGACTTAATAGTGCAATGGAGAAGGAAGCTTTAAAGGCTCTTGAGGATCTCCTACAGGAACAAATTATCACTGACCAAGGTAGGTTCCCTAAATCGGTTGTGCCCAGATCAGCGAGGTTCCCACCTTTGTCCATATGTCCGCAAGTTGAGATCTTTACTAAAATGGTAATAAATGACTTCAAATGCATCTCTTCAAATAGAAGAAATGACAATCTGTCTAAATGCCAACGTAATGCATTGAAGGAACTCCAAGGTTTTGAGGATGTTGTTTATAAGGCGGCGGACAAAGGTGGGAACATTGTGATATGGCCAACCGATAAATATGAAAAGGAGGCATATAGGCACCTGAGGGATAAAGACACTTATCAAAAATTAGCATTTAATCCAGTAGGTAAGTTTTCAGCTGAGCTATCGAAGGTTCTTAATTTGGCCTTTGAGAAAGGTCTAATTCCCAAGAATATATTGACTGGTCTTATGGTTCTATGCCCTAGGATACCTACGCTTTATTTTTTGCCGAAGGTTCACAAAAGTATGACAGACCCCCCAGGACGTCCTATAGTATCAGGGATTGGGGGGCTGTGTGACCCTATCTGTAGATTTATTGATCACTACCTCAAACCCCTAGTGGAATGTTTACCATCCCACGTTAGGGATACAACAGATGTCTTGAGAAGGATAGACGGTGTTACCCTTGACGTTGATACGTTTCTGGTGACAGCTGATATTGAATCGCTGTACACCAGCATCCGACATGATGATGGGATCACCGCTGTACGCCTCTTCTTGGGGATGAGCAATTGGGACGGCCCTACCTGTGAACTGATTGTGGAACTATTAGAATATATTCTTACGCACAACTTCTTTGTTTTTAAGGACACCTTTTATTTACAGAAGCGGGGCACTGCCATGGGTGCGGCGTGTGCGCCGTCATATGCGAACCTGTTTCTCGGCCTTTGGGAGAGGCAGGTTTTCCTCGGTGACGGCGCGCACGAGAACGAGACACTTAGTTTTGCGCCATTTTTGTAATCCCTCTACCATTTTTTATATGCTTGTGTTTTTAAATCTGTATGTCTATTAATTTTTATATTTTCTTCTTCTAGTCTTCTACTGTGGCCATTTTCTGACCTGTGTATACTCATATTGATCTAAGATCGATATTTTTGAAACATCTGCTCTACTGCTTGTGAGACGTTGATTCTCACTATATGGATCTGCCTGAAATCATCTCTACACGTCGTGGGATAACTCACTGTATTTTATAATTTTCTGTAAATATTGTTGTATATTCGTTATTTTTTATGTTTCTTTGTTGACAGCCTGGGATATGGGTGGAATAAACACATATTGTGTTCCGCTTTAACGAGTGGGACTCTCTTAATTTGTTCTCTTCACTATTGTTTAATATTCAGCATCAGCATGCTGATAATATATTATAAATATGTTATTATAACATGGATTGTATTCTGTGCACTCATTTATGTATATAATTTTCATCTTATTGGTTCGTTTTTATTGATGAACTTTCTTCTTTCTTATTAATGTATTTATTATCTTATCACAGCACTGTGGGTGTTCATTTGCCATTTTATACATTTTTTGCGATCCCGTCTTATTATATCGATTCTCACATTGATCTTATTATGACTATCTCTAGTGAGAACCTTCATGGATCGATATGTGCCTTTACATCTGCACTAAATTTTTTACTGCAGTATATAACTTTGTAGCATTAGAATTCGGTTTTTAAACTTACCTTGACTTCATCCTTTGATGTTGTATACCGGCCCTGCCTGTCATACGCGTCATCGCTGGCTCTGACCCTGTCTGCCGTTTGTTACCTCTCTGCGCGTGCGCGGTTTCCGGAGCCACGCATGCGTAGTGGGGACTCGGCTGGCAGGTGTGCGAGTCTCGCGATGTTTCGGTCTGACAAGCACGGCCGCATTGAATTGATTTCATTGGCCTACTCGTACCAGCTGACTGGTTTAAACAATATATTTAAGGTAGAAAGACTTGATCGAAGTTAGTATACCCCTCTGAAAAAGCCATCTACGCGAAACGCGCGTCGGGGTTCCTCCGTACTCGGGAAGTCACTGAACCACAGGAATTATATGGGTTAGTAGCACCATAGGTTTTTACCTTATACCTTTTCTACTTACCTTTCCTCTTGTGGCTTTACTTGCTGGGAAGATATATCTTGCTTGATGTGGGCTTATGTAAGCAATTTGTCGTCATTTTTTGAGTCCAGCATTTAATCATTTACCTACAATGCTACTATGAGTCTGGATGAATATATGACCTGATTTCACTTACATTTCATTTTCTGGCGTTTTGCCTTCACTTGATATTCAATCATACTGAACTGACAATATGTTTGTCTGAGCCCTTGCTTGTTTGATTTAATGATCTCTTTCTTCCCGGAGCTGCATTTATAAGAGGTATTTCCTCTATGTTCGTCTTTGCCACTTGGGAGGTGTACAGGTCTTGGATTTTGTAGTCTATTTTTAAATTGTATGTAATTTGTACTGTCCTAATAAAGTTTATTTTTTTATGCCATTGGCAAAATTATCCTAATAGTTTATGACTCCTTTGTTCTCAGTGTTTTCTATAGTGTGTGAACAAGGCCTAATAACTACAGCAATCTAAATGTAGCAGTAATTGATGTGACCAGGCTGCACACCACTGAGAACCGCCATGAGTGTCTTCCCTTTGGATTCAGAGAAGTACACAGTATCCAATAAATAAATCAAAACATTATACTAGAAGCTTCACGCATTGCAGAAAATAACTTTTAAGGTCAAGCGGCTGCGCGGTTTAAGACAAATAACGGACAGCTGGCTACCAGGCTGCCCAACAGCCTTCATCGTTGGGGTGAATGCACGGAGCCTTGCAAAGTTACAAAAAAACACAATACAATGTTCTAACTGGCTACAATACACAACTATGGAGTTTACCTGAACGCAAACACTTACTTTCTCCAAGTTCACAGTTGGTTCAAATAGGTTCTCTCTGGAGTGGTGCAGGGTCTCTGTGCTTGAGGTTGGTGAATCCCCAGTTACTACATCAGAAAAATCATGTCAATTCTAATGCTCAGCATGCTGGATATTGGCTTTTTTCTACTACACAACTGATTAAAGAAAAACTCCGACAGACGCATGACATCACTCCTACATTATAACTAGCATTTTGTTCCCTCATGCCATCTATTAAAAGGGTTTTAGAAAAAATGGTCTACTTTTTTCCAGAAACAGCACCCCTCTTGTCTATGGGCTGAGTCTGGTATTGCAGCTCAGCCTCATTTTCTCCATGGACAAGAGTGGCCCAGTCATGTTCTTCTAACCTTATACAACCCATTTAACTGCATTCAGACAGTAGCTCTGGTAAATACAGGTGACATGATGCCTTGCCCAGAGCATTAGCTACACCCTAGTGTGACTTGTTAGCCAGAAATGTGTAGCTGTCGCTTCACACCTCTCGGCAGGTATACAAGGTTCATCATCCAGTAGGGGCAACAAGGAGCACGTCCAGAATAAGTAATCTATTCTGCTGCACAACTGGAGTGCAAATAAATTTAAAAAAAAACAATAAAAAAAGGAGCTAAAATTATATATTGAGCTACATCTATTTTTAAACACCTTTTACTGATCAAAATGGACTTCAATCTCAAATGTGATCGGAGGTACCCTTTACAAAAGGCTGGAAGCTCATAATTTAGGGCGGATTAACACGTGATAGATTTAGTAGTCGAAATTTCTGCAACCGTCCCATTCATCCGAATAGAACTTGCAGAAATCCATGTGCTTGCCGTCAAAACAACAGCATTCAGACGAATGGAACCGATTTTCAGATACAGGAATCTCAGTAACAAAATCTATCGTAATACCGTAGTGGAAACTTAACCGCACTTGTCTATCCGTTGAAAACGTACATCACAGGAAACGACCAGTCAGTGGTAGATCAATTATTGCAGCCGTTAGGAGAAACTTCAATTTTTTTTAATGGCCAGACATTAAGAACGCTGTAAGATAACAACAGCACATGTCTAGGCACTTGGCTCCTGAGATTCATCCAGCCCTGAGTACTGGTAGCCATACACATTAGATGTAGATCAGCTGAACCCACCAATTTCAGGCAGGATCGGCTGACCATCTAACGTCTATGGCGGTATCCCGACTGACGGCACATCTTAGGGTAGATGTTGCATTTCAACATGCCCGATCCTTTTGTTCGTTAGCAGATAAGTCGCCTTCCTTTTCCCTACTCAAAACGCATGCACACTCGGCTGATCCGAGTGTGCGTGTGTTTGGGGAGTTGGGAGTGACAGCGGTCAGACAGACTATCAATCGGCCAACAACTATCTAAAGTGTATGGCCAGCTCAAGACAGTAATATATTCTATCCTTTCAAATAGCAGTTCCAGACACTTAATATTGAAAACAAATGTATCAGCAATCGTGTTACACAACTATGTGATCGAATCTGTAAAAACTAACAGGCTGACAGCTGAGGAAAAATACACATCAAAGACATTTACAGATGTCGTAAGAGGAATCCAGCAATGCGAGAATAGTGTGACTGCACCGGTTATTCTGGAATTTACAATCATGTAGAATGGCTTAAAAAGGTCAAACCATTATTCTTTACATAACCAAGAGAATGCCTACTTTTGTTTATTATTATTATTTTTTTTAACCACACAAAGAATTTGGTTTTAACCCCTTAATGACCAGTTTATTTTGGACCTTAATGACCAAGCTATTTTTTACGTTTTTCAATCGTCGCATTCCAAGCGCTATAACCTTCTTATTTTTGCATCGACATAGCTGTATAAGGTCTTGTTTTTTGCGGGACAAGTTGTATTTTTAATAGCACCATTTTTAGGTACATATTATTGATTAACTTTTATTAACTTTTTTTTGGGGGGGGGGGGGAATAGAAAAAAAATCTGAAATTTCGCCACTCTTTTTTGCGTCCTAAGTCTACGCCGTTTACCGTGTGGTATAAATAACACAATAACTTTATTCAGCGGGTTGTTACGATTGCAACGATACCAAATTTGTATAGTTTTTGTATGTTTTACTACTTTTACACAGTAAAATGCTTTTTTTTCAAAATGATTTGTTTTTGTGTCTCCATATTTGAAGAGCCGCAACGGTTTTATTTTTTCGCCGATGCGGTTGTATGAGGGCTTTTTTTTTGCGGGACGACTTGTAGTTTTTATTGGTACCATTTTGGAGTAGATGCGACTTTTTGATCACTTTTTATTACATTTTTTTAAAGTCAGTATTCACAGAAAACAGCAATTTTTCCATAGTTTTTTATTATTTTTTTTACAGCGTTCACCGTGCGGGTTAAATAATGTAATAGATTTATAGTCGGGGTCGTTACGGACGCGGCGATACCAAATATGTGTAACTTTTTAACTTTATTTTGTTTTTTTAATAGCAAAGCAGTTTGTAAGGGGAAAAGCTGGGTTTTTCATTTTTTTTCACATTTTTTTTTTAAATTAACTTTATTAAACTTTTTTTTCACTTTTTTACTAGTCCCACTAGGGGACTATAATATGCGATTCTCCGATCGCTATTGTAATACACTGCAATACTTTTGTATTGCAGTGTATTACTGCCTGTCCGTTTAACACGGACAGGCATCTGCTAGGTCATGCCTGCGGCATAATCTAGCAGGCAGTCGCTCCAGGCAGACCTGGGGGCCTTTATTAGACCCCCGGCTGCCATTAGAGACACAGACACTCGGCGATCGTATCGCCGGGTGTCGGTGGGGGAGAGAGGGAGCTCCCTCCCTCTCTCCAAAACCACTCAGATGCGGTGCTCGCTATTGAGCACCGCATCTGAGGTGTTAAACGCGTGAGATCGATACTAATATTGATCTCACACGGCAGAGCAGGGACGCTCCCAGCCCTCAGCTGCCTCTAGCAGCTGAGAGCAGGGAGATCTGACAGTTCCCTGCTCTGTTTACTTATTCCAATGCCGCGACGTAAAAAGTCTATGGCATCGGAATAAGGCCCGTTAGTGACCGACGTAGAAACACGCTGGGCCGGTCACTAACGGGTTAATTCCAAATGGATTGTGTTCCCACAGGACTTGGTCTCCTCCAAGTGCTATAAAACTTTCTCAGTCGATAAAAAAAAAATCAAGCCATTGTACAGCTTTTTGAAAAGATTTATAAAAGTTTTATTGCCACCATTTTGGTGTACAAATAATTTATTGGTTAATTTTATGGGGGGGGGGGGGTGGATTAGAATACCCTACTAATTAACTTTTTTTTGCTGAGGTAAAAGATGTAATGTGTGTGTGTGTGTGTGTGTGTGTGTGTGTGTGTGTGTGTGTGTGTGTGTGTGTGTGTGTGTGTATAATCACACACACCTCAATTACATTAGAATATAAAAAAGTTAATTTCAGTAGTTAAATTCAAAAAGTGAAACTCACGTTTATTTATATATATATATATATATATATATATATATATATATATATACACACACACACGTATACACATACACATACACACACATACATACATACACACACACACAGAGTGATCTATTTCCAGCATTCTTTTAAAGGGAAGGGGTCTCGAAAAAAAAAAAAAAAATGTATATATGTTTTTGATTTTAGTATGTTATTAAAATAAATTTTATTTATTTGTGTTTTACCTTTTTCTTTTTTCTGACTTTTACTTATCTATGGGGGCTGCCATTTATTTTTCATCTCTGTATGTGTCGATTAACGACACATACAGAGATGGAATACGGCACATACATCCCCATAGTGAATGCGAACTGGAGCCGTTCCATTCACTAAAGTGTACACCGTCTGTGTGGAAACGGCGCATGCGCCGCTCCCACACAGTCCAAATGGAAGGTCTTCGGCAGTGCGACATCCGGTGCCATTTTCATGTGGACCGGAAGCCGGCGGCCGGACAGTAAGAGGACTACTTCCGGTCGCGGCTTCCGTCCATATGTTCCGAAGCAAGGACTAGGAGCGGAGGCAGTGGCAGGTAAGTTATGTTTGTGTATGTTCGTGTTATAACCACTGTATCTAATCCTCCTACACTGTGCATTCGCTCAAAAAATGGCGGCACACAGTGTGGGAGGTTTGAACATTCAACCCCCTCCTTTCTCCTGGCACCAGCCAGGATAAAGGAGGGGGCATTGTTTGAGCACACTAGAGCGACCAATTTTGGAGCATAAAGCAATGAGGTTGCTTTACCCCATGCCAATGCTGCAATTTTGGGAATTGCTCCCTCTAGTGACCAGCACATGTAAATGTTATCAATTAGAATCTAATTTATATTTCCTGACTTGTGAAAAAATTATAACAATGTGTAATCATTTATATACTAACTGTTTAAAGGAACAGTGTCACCCCCAAAAAAAATGTAATATCAGTTTGATGTTAGTGCTTTATTAAAAACGTTTGTATTAATTTGTGTGTTACTTTTTTTTATTTTTACACTTTTTCTTCCCTATGGGGGCTGCCATTTTTTTTTCCATTTCTGTATGTGTCGATTAACGACACATACAGACATGGAATACGGCAGCTCCAGTCCCATAGGGAATCCGAACGGGGCCCGTTCCATCCACTATGGTGTACGCCGTCTGTGTGGGAACGGCGCATGCGCCGCTCCCACACAGTTCAATTTGAAATGCGCGCCGTCCGGCGCCATTTTCCTGTGGACCGGAAGTCGCGGCCGGACAGTAAGATTACTACTTCCGGTCGCGGCTTCCGGACTTGTGCACATGGAGCAGCGGCAGCAGACGGAGCGGTCGGACCGGAGGGAGCGGCGGCGACTGGAGCAGGTAAGTGATATCTATGTATGTTCGTGTTTCAGTGTGTGTTTACTAGTGTATGTAAACCTACTACACTGTGTGTTAGCTCAAAAAATGGCGACACACAGTGTAGGAGGTTAGACCGTTCAAACCCCTTGTTTATCCCGGCACTAGCCAGGATAAAAGGAGGAGGGGGGATTCTGAGAGCTCACTAGAGCGAGGGATTTTTACCCAATTTTGCAGCATAAAGCAATGTGGTTGCTTTACCACATGCAATGCTGCAATTTTGGGAATTGCTCCCTCTAGTGACCAGCACTGGGAAATATTATAAATTAGAATCCAATTTATAATATTTCCTGACTCGTGAAAAAAAAATTAAAAAAAAATTAGAACAATGTTTAATCACCCACACACTAATTGTTTAACTAAAAAAAAAAAATACATTTTTTGCTAACACATTCCCTTTAATGTTGATTATGGGAACAGTTAATGAAAACCCAAAATTTAGTGTCTCAGAAAATTTGAATATTCTATAAACCCAATTTGAAAAATGATTTTTAATACCGAAATGTTGGCCTACTGAAAAGTATGTACAGTATACGCACTCAGTACTTGGTCGGGCTCCTTTTGCATGAATTACTGCATCAATGCAGCGTGGCATGGAGGCGATCAGCCTGAGGTGTTATGGAAGCCCAGGTTGCTTTGATCGAGTCCTACAGATGGTCTGCATTATTGGGTCTGGTGTCTCATCTTCCTCTTGACAATACCTCAGATTCTCTATGGGGTTTAGGTCTGGTGAGTTTTCTGGCTAATCAAGCACAGTGATACTGTGGTTATTAAATCAGGTATTGGTACTTTGGGCAGCTGCCAAGTCCTGCTGGAAAATGAAATCAGCATCTCCATAAAGCTTGTCAGCAGACAGAACCATGAAGTGCTCGAAAACTTGCTGGTAGATGGCTGCGCTGACTCTGGACTTGATATAACACAGTGGACCAACACCAGCGGATGACATGGCTCCCCAAACCATCACTGACTGTGGAAACTTCACACTGGACCGCAAGCAACTTGGATTGATGCCTCTCCACTCTTCCTCCAGACTCTGGGACCTTGATTTCCAAATGAAATGCAAAATATACTTTCATCTGAAAACAGGACTGTGGACCACTGAGCAACAGACCAGTCCTTTTTCTCCTTAGCCCAGGTAAGACGCTTCTGACGTGGTCTCAAGGAATATGACAGTTGTAGCCCACGTCCTGGATACATCTGTGTGTGGTGGCTCTTGTAGCACCGACTCCAGCCGCAGTCCACTACTTGTGAATTTCCCCCAGACTCTTGAAAGGCCTTTTCTTGACAATCCTTTCAAGGCTGCAGTTATCGCTGTTGCTTATGCACCTTTTTCTACCACACTTTTTCCTTCCTCTCAACTTTCCATTAATATGCTTGGATACAGCACTCTGTGAACAGCCAGCTTCTTTAGCGATATGCTTTTGTGGCTTACCCTTCTTGTGGATGGTGTCAATGACTGTCTTCTGGACAACTGCCAAGTCAGAAGTCTTCCCCATGATTGTGTAGCCTACTGAACCAGACTGTTGGACCATTTAAAGGCTTATGAAACCTTTGCAGGTGTTTGGTCTTGATTAGCTGATTAGAGTGTGACACCACGAGTCTACAATCTTCAACTTTTACAGAAATTTTCAAATTTTTCTGAGACACTACATTTTTGGTTTTCATTAACTGTTAGCCATAATCGTCAACATTAAAAGAAAAAAAAAAAAATACTGGGAATAAAAATCACTCTGTGTAATGAATCTATATAATCTGAGTTATATATATATATATATATATATATAAGACTTGAAGCTGAGATATTTTGATCACTTGTATAATGCTTTGGAACACAAAGTATACATGGCCTAATAGGTTTTCACCCATGGCAGACCTGGGGGCCTTTCTAAGCTGCCAAAGTAATTCCCTCAATTTGTCAAATAAATTAGATGTCGCATCTAAGGAGTTGAACCGCCAGGATCGGAGTTCTTTGATTCTGGGAGTTGGGGCAGGAGCCTTACGACAGTCGGTCTTCTGCACGTGCAGATTAATATAATTGGCATCCCATGTACTTTCCTGGTTCTGTATTGCACTGCAGATTTGCCGCGGGAAATTTCACACGTAATACGCATTGTGTGCATCTGGTCTTAAGGGGATTATCAGAGTTTTAAAATGTATGGCCTATCCTTAAAATAGGCCATGAATATGAGATCAGTGGAGAACAGACTCAGCTGTTTGAAGGGACCGCGGTGCTCGTACGAGCGCCGAAGCCTCTTCAAATTTGAACAAGAAGGTAAACTTTGTAAACAATGAATAGGACAGTGGTGCAACACCTTGAAGAGGCTGCGGCTGTGCAGTGTTTATCAGGCACAATGCGGTACACATCTGTAGTGGCTGTTCCTGGGATTGCAGCTTAGTCCCATTCACCCGGAATTATACAGCCCTGTGCCTGTAAACTGGGAAAAGGCTGCGGTGACAAAACATCAATCAGCTGATCGGCAGGGGTGCCAGGAGTTGGTCTCCCAGCGATCTGATATTGATAGTCTATCCCAAGAACAGGCAGTCAATATAAAATGCCTGGAGAGTAGATAGAACATCAGCCCGAGTCTCCTCTCTGCTCACCCCTACCCTTGCCATGGACTTCTATGGGCAACAGTGTTTCTCTCTTTCTGCCCACCCCCCCTCTTTGTAGACTTTTGGGCAGACGTTTGTTCCCACCTCCTGCTCCCCCTTCCAGCTCAGAGCAGTGTCTGTGTCTCTTTCTGCTCCCCTCTCCATAGACTTCTATAGGCAGCCTATGTGGACACACCCCGCCACTTCCTGCAGTTTATCTCCTCTGCTGTGTATCTAGAGTTGGATTTTTTTTTTTTTTACCAAATGGGTACACAGCAGATTACAGGAAGGGAGAAGCCTAGTGACTAACTTCACACACAATGCACATAGATAAAACTACTAAATGTTAACATGTAAATTACAAAGTTGATCTAGATCAGGTATACTATTCGATTAGAATAAATTGTTAGAAAAGCTAGTGTCCATTGAATTTTTTTTTATTTATGGGTAATTTCTTTGAAAAAAAAAAAAGTCAGTATAAAGGCTAAACATGATCATATAATCATGTACAAATAATTGGATGAACGTTGGTAAATGTAGTGGTCCTCTTTTAGCAGCTTTAAAGAGGCTCTGTCACCACATTATAAGTGGCCTATCTGCTACATAAGGAGGTCGGCGCTATAATGTAGGTGACCGTAATGCTTTTTATTTAATAAAACGATCTATTTTCACTACATTAGGAGCGATTTTAGCTTTATGCTAATTAGCCTCTTAATGCCCAAGTGGGCGTGTTTTTACTTTAGACCAAGTGGGTGTTTACAGAGGAGTGTATGACGCTGACCAATCAGAGTCATACACTTCTCCCCATTCATTTAGTCAGCGCATAGTGACACTGCGTTGTTCACTATGTGGTGTCTTATACTGACATATTAACGTTACTGAAGTGTTTAGACCGTGACTAGACATTCCTTCCAGCCAGGACGGGATGTCTATTCACAATCCCTGCACTTCGTTAACGTTTCTGTGGTACTTACAGCAGAGCAAGCGTAATCTCGCGAGATCTCGCTGTAAATGACAGGTTACAGCGAGATTACGCTTTGCTCTAAGTACCAAACAAACGTTAACGAAGTATCGGGGTGGTGAATAGACATCGCGTCCTGGCTGGAAGGAATGTCTATTCACTGTCTAAACACTTCAGTAACGTTAATATGTCAGTATAAGACAGGACATAGTGAACAACCCAGTGTCACTATGTGCGGTCTAAGGCCTCATGCACACGACCGTAAAAACTCCCGTTATTACGGGTCGTAATTACGACCCGTAATAACGGGCTCATAGACTTCTATTGGCGACGGGTGCCTTCCCGTTTTCTCACGGGAAGGTGCCCGTGCCGTTGAAAAAGATAGAACATGTCCTATTTCAGGCCGTAATAACGGAACGGACAGTCCATAGAAGTCCATGGAGCTCTCGTAATGACGGGTGGCTACATGTGTGCACCCGTCATTACGGCAGCGTTGCTAAGCGACGTCAGTAAATAGTCACTGTCCAGGGAGCTGAAAGAGTTAACTGATCGGCAGTAACACTTTCAGCACCCTGGACAGTGACTACCGATCAGTATAAACCTGTAAAAAATAAAAATAAAAGACGTTCATACTTACCGACAACTTCCTGCTTCCTCCAGTCCGGTCTCCCGCCCGTTGCCTTGGTGACGCGTCCCTCTCGACATCCGGCCCGACGTCCTGGATGACGTTTCAGGCCATGTGACCGCTGCAGCCAATCACAGGTCAATCACAGTCTGCAGCGGTGACATGGACTGCCGCGTCATCCAGGGATGTCGGCTGGATGTGAAGAGAGGGACGCGTCACCAAGACAACGGCCGGGTAAGTATGAATGTCTTTAACTTTTATTACAGAAAAGGCTGTCCCTTCTCTCTATCCTGCACTGATAGAGAGAAGGGGCTGCCGATTAGTGCAGTGCTATTTTGCCGCCAAAAACGTGCTCGTAAATACGGGTGGAATACGTGTGACACCGGACACATATTTACGGGCACGTAAATACTGGTGCAAAACGGGTGGAATACGTGTGACACCGGACCCGTATTTACGCCAGTATTTACGGGTGGGAAAAAATACGGTCGTGTGCATGAGGCCTAAATGAATGGAGAGAAGTGCATGATGCTGATTGGTCAGCGTCATACACTCCTCTGTACAACGCCCACTTGGTCTAAAGTAAAAACACGCCCACTTGGGCATTAAGAAACTAATTAGCATAAAGCAAAAAAAAAAAAAAAATAAAAAAAAATCGCTCATAAAGTGGTCAAAATAGATTGTTTTTCGAAATAAAAAGCATTACTGTCACCTACATTATAGAGCCCATCTCCTTATGTAGCAGATAGGCCACTTATAATGTGGTGACAGAGCCTCTAAGTTTTCAACAAGTCAGCAATTTCTGACTTCCTGTTCTACTCTTGTACTGAGAGATTACGAATCATCTCCTGGACAAGTGTAAGGGAGTGTATATGCGAGTTAGTGTTTAGTGTGTTATAAATTAAACACCCCCCCCCCCCCATTCATCCATTGGCCTATAATCAAGAATCTGCACACTTTTGCCAGAAAAGCAAAAAACGTTGGGTCAATTTTCTAATAAACTCTGATGTTTACAGGTTAGGCTCCCACAATATGTATGCTCACACCCTAAACATATGCTTGTTAGTCCTGCATTCTCCACTGCCCCATGCAATGTTTTATCCCCTCAATTATATTCCAGAAAACAGCCAGATCCGCTATCACCAAGTGCAATACATTTTCCCTTTTATCTAAAAAAAAATAAAAAAAAAAATAAATAAAAAGCTTCCTGAAGAATCTCACAAATCAGGAATAAAAGTATAAATTACCTTTAAATAGATTTGAATAGGACAAGGATCTCCTATGGAAGGACTTATCGTCTTCTACAGTGGAGGCCTCAGTGCTTGTTGTAGATGAATTCAGGTGCAAACTAAATTGTTCTAAAGTGGGATCGTATGGACTTGCGTTTAAATTATGGGGTGCAATACTGGGTGAAGAAAATCTTTGCATGTCCTTTTGAAAGTTTACATGGAAATTCAGTGGCGATACAAATTCAGATCCAGGTAAAATTAGTCCGGAGCAGTTGTTGCATCTAAAGTAAGGTGCCAAATCCAGTTCAGGTACACCTAGTGTGCTTGTGATCGGTGCTATAGGTGAGGATGCGAGGGAGTCCACTGGAGTATTAGGAGAGTCCAACTGGGAGTTATCCCAGACCGCTGTGTGTCTGCTAATCCGGATGTCTTTTTGTGTACACGGAATTAAAGGAATACCATCAGGATCACTATCAGAGTCCTCATTATTGCCCCCAGTGCTGCTGTTCTCCACATCACTGTCCTGCAGATCTGCATTTGCAGCCAACGTAGATTTAAAATTGGTCGGAATGTTTAAAACAGAAGAGAGAATTTCTTTAATTGCAGTAGCACTATCGGGGTAAGATCCATAGCTACCCCTGACTCCAATAACTGCTGGCCGAGGTAGTTCATCTGCAAGGGGGAAAAAATAAAAATAAATGTAAAAGGAGATATATATATATATATCTATCTATCTATGGGGTGATAATATGGAATATGTAAATATTTAAAGAATATTTTAGACTGAATGTGTTCGAACCTCTACTTCGTAACAAATGCCAAGAGTGACAATGCTGGATTTCAATGCGTTGTCACTCACATTGAATATCAACACTTATAAGTGAATGTTCATCTTTTAATGCCATGTTTTTTTGGGGCTTTTTTTGGTCCAAAATTCGGTGCCGACTAATCTCCTAATTTATCTTCATAGGAGCGAGAGCTCAGTTTTTCTGATACTGAACTTCATATCCTCTGCATAAATTGTTTTAACGTATAAAATTCCGGCTACCTTTAGCCACCTCTAGCGTATACTTAGCTCATGACATTTTATAAAATTCAACGCAAATATATAAATAGCATGCAAGATTGTAATCTACTCCTAGTGGTGGCTGCAGCCAGACAGAATTTTATAATTTACCTCTATAAGGCCTTTTACACTGGCCGACACTCCGTCGGTGCAGCGAATGCCGATCAACAGAACATCGTTGATCTGCACTCGTTTGTTCCTGTCACACGGAGCTGTGGATGGGGACGAGCGGTCGTTACTCCGATCGCCTGTCTCCATACATCATCATCATGTCGGTAGCGCGTCTCCCTGTTTACACAGGGAGACGCGCTGTCGACAACGATAATATTTTTACTTTTTTAAAACGATACGATCAGCAGATCAAGTGTTTGCTCATTCATCTGCTGATCGCTGCCCTGTTTACACAGGGCGATTATCGGCAATGAGCGTTATATGAACGCTTATCTGCCTGATAATCGCCCAGCGTAAAACACCCTTATGTCAGTCGGAGATTTGGAGTTCTGAGCACTAAAAAGAGTTATATTAACATATTAATCAAAACAAAAATTGTGTGGAAAATAACCTGAAGAATGGTGAACAATCACTTATTTTTTTTATTTTTTAAATTAATGTGGAGGGCCAAGAGAGTGATTTAATTTTTCTATACAACATAATCAAGCAAGAGTAACAGGTTTCAGCATATATTTAAAAAAAAAAGAAGACAAATACACCCAACAATCTGGAATCTACACGCTCTATTGCCATTTTTGTAGAAAGCGCCCAGTACGTTCCATACAACTCCACAGCATGACAATACCTTCTGGAAACAGAATGGTAGGGATCCTTGGCATAGCGATCAGAGGAGGATCTGGAACACCCAGCGATTTTAAGTCAGGATACCGTTTGTCATTTACCACCTAAGAAATTGAAAATAAAAACATTTAAATTGAACAGTCCATTGTAGGTCAGCCTCCCTCACACTACAAAATGTTACATTATTTATTTTTACTGATAATTATATATAAAATAATGATTTTATGAAGCCACGTTCCGAGCACCACCGAACATGTGCAAGTAATTAAAAAAAAACAACTAATATTTATTTAATGCGTTTTGGCTGGAACGTTGCACAACACAAGAGCTCTACAATACTTTCACAACACAAGACAAACAAATAAAAGACATTAAGAATTGGCCAGTGATATTGTCAGTCATTCATACCTGTGCCGCCCTTGCACAATTTTGAACTCTCTTAGTATTGTAACCGGTCAATTTCAAGGCATGTACAGACATGGCTGGTAATCCATATGGTTTGTTACCTAGAAAAAGACAAAACAAAAACGATATGTTAAACTGGTCATCACAATATACACACTGTGCGCAGCTTATTATAGATTGACAGACAAATATAAAAATCAGGTCCTGACAGGTTGTTAATACTGTGGGGGCCCATAAACTCGCTTATGTCCTTTTCGGACGTGCCATATAACATCACGTCATTAGGGAATTTTTGGTGGACTTCCCTTTTAAATATCATACACAAGTCTGTGTGATTCAAAAGTTTGGAAGAAGAAAGAAAACCTAATAAAAAGGCAGATCAAGGAGCTCCAACCCATTTGTCTTCTATAAAGAGGAGAGGGTTCTGTTTCATTACATGTTGGCAACTTTCCATGTGCAGCAACAAGCCCCTCAGAGAAAGATAGATACTTTGTAATTTACGTAGTTAAATATTTGTTTTATCCACGCAAATGTTGTGTGAAGTTACTGCCATTAGGTGTCTCTTCCTGTAATCTGCTGTCCACCCCCTGTTGTCAAGCAAAATCCATCTCTAGTTACAGAGCAGAGGAGATGGACTGTAGAAATGGGGGGGCGGGGGGGGGGGGGTCTCCACTGCCTGCCCATAGAAGTCTATAGCGGGAACAGAGAGAAAGAGACAGACATGCTGCCCATGGAAGTCTATGGAGAGAGCGACAGTCACTGCTGCCCACAGAAATCTATAGAGCTAGGAGGGGAGATCAGGAGAAGATTATATATATATATATATATATATATATATATATATGAGATTCGCCATAAAAGGCTGAATATGAATGTCATGTAACCATGTACAAATAATTGGGTAGATGTTGCAAAATGTAATGGCACTCTATGGAGAGGGCAGAAGGAGCACAGGAGTCATCACAGGACGGATAACAATGAAATATAACACATATATATATATATATATATATATATATATATACACATACATACATATATACACACACACACACACTAGATAGAGGCTCCACCATTGACAATAGATGATAGGCTGTTCCCCTCCTATCCCTTCCTGTACAATGACCTCTGCACAGGTCATAAAGTGTACCAGTATCTGGTTATAAGAAGTTAAAAAAAATTATATATATAGAGAGTGTGTGTGTGTGTGTGTGTGTGTGTGTGTGTGTGTGTGTGTGTGTGTGTGTGTGTGTGTGTGTGTGTGTGTGTGTGTGTGTGTGTCAAGCTCCATTGGGCACAGGGACTGTGATTGAGGACATTATGTACAGCGCTAAAGAATAAAAGTGCTATATAAGCGACAATAAATAAATGAATGTTGGATTGTGTGTGGTGCCAGTGTATATGACAATGTTCGGTTCTCCTTTTATTTAAAAACGCTTTGCGGCACTGCCCTCCCAGCCATTCACATGTTGGTGCACAGTTTTATTACGATTTTAGTTCTTGGGACTAAAATAAAATTATAAAAGCACATTCCCCCTTTTTAAGCATAGGACTCCTAAATACAGTGCTGTCAGCCTCTGATAAAGCCTTCTGCTTTGCTATCCTACAAAAATAGATGACATCAGCTCACATGATACAGGGGCCAAAGCAAGTTCACAGACCTTGAAATGCAATTTTACTATAGCGCTGAAGGGAACACATGCAACTCTGGCACTTCACGTCACCTCTCCTACCCGTGATGTTTAAGAAACCGCTCTGCAGAATAGAATTCCCGCAACACTGAAAACGACAGAGTCTTAACCAGGGCATTTGAAAATAGAATTTATTAAATAAGAATTCCATATCAATACAAATGACATGATAGACCAGTGTAAAATCATCACATATAGTGGAACACAAAGTCATAAGTGGTTACAGGGTGGGCCAAAGAGCATCAAGCCTCTGTCAGTGCGCGTTGCGTGCGGCATGCAATTGCAAGTACTTTTATTAATCTTTTCGATTTAATTGATGCGTGAAATAGACAGCACACTGATGTGCGTCCGTGTGCTGTCCGTGGTTTCTACGCACCCATTGACTTTAATGGGCGACAAGGTGCGTGAAAACGCACCAATATAAGACATGCAGTGAGTTTCACGCAACGGACTCTCCCTGCGTGAAGACTCACGCATGTGTGAATAGCCCCATTGAAATCAATGGGTCCGTGTGTTGTACGTTGTTCCAACACAGCACACAGACGAGAATCACGCTCGTCTGAATGAGCCCTAAGGCTGAGATTTCATGTCACAGTTCAATTCCGAATGACATTTTGCAGACGTTGAGGTGTGGTTAGAACCAAATACAATGCGTTGTACTGCAACTGCATCGGGAAAAACAAAACACACCAAATAGCAGAAAAATCACATGTGGCTTTCCAATGAGATTCAAACCGCACCTCAACGTCTGAATGGACCCTTATAGTACGTAGATATATTTGTTTGCCCAGCTCAGTTTTTTGGCACCGATTTTGACACTGAAAAAGTGTCGGAATCCGCGCAAAAAAATTTCCAAAATCGACCCCCCCCGCCCCCATTGATTTAAGTGGGAGGCAGAGGCGTTTTTTTGCCCCGGGCGGCTTTTGGCCGCTGGCGGGGAGAAAGAAAAGCAATATTTTTTTTCTTAAAACTGTTTCCGTTTTAGAGCTCCCATTGAAATTAATGGGAGGCAGAAGAACCCACGGCGCTCATATACGAGCGTTTTTTTGCCCGCTGTCCATGCATTAGCTACAATGGCAGAGGGCAAAAGGCACCACAAAAACTGCAGGGAAAAAAAACCAAAAACGCAGGCAGTTCAAAATCTGCCTGAAAATATTCTAAGGCAGATTTTTTTTTGCCTCCAAAAAAACTCTGGACAGGGCCTAAGATCACAATCATATCTACAAGTTTGTAGACAAATTTCAAACAGAAAACATTTATGCATGAGAAAAGACGAGCATAAAAATAGCAAAAAATCAATAGATCTAATTATTAGATTGCTTGAAGATGCTTTCTTATTCCAAGCGCTAAAAGACATGAATCATAACCAATAACAACGTTAATGCGTAACACCAAGGAAAACCGGAAAGGTCTCTTTATATAACTTGGGTTCAAATTCCCACCACCAGGTTTCTCCTAACCCGCTTCCTCTGGGTCATCACAACTTTGGGGCCTCCATGAACTCCATCTTTGGTATAAAACAATACTCTCCCTGCTGGAGCCTAGGATATCTAAAAGGGAGAGTATGTTTATATACAGTGCACAGGGATACACCACTGACCAGCTCCCCATATAGTTGGAAGGAGGAAACCGAGCACAATCCAATGAGATGTACAAATCAAAAAGAGTTCTAAGGCTTAGAAATCAATAGACCAACCAATACTAGGTACATTTAAACTGACCAAACACAGACAAAGACTCACCTGAGACCCTAGCAAAAAACTCTTCATAATAACAAAAATGGGAATGTAAAGCAAAACGAATGCATCGTAAACTATAAAGAAAAGAATACTCGTAGGAGATCTATGAGGAACTCAACGCTGTTCTCCAAAAAGGGAGTAGAAACTACTCATTTTTTTTAGTTTATTAAAAGGAAGTTGATTCGGTTACTGGAGTGAAGATTTTTTTTAAGTCTTTTTTGGTAGCACAGAAAGGAAAAACAAGGAACTAGAAAGTTTCTAAAACAATGGCCAGAACAATACAAACTGTAAAAGGGGCCTTTCCAATCTTGGAGAACTAAGTCCTGCTTGCAAACCGAAAGTGGAGGAGCGTTCATGCCACAATATCGGGGGTAGGTTACTGGCTCAAAACTGCCGATTCATTCCCTTTAACCCCTTCCCGCTCCTTGACGTACTATTACGTCATGGCAGCTGTATCGTTCGCGCTCCATGCCGTAATAGTACGTCTCGGGAGTAACGGCTATTTCGGCCGTCCTCCCGACACATACAGGAGCTGTGACGCTGCTGTCTTGTTCAGCAGCTGTCACAGCTCCTACAGCGGGGACCGATCGCTGTGTCCCCGCTGATTAACCCCTTAAAAGCCGCGTTCTATAGAGATCGCGGCTTTTTAGGGGTTAAGCTGCCATCGCCGGCCTGCTACGCGATAGTGACTATGGCAACCGGACACCAAACAATGGCGTCCGGCTATGCCATAGACGGAAGCCTAGTGGGTCCTGACAACGTCAGGACCCACTATGCTTGCTGTCAGTGAGTAGCTGACAGTTCTAATACACTGCACTACGCATGTAGTGCAGTGTATTAGAATAGCGATCAGGGCCTCCTGCCCTCAAGTCCCCTAGTTGGACAAAGTAATAAAGTAAAAAAAAAAGTAAAAAAAAAATTGTGTAAAAGAAAATAAAAGATTTAAAAGTAATAAAAAGTAAAAATCCCCCTTTTTCCCTTATCAGTCCTTTATTATTAATAAAAATATATAAACAAACTATACATAATTGGTATTGCCGCGTCCGTAACGGCCTGAACTACAAAATTATTTCATTATTTATCCCGCACGGTGAACGCCGTAAAATAAAATAATAAACCGTACCACAATCACAATTCTTTGGTCACTTCACCTCCCAAAAAATGGAATAAAAAGAGATCAAAAAGTCGCATGTACCTAAAAATGGTACTGATCGAAACTACAGTTTGTTACGCAAAAAATAAGTCCTCGCACGGCTTTATTGATTGAAAAATAAAAAAGTTCTGGCTCTTAGAATAAAGGTAACACAAAAAGTAAATGATTGTTTACAAAACGTATTTTATTGTGCAAACGCCATAAGACATAAAAAAAACTATAAACATCTGGTATCGCCGTAATCGTATCGCCACGCAGAATTAAGTGAATATGTCATTTATAGCGCACGGTGAACGCTGTAAAAAAAAAAAAAAGAAAAAAAAAAACAATAGTAGAATTGCTGTTTATTAGTCACCACGCCACCTAAAAATAGAATAAAAACTGATCAAAAAGCCGCATGCACCCCAAGAAAACGACAATGGAATCCTCAAGGGGTCTAGTTTCCAAATTGGGGTCACTTTTGGGGGGTTCCCAATGTTTTGGCACCACAAGACCTCTTCAAACCGGACATGGTGCCTAATAAAAAAGAGGCCTCAAAATCCACTAAGTGCTCCTTTGCTTCGGAGGCCGGCGCTTCAGTCCATTACCGCACTAGGGCCACATGTGGGATATTTCTCTAAACTGCAGAATCTGGGCAATACGTATTAATTTGCGTTTCACTGATAAATCCTTTTGTGTTATAAAAAAAAAAAAAATGGTATAAAGAGGATTTTCTGACAAAAAAAAAAATGTCAATTTCACCTCTACTTTGCTCTAAATTTTTGTGAAACACCTAAAGGGTTCATAAACTTTCTACATGCTGTTGTGAATACTTTGAGGGGTCTAGTTTCTAAAATGGGGTATTTCATAGGGGTTTCTAATATATGGGCCCCTCAAAGCAACTTCAGAACTGAACTGGAACCTAAAAAAATAAATAAATGAGGCAATACTTGGCTTCTTACATTATACTGATAATGAGCCGTGCCCACCCCGAGATGACCCCAGTTTTGACCGTTTGTATAAACGGAGACCCCTATTAGACCGTTCCAGTGCCCGGTTTTCCCAAGCATACACCCCCGAGAAGTGTATTTCTATTGATGAGTCCCTGGTACATTTTAAAGGGAGGGTTCAATTCCGCGAGTACCTGGCGTGAAGATGTATAAGCTGTGAGAGTGCATAAGGGTATACCTACAGGTTTAGGATATATGAAGGAAAGGCCACCCCCAAACCAGACTGCATCCTGGACTACAATAGGTACATGGGAGGGATGGACTTGTAAGATCAAGCCCTGAAGCCCTACAGCGCCATGCGGTGTGGTATAAGAAGCTGGCCGGGCACATCATACAGATGGCATTGTACAATGCGTACATGCTACGTCGATGTGCAGGCCAGACGGTAACTTTCCTGGAATTTCAAGAGGTGATTATCAAGAACCTAATCTTTAGGGACCAAGAAGGGGGGGCACCCAGTACTTCTGGAAGCGAGCCCACACGCATCGTACCAGGGCAACACTTTCCAGGAGAAGTTCCCCAAACTGGCAAGAAGGGAAAAAGTCAAAAGAGGTGCAAAGTCTGCTATAAGAGGGGGATAATGGATGACACAATATATCAATGTGACACGTGTCCCGAATAACCAGAGCTCTGTATGAAAGTGTTTTAAAATTTATCATACATCCCTTGGTTTATAATTTACCCCAATTTTACTTACCCTGATGCACTCCGCACAGCTTATCCCCCCCCCCCCCCCCCCCGTCTTTCCCCTCTGGGCCCTGCTGTGTGTCCAGGCAGCTGATAACAGCCACATGTAGGGTATTGCCATACCCGGGAGAACCCACATTACAGTTTATGGGGTGTAGGTCTCCGGTCAAAATGCTCACTACACCTCTAGATGAATGCCTTAAGGGTGTAGTTTTTAAAACGGGGTCACTTCTTGCGGGTTTCAACTGTACTGGTACCTCAGGGGCTTCTGCATACATGACTTCGCACTAGAAAATCCCCAGTAGGCCAAATGGTGGTCCTTTCCTTCTGAGCCCTCCCATGGGCCCAAACGGCAGTTTATCACAACAAATGGGGTATTGCGGCACTCAGAACAAATTGCGCAACAGAATGGGGTATTTTGTTTCTTGTGAAAATAAGAAATTTTCAGCCAAAACGACTTATTATTTGAAAAAAAATATTTTGTTTTCATTCCCAGCCCAATTCAAATAACTTCTGTGAAAAAACTATGGGGTCAAAATGGTCACAACACCCATAAATGAATTCCTTGAGGGGTGTAGTTTCCAAAATGGGGTCACTTCTGGTGGGTTTCCATTGCTTTGATACCTCTGGGGCTCTGCAAATGCGACATGGCACCCGAAAACCAAACCAGCAAAATCTGTACTCCAAAGAACACACAGCGCTCCTTCCCTTCGGAGGCCTCCCATGGGCCCAAACGGAAGTTTATTGCCACAAATGGGGTAGTGATGCACTCAGGAGAAATTGGGCAACAAAATTTAGTATTTTGTTCCCTGTGAAAATAAGAAATTTTGGTAAAAAATTACATCTTATTGGAAAAAATGTCATTTTTTTAATGTCACAGCCCAATTGAAATAGGTGCTGTGAAAAAACTGTGTTGTCAAAATGCTAACAACAACCCTAAATGAATTCCTTGAGGGGTGTAGTTTCCAAAATGGGGTCACTATTGGGGGATTCCTACTGTTTTGACACTTCAACACCTCTTCAAACCTGGCATGCTGCCTAAAATATATTCTAATAAAAAAAGAGGACTCAAAATGCACTAGGTGCTTCTTTGCTTCTAGGGCTTGTGTTTTAGTCCACGAGCGCAGTAGGGCCACATGTGGGACATTTATAAAAACTGAAGAATCTGGACAATACATATTTAGTAGTGTTTATCTGGTAAAACCTTCTGTGTTACAGAAAAAAAAAATGAATAAAATTGAAATTCAGCAAGAAAAATGAAATTTGCAAATTTCACCTCCACTTTGCTTTAATTCCTGTGAAATGCCTGAAGGGTTAAAAAACTTTCTAACTGCTGTTTTGAATACTTTGAGGGGTCTAGTTTTTAAAATGGGGTGTTTTATGGGGGTTTCTAATACATAGGCCCCACAAAGCCACTTCAGAACTCAAGAGGTACCTTAAAAAAAAGGCTTTTGAAATTCTCTTAAAAATATGAGAAATTGCTGTTTATGTTCTAAGCCTTGTAACGTCCAAGAAAAATAAAAGAATGTTCAAAAAACGATGCCAATCTAAAGTAGACATATGGGAAATGTGAACTAGTAACTATTTTGGGTGGTATAACCGTCTGTTTTACAAGCAGATGCATTTAAATTCAGAAAAATGCAATTTTTTCAACATTTTCTCTAAATTTTGCAATTTTTCACCAATAAACACTGAATATATCGACCAAATTTTACCACGAACATGAAGCCCAATGTGTCACGAGAAAACAATCTCAGAATCGCTTGGGTAGGTTTAAGCATTCCGACGTTATTACCACATAAAGTGAAATATGTCAGATTTGAAAAATGGGCTCTGAGCCTTAAGGCCCAAACTAGGCTGCGTCCTTAAGGGGTTAAATACAATCGCCAAAACCGTGGAACCTCAAAGTGCTGTAAACATTTCCATCAGACACTACTTGGCCTGAGAACGAACACCTGTCAAGTCTAAACACTGAACCTCGTTTCCAAGTTCCGTAGAGTAGGCAGATCAACAATTCCTAAGAGCTCATGCAAACTGAGGTATTACGTTATTACATACTACATTAGAGTTGTACAGAGCAGCCATACATCACCCAAAAGACTTCTATTAGGCCCTATGCACATCGTGTTTGTGCTTTCTGCCGAGCGTCTATTTTTTTAAACACTAAAAAAAAATAAAAAATGGATTGAAGAACGTATAGCTCGGCGTATACATAGACTATAATGGGTCAAACGTAGACCAAAATAGCATCAGTTTGGTCTAGGTTTGTTGGTATACCGTTTTTTTAAAACACTGAATAGCGCAGTCCGGCTACGCTATTCTGTAAATAAAATAAAAAGGTATACGCAACGTAATTTTTTTTTTGCATTGATCTCAATGGCATAAACGTGCTGCTATACGCTTTGATCCGTAAACATACAGTAAATATATCAGATGTTTTGTTTTTTTTCCATCAGCGTTCACTTTAAAAAAATATATATATTTATACTTTTTTTTAGATAAAAAAAAACAAACAGAGAAACGTAAATCAACATACACTAAACGTTCACACTATAAAAAACAGATGTAAACAGAAAATGATACACGTTTTCAATGGTCCACGTTTTTAATTTAAAAAAACAAAATCCTTATACGCTCGGCGGACAGTGCAAACGCGATGTGAATGCGGCCTTAGTCTCTACTGTACGTCTGTGTGCCCTATTGTGGAGCTATGCTCTGATAGAAATATTGTTTATGATCAGCAGCAGAGCGATCTCCTAGAAGTCCTCCATTAACCTATTAACGCCGAAGGACGGATATATCCTGGCTCCTGCCGGAATCGAAGAGCGCTCTGATTCCGGCAGTTTAACCCATTAAATGCCACTGTCATAATCGACAGCGACATCTAATCTGTTTGACAGAGGGAGGGAGCTCCCTCTGTCACCCCCATCGGCGCCCCTGCAAAGAAATCGCGGGGCGCTATCGGGTTCCCATGGCAGCCGAGGGCCTAACAATGACCCCCAGGTCTGTCTTCAGCAAATGCCTGTTAGGCCATGCCGGAGGCGTCGCCTAACAGATTTCCTGTTAGATTTACACTGACAGGCAATAATGCTTAGGTATACTACCAACCTTGGCATCGGAAGAGAGAAGACACATCAGCTCCAGGCGTCAGAGTACAGTGCAGGGTATGTGCAGGTAAGCATAGCAAACTCCCTAGAGACGAGCATATTAACCTTTTGGACGCCTGGAGCCGATGTATCTTCTTTGTCCGACGACAAGGTTGAAGGACCTGCGGGTGACGTCACGCTGTGTCTGCTGTGAAAGAAGCTGGGTGGGAACGATGAGAAGTGTATGATGCTGATTCGTCAGCGTCATACACTTCTATTCACAACGCCCAGTTGGTAAAAACACAATACACGCCCGGTTGGTAAAACGAGAAAACACGCCCAGTTGTCCACTTAAAAGCTCATTTGCATAAATATAAAATTGCTCATAACTTGGGCAAAAATTATCGTTTTTCAAAAAAAAACTACAAAAAAAAAAACGTTGCTGTTATCTACACTGCAGCGAGCGCCCATCACATTCAATAGGAGATAGGGATTTGATAATCTGGTGACAGAGCCTCTTTAAAGCTGACTTTCATGCTCTGGGGTCTAGAATGGAAGCAATGGAGGCTAAAATTGATAATAAAGTGACGACTGTTAACCAACACTCTAAATGTATTGATGACATATACCAAAAGCTTGAAGCTCACATTAAGCTTGAAGGGGGCGCTTACTGCTCCCTGCTCGGATGGTCAGCCCAGAGAGGTGTTGGTGAAGCCTCATTATTACTCTGTGAAGGAAAAGGTCATGAAGGCCTCCCGATCCGCAGAACAGTTGCGATTGCGTAGCTAGGACTTACAGATCTTTGCCGATTTGGCTTCTCGCACGATCCAGAGGAGTCGTTCATTAAAACCTCTCCAAGTCCTGACTCGCCAGGAGATTAGATACAGATGGACCTTCCCCTTTCGTCTCACATATTCGTATCGCAATTGGCCATACAGTTGATACTCTCCAAGAAGGAGAAGCCATTATGGAACGTTTAGGTCTTTTTTCAAAAGATGGTAAGCCTCCGCAGAGAAAATCACCACCGCCTGCTTCCTCCTCCTTTTCTACAGCACGTATTCGACCACTCTGGAGCTCCAGATCTTCATCCCGGCCTTCGACGTCTGCTATCTGGTCCTTTTTTTTTTTTTTTTTTTTACACCTCTCATAGGATCCTGTGATTGGAACTTTCTCCACGGAACCGTTCCCTTTGCTGCTTACTATTGACGTTTAATGTTACATTGCTAATGTCTTTAACCCCTTCCAGCTTTGGCCACTTTTGACCTTCCTGAGAGCCTCATTTTTCAAATCTGACATGTGTCACTTTAGGTGGTTATAACTTCGGAATGCTTTTACCTATCCAAGCGATTCTGAGATTGTTTTCTCGTGACACATTGGACTTTGTTACTGGCAAAATTTGCTCGATACTGAACGTATTTGTGAAAAACACCAAAATTTAGCATTTTTCTCAATTTAAATGTATCTGCTTGTAAGACAGGCAGTTATACCACACAAAATTGTTCCTAATTAACATCCCCCATATGTCTACTTTAGATCGCCATCGTTTTTTGAACATCCTTTTATTTTTCTACGACGTTACAAGGCTTTGAACTTTCGCAGCAAGTGCTCACATTTTCAAGAAAATTTCAAAAGGCCATTTTTACAGGGGCCAGTTCAGTTGTGAAGTGGCTTTGAGGGCCTTATATATTAGAAACCCCCAAAAAGTCACCCCATTTTAAAAACTTTACCCCTCAAAGTATTCAATACAGCATTTAGAAAGTTTCTTAACCCTTTAGACGTTTTACAGGAATTAAAGCAATGTAGAGGTGAAGTTTACAAATTTCATATTTTTTTGCAGAAATTAATTTTGAATCCTTTTTTTTTTTTAACAGAAAGTTTTACCAGAGAAATGCCACTCAATATTTATTGCCCAGGTTCTGCACTTTTAGGAAATATCCCACATGTGGCCCTAGCGTGCTAATAGACTGAAGCACCGGCCTCAGAAGCAAAGGAGCACCTAGTGGATTTTGGGGTCTTATTTTTATTAGAATATATTTTACGCACCATGTCAGGTTTGAAGGGCTCTTGCAGTGACAAAATAGTGGAAATCCCCCAAAAGTGACCACATTTGGGAAACTACACACCTCAAGGAAATTATCTAGGGGTACAGTGAGCATTTTGACCGCACAGGTTTTTTTACAGAAATAGGATTTTTTTTTCTCATTTCCACAAGTACTAAAAAGGAGAAAAGAGATAAAGCACCACAAAATTTGTAAAGCAATTTCTCCCAAGTAAAACAATACACCACATGTGGTCATAAACGGCTGTTTGGACACACGGCAGGGCTGAGAAGAGAAAGAGCGCCATTTGGAGCTCAAATTTAGCAGGAATGCTTTGCGGTTCACATTTACAAATCCCCTGAGGGGACAAAACTGTGGAAACCCCCCCCCCCCACAAGTGTCCCCATTTTGGAAACTGAAATTGGAAGGCCCTTTCAAGAGACTTTCACCAGTTTATCAATTCCCTATCTCCTAACTAATCGAATAGGCGCTTTGCTGCTGATAACTAGTGTGATTATTTTTTTTATTTTTTATTATTATTATTTGCAAAGTTATGAGAATTTTTCTAAATACATAAATGAGCCTTTATTAGACAACTGGAAGGTAACAGCAGAGATTCTCCTGAGGTGGAGCTGCCTCACAGCCTCAGGCCTCATTTACACGAGCAAAAAGGCACTTGACAGCTCCGTGTGTCATCAGTGTATGATGCGCGGCTGCGTGATTTTCGCGCAGCCGCCATCATAGAGATGAGGCTAGTCGACGTCAGTCACTGTCCAGGGTGCTGAAAGAGTTAACTGATAGGCAGTAACTCTTTCAGCACCCTCGACAGTGAATTCCGATCACCATATCGAGTAACTGGTTTAAAAAAAAAAAAAAAAAAAAAAAAAGAGGTTCGTTCTTACCGAGAACTTCCCGTCCGTTGCCTTGGTGACGCGTCCTTGGTGACGTGCCTCTCTTGACATCCGGCCCCACCTCCCTGGATGACGCGGCAGTCCATGTGACCGCTGCAGCCTGTGCTTGGCTGCAGCTGTCACTGGGACTGAATTGTCATCCCGGGAGGTCAGACTGGAGGAAGAAGTCGGGAGTTATCGGTAAGTCAGAACTTTTTTTTTTTTTTTACACGTTCACGTATATTGGGATCGGAAGTCACTGTCCAGGGTGCAGAAACAGTCACTGTCCAGGGTGCTGAAAGAGTTAAACTGTCTCCTGCCGGGTTCGGTCAAAACGAGTTCGGCCGAACCCGGTGAAGTTCGGTTCGCTCATCCCTAAGACACTCCGTTCGGATGTTTGTAAACAGAAAAGCACGTGGTGCTTTTCTGTTTACATTCAGTTTGAGCTCTTGCGCGAATCACGCAGTTCGCACGGAAGTGCTTCCGTGCGGCATGCGTGGTTTTCACGCACCCATTGACTTCAATGGGTGCGTGATGCGCGAAAAACGCACGATTATAGAACATGTCGTGAGTTTTACGCAACGCACTCGCGCTGCGCAAAATTCACGCATTGTCTGCACTGCCCCATAGAGTAATATAGGTGCGTACGACACGCTCGTGTAAATGCAGGACCCGCTGACACTGAAACCGTCAGGTTCACGGTCCTGACTCATTCAGGTTATAGCTAAAGATACAGCTGCTCTGTATAGAGAATACAGAGCAGCTTTACCTCAAAAAGTAAAACTAATTATTAATAAAAAATATTTATAAAGTTTCAAACACACAGACTGACTGGTTTATAAACAAAAAAAAAAAAACTTGAAAAAAAGTGTACATAGCCTTTAAATACAATAATGTACATACATATGAGTATATATCGATTGGTTACCTTCCTGGAGGACGCTGCAGGCAATGTGGCTGCTGCAGCCTGTGATTGGCTGCAGAAGTCACACAGGATAAAACATCATCCAGTCCGGCCTCCTGGGATGAATAAGCAGGGAGTTCTGGGTAAGCGTGATTTTTTTTTTCCCTGAGTTGCGATTTTTGCTGCAGAAAAACACTGCTTTCTGTTTCATCCACATTGAGTTAAACGGGGAAAACCTGAACAGAAAAGCAATGAAAATGCAGCATAATGCCCTGTTCACACTGAGTATTTTGCAGGCAAAACACTTGCTGTGTTTTTTGTGTCGTTTTTTTTGCCCGCAGACCACAACCGCCGCAGAAAACCCATTCTCTGCCTCCCATGGATGTCAATGGGAGTTTATAGACAGAACCGCCCAAAGAAAAGGGCATGTGGCTTTTTCCCCGCGAGCGTTTTGAAATCAATGGGAGGCAATTTAAGTTGAAATTCACACAATTTTGTAAGTAAAGACTAGTGATGGCTTCTCTCACAAGAAACCACTAAAGTACACAGGTTCCTGTTTTAGGATGCTTTCTGAAGCATTGTTACAGACCGCAATATGTCTCCCAGCAACTAAGTCCACTGACATAAGAAACTAATTCTGAATAATAATTATTATGTAAAACATTCGCCCCCCCCCTCCCCCCAAAAAAACTTCTAGAATGTCACACCTCCTTAGGACGCTATCTTGCTACCAGCACGAGTGTAGGGACCTATACTTATCCTCCTTAAAGGGAATGTGTCGCTAGAATTTTTTTTTTTTTTTTGTTAAACAATTATTTAAGTGATTACACATTGTTTTAATTTTTTTACATTTTTCACAAGTCAGGAAATATTATAAATTAGATTCTAATTTATAACATTTCCATGTGCTGGGCACTAGAGGGAGCAGTTCCCAAAATTGCAGCATGGTCAATGTGGTAAAGCAACTCCATTGCTTTATGCTACAATTTTGTGGTAGACACACTCTCTCTAGTGTCCTCACACAATCCCCCCTCCCTTCTTCTAGCTAGTGCCAGGAGAAGGAAGGGTTTGAATCTCCAAACCTCTTAGGCGGAATTCACACGACAGGGTTTCCCGGCCGGGTGCCAGCCGTTCATAAATCGGCCGTCACCCGGCTGCATTAGGAACAATAGACCACTAATGGGGCTATTCACACGACCGATTTTTTTTTGGCGGGCCGGGAAAACCGGCCGTCAAAAAATGGGACATGCCCTATTTTCGGCCGGGTAATACACGGCCATCACCGGAATGTGTCCCGAGTGATGGCCATGTATTCCGTCGCTCGTGCTCTCTCTCCTCCTCCTAGTGCAGAGTGCATGTGAGGAGGAGGAGGGTCTTTTTTTGCTCCCTGTAGGAGTCGGAATCCCCAATCGGGGATTGGGGATTCCGCTACAGGAGAAGTGAGGGACTACATTGTCCATATATGGACACAGCGAAGTCACTCACTTCTGCAGCGGAATCCCCGACCTGTGGCAGGGAATTCCTCTCCAGGAGAAGTCAGTGACTACACTGTCCATATATGGACATTGAAGTCAGTGACTTCTCCTGGAATGTGGGGGGGGGTGGGTGGGTGCAACCTACAGGGGGCTGTGTGGCATCACCTACAGGGGACTTGGTGGCAACCCCTACAGGGGGCAGGGTGGCATCACCTACAGAGAGCTGTGTGTGGCAACAAATTGAAATGAAATTCATACGATTTTAAAACGGACAGGGAAAAAAACGGATGCAAATCGGGTCCAAATCGGCCGGTAAAAACGGCAACACGGCCCGGAAGCAAACCGGATGCAAGCCGGCCGGGAAAAATCGTCCAAAAACGGCCGATTTTCCCGGCCGACACTCGGACCTTGTCGTGTGAATGAGGCCTTACACTGACTGTGTGCCGCCATTTTTGAGCCACTGCACAGTGTAGGAGGATTAGATACAGGGCTCAGACGACAGTATAACACGAACATAATACACACATCACATACACGAACATAAATTTCCTTCTCCTGCTGCCGCCGCCTTCGCTCCTATTCCTTGCACCTTTGCTTCCTTGAACATATGGCCAGAAGCCGCGGCCGGAAGTAGTCATCTTACTGTCCCGCCGCGGCTTCCGGTCCACATGAAAATGGCGCCGGATTTTGCTCTGTGAACGAGCTTCGTTTTTGCCACAGACGGCGTACGCTTCTGAGAATGGAACGGCTACCGTTCGCGTTCTCTATGGGGTCGTATGTGCCGTATTCCATCTCTGTATGTATCGTTAATCGACACATACAGAGATGAAAAAAAATGGCAGCCCCCATAGAGAAGTAAAAAGTAGAACATGAGAACACAAATAAAATTTATGTTAATATCATATTAAAAGCAATATGATTTAAAAAAAAAAAAATTCATGACACCTTCACTTTTAGGGTGTGATCACACGCCCTATTTACGGACGTAATTCAGGCGTTTTACGCCTCGAATTATGCCCGAAAATACGGCTCCAAACATCTGCCCATTGAATTCAGTGGGTCTTACGGTGTTCTGTGTAGACGGGCTTTTTTTTTTTTTTTACGCGCCGCTGTCAAAAGACGGCGCTTAAAAAGACGTCCGCCTCAAAGAAGTGCCACTTCTTGGGACGTAATTGGAGCAGTTTTTCATTGACTCCACTGAAAAAAAGCTCCAATTACGTCCGTAATGGATGCCGCGAAAAACGAGAGTACGAGCAATTACGTCTGAAATTCAGGAGCTGTTTTCGCATGGAAACCGCTCCATAATTTCAGACATATTTTGCGCTGTCGTGTGAACATACCATACCCTAAGGCTGCACTCCTCATTTTGGAGTCTGTGCTTATAGCTATGTAGACTGAGAGGAACCTTTATATCTAGAAAAGTCGCCACATCCACACAGCTGTAAGGCTGGATTCACACAAGCATATTCGGTCCGTAAATGACAGAACGTATTTCGGCCGCAAGTCCTGGACCGAACACACTGCAGGGAGCCGGGCTCCTAGCATCATAGTTATGTACGATGCTAGGAGTACCTGCCTCGCTGCAGGACAACTGTCCCGTACTGTAATCATGTTTTCAGTACGGGACAGTAGTTCCACGGAGAGGCAGGGACTCCTAGCGTCGTACATAACTATGTTGCTAGGAGCCCGGCTCCCTGCAGTGTGTTCGGTCCGGGACTTGCAGCTGAAATACATTCCGTCCTTTTCACACGAGCATGTTCGGTCCGTATCCAGCCTAATACTGCTCCGTGCAGTATCTGTATATTATTTAGAGCCAATAATGAAATGAGATCCTGCCATGACCAAACAAAACTTTTGTCCTGATGAGACCCAATGTGGTTCTTGGTACTATTGCGGCCTTAAAATATAACCGGTTTTGTTTGCCAGCAGAACTAGAAAAGAAGGAAGAATACAAAATTAACCGGGTTAACCAATTTGGATACCCCTTCACTCCTGGTCCCTCTCTTCTGACCACTGAGTGTCTCGCTGCTGGGAGCCCAAAAATTAACTTTCATTTGTGGGGGAACCTCCATGTAAATATTTTCTCTGAGGCAAACAAAACACGACAGAACATTAACCCCTTAATGACCAGCCTATTTTGGACCTTAATGACCAAGCTATTTTTTACGTTTTTCAATCGTCGCATTCCAAGAGTTATAACTCTTTTATTTTTGCGTCGACATAGCTGTATAAGGTCTTGTTTTTTTGCGGGACAAGTTGTACTTTTTAATAGCACCATTTTGAGGTACATATTATTTATTGATTAACTTTTATTAACTTTTTTTTTGGGGGGGGGGGGGGAGATAGAAAAAAAATCTGAAATTTCGGCACACTTTTTTGCGTCCTAAATCTACGCCGTTTACCGAGTGGTATAAATAACACAATAACTTTATTCAGCGGGTTGTTACGATTGCAACGATACCAAATTAGTATAGTTTTTGTATGTTTTACTACTTTTACACAGTAAAAACGCTTTTTTTCTAAATGATTTGTTTTTGTGTCTCCATATTTGAAGGGCCGTAACGTTTTTATTTTTTCGCAGATGCGGTTGTATGAGGGATTGTTTTTTTGGCGGGACGACTTGTAGTTTTTATTGGTACCATTTTGGAGTAGATGCGACTTTTTGATCACTTTTTAATCACATTTTTTTAAAGTCAGTATTCACAGAAAACAGCAATTTTTCTGTCGTTTTTTATTTCATTTTTTATGCCGTTCACCGTGCGGGTTAAGTAATGTAATAGCTTTATAGTCGGGGTCGTTACGGACGCGGCAATACCAAATGTGTAACTTTACTTTGTTTTTTTAATAGTAAAGCATTTTGTAAGGGGAAAAAGTGGGGTTTTTCATTTTTTATTCCCATTTTTTTTAATTAACTTTATTAAACTTTATTATTCACTTTTTTACTAGTCCCACTAGGGGACTTTAATATGCGATTCTGAGATCGCTATTATAATACACTGCAATACTTTTGTATTGCAGTGTATTACTGCCTGTCCGTTTTAAACGGACAGGCATCTGCTAGATCATGCCGCAGGCATGATCTAGCAGGCATTCATTACAGGCAGACCTGGGGGCCTTTATTAGGCACCTGGCTGCCATTAGAGACACAGACACTCGGCGATCGTATCGCCGGGTGTCGGTGGGGGAGAGAGGGAGCTCCCTCCCTCTCTCCAAAACCACTCAGATGCGGTGCTCGCTATTGAGCACCGCATCTGAGGGGTTAAACGGGCGAGAGCGATACTAATATCGATCTCACACAGCAGAGCAGGGACGCTCCCAGCCCTCAGCTGCCTCTAGCAGCTGAGAGCAGGGAGATTTGACAGCTCCCTGCTCTGTTTACTTATTCCGATGCCGCAACGTAAAAAGTCTATGGCATCGGAATGAGGCCCGTTAGTGACCGACGTAGAAACACGATGGGCCGGTCACTAACGGGTTAATGCTGATAACATGGGTTTCAATAATGCCGGATTCACATGAGCGTGTGTGTTTTGCGCGTGCAAAAGGTCCATAAAAGTTCCGTGTGTCAGCAGCATATGATGGGTGGCTGCGTGATTTTCATGCAACCGCCATCATTATGACACTCGGTTTCTATGTTTGTAAACAGAAAAGCACGTGGTGCTTTTGTTTTCATTCATTTTTACTGCTGTAGCGCGCATCACGCACGGCACACGGAAGTGTGTCCGTGTGCCGTGCGTGATTTTCACGCACCCATTGGCTTCAATAGGTGCGTGATGCGCGAAAAACTGGCAAATATAGGACACGGCGTGAGTTTTACACAGCGGGCATACGCTGCGTGAAAATCACTGACAGTCTGAACGGCCCCATTGACTAACATATGTCCGTGCGACACTCGTGATTTTCACGCGCGTCGCACGGACCTATGTTAGTCAATGGGGCCGTTCAGACTGTCAGTGATTTTCACACAGCGTATGTCTCGCGAGATTACGCTTCTTCTGCTGTAACTACCACAGACAGGGTAACGAAGTGCAGAGATTGTGAATAGACATCCCGTGGAATGTCTATTCACTGTCTAAACACTTCAGTATTGTTAATGTGTATGGCTGGGTTCACACGACCATGTTACGTCCGTAACGTATTTCGGCCGGAAGTCCCGGACCGAACACAGTGCAGGGAGCCGGGCTCCTAGCATCATAGTTAGGTACGACGCTAGGAGTCCCTGCCTCTCCGTGGAACTACTGTCCCGTACTGAAAACATGATTACAATACGGGACAGTTGTCCCTCAGCGAAGCAGGGACTCCTAGCATCGTACATAACTATGATGCTAGGAGCCCGGCTCCCTGCACCGTGTTCAGTCCGGGACTTCCGGCCGAAATACGTTCCGTCCATTACGGACGTAACATGGTCGTGTGAACCCAGCCTTATTATAAGACAGCACATAAGGATCCCTATGCGCTGACTAAATGAATGGAGAGGAGTGTATGATGCTGATTGGTCAGCGTCATGTACTCCCCTGTACAACGCCCACTTGGTCTAAAGTAAAAACACGCCCACTTGGGCATTAAGAAACTCATTAGCATAAATCTAAAATCGCTAATAAAGTGGTGAAAATAGTTTTTCTAAATAAAAAGCACTGCTGTCATCTACATTATAGCACCGATCTACTTATGTAGGAGATAGGGCACTTATAATGTGGTGACAAAGCCTCTTTAATGTATAAATATAATATTTGGATAGATTTGGTTGAAATCACATTTTGGGGCACTGGTCACATCAGAATGTATTCAGTGCATTGCAAGCACAGAGTACAGACTGCCAAAAACAGCACTGGTATTGTGCATGCCGAGAACTCCAATATCCCATAGTAGGGCTGGGCTATTAGGACCTAAATCAAAGTCACGTTTAATTGAACATGTAACCACGATTATGATTAATGAACTATTTAGGCCATTTTGCAAGCAACGCCCCCTATTTGCATGCTTTGCCATTGAATTCATATTTATTCAAAATCAAATAGCCTGCTGTAAACTATTGAACATACCCTCTGACACTGCCCCCACACAGTATATTGCCCCCCCCCCAAAGCTGCCAACAGTTTTATGCCCCCACACAGTATATGCCCCCTTAACTGCCCTCCACAGTATAATGCCCTGCACACAGTATAATGCCCCCCATAACTGCCCTCACACAGTATAATGCCCCCCATAACTGCCCTCCACACAGTATAATGCCCCAATGCAGTAAAATTACCCACAGCTGCCCCAATCGTGGCCAATAAAATACATACTCACCTAACCCCGTTCCAACTACGAGTGGAGGAGATCCGTCTGCGCCACCGGTCTGTGCGGCACACAGTGTAGGAGGTTTGAAGATTCAACCCCCTCCTTCTCCTGGCACTAGCCAGAATAAGGGAGGGGGGATTGTGTGAGGACACTAGAGCAAGTGTGTCTACCCCAAATTTGCAGCATAAAGCAATGAGGTTGCTTTACCACAGTGACCATGCTGCAATTTTGGGAACTGCTCCCTCTAGTGACCAGCACATGGAAATGTTATAAATTAGAATCTAATTTATAATATTTCCTGACTTGTGAAAAAAATTAAAAGAAAAAAAAAAAAGTAAAACAATGTGTAATCACTCAAATACTAATTGATTAACTTAAGCAACACATTCTCTTTAAACCGGGGGAGGGGGGGCACTTAAAAACTGAATGCCACAAGATGACATCAGTTAATTGTGCTGAATTTTGTTTCTTTACATTAATTGCCCAGTCGTGTCCCACAAGCAATCCAATATGAACAATAGATCAGACAATTGACCATAATGTCATTTCCTAGGAGTAAAAGTGGCACCAATCAAAGTTTCACTCGTACACCATACAGCTGAGATTAAAGAAAAAAAAACTTCTTAGTCATTTAGACTTCAAGTGACCTGAACATATTCTTAGTAACAGACTATGACTCGCGGGTGACAAGCGCTGAATCTGCCCACTGTTCCGAAAATGTGCCACCTCCAACACTTCTGGCCCGGCTGCCGTGGAGAGGAAGTGGTTTGACGGGACTCACTTCCCATATTTCTCTTTAGATTTTATGATCGCTCTGCACTATGTATTTTAAAATCAATCCAGAACTGTATTGCAGCTAGAAAATGATGTGTAATGAACGACCTTGCTATGTGTGAACAAGAACATTGTTAATTTTGCAAGTCCAGGCAACGTAGATTTATTTTATCCAATCGTGTGGGGAGAAAAAAAAAAAAAAACGACTTGCAAGGTTTAGTACTGAAAATGAATGCACTTAAATAGGGAGAGAAAGCCGTCATCTTCTACACCAAGATTAAGCACACTTCTAACTAAAAGTGTATGCCAATGAAACTGCAGAAATTTTAAAAGTAAACCCCCCCCCCCCCCCGAACAATAGATTTGCAGTTCATGTGTGAACTCGGCCTTATTAGTGTAGATATCTATCAATGCCAATAATGATGAATGAGTCAGAGGTTCCAACCCAAGTGCCGAGCGGACATCTGTCAAATGATAAATCAATAAACCAATAACATCAGCATCTTATTAGAGTGAAGATATAAGTATTTACCCTGCAAGTGACGCATATAATATATAGTTACGGAAAGAAGATGAATATACGGTCAGTCATACATACGCATGACATGGTCTACATGCCAGATTGGTGCCTATTTTATAGAAAGTGGGGCACTTGGAAGCAAGCACAATAGGGCCCACCTGCATGCCATATTTAGATTTTTCTTAAAATTTCAGACCGCAATACACAATACCGCCATATAGTTCCAGTAGAATACTGCCATATGAAGGCCACATAATCCAGCATATAGTTCCCAAATAACGCTCCCATAATACTGCCATATGCAGTCCACCATATAGTTCTCCCATAATACTGCCATATGGCTCACACAATACCACAATTGACAAATAATAAGACGCTAAATAATACTGTGTGGTTTTACTTTACTCCAGGGATTCCCATAGTCAGAGAATACAGGCCCCATGTACAACGCCTTTGTCTGGTCAGCGAAGGGACGGCGGTGGCAGCGACCAGCACATTACAACGCAGAAACTTCCTGTGCTTTATACTAATGGCACCCGGGAGAGTAGCAAATAAAAATCACCGGAAGGAGCCATCGGGGTAATACATATATATGCAATTCTCCCATATACAGGTAAAACACACAAAGACTGGTTCAAAAGACAGAAAGTATAAAATTAGGACCACAGCATTTATAGTCAACTTGATAAAGGGGAAGAAAAAAAAATAGATCCTATTTTCACACCTAGTGTAATCAATAAATTACCTAGAAGAAAAAATAAATAAAAGGGCAGTAAGGGTTAAAAGCCCCCAGGCGGAAGCCCCTTCCACAGCCACCCATAGCAGATTACCATTTCAATACAGAGAAAGAATGCAAGCGCTTCCTAAACCAGCAACACATGGGCCAGCTGCTGCCTGCAGGACCTGCCACCCAAACCTGGGGAGGGGGCCCGAAATGAACAAGATCCGCACTGTCAGCTCATTCCATTATACGAACAGATCATCAAATGGGAAGGGAGGCTGATCATTGATCTGTGTGATCAAGCTGTAACCCCGGGCTACGGAAGGCGGCTTCTTCCCTGGCATGTAAACATCCAAAGGTGGCTCGAATATATATATATATATATATACATTGCCAACCAATAATCAGTCAGCTGTGATCCCCGATGCTCCCATAGACACGTCCATTTAGTGCAATGTGTGTGTAAAAGTATATGACGCCGCTCATCACCGTATAGAACTGAATGTGTCACATCAATCCATACTATCAATATTTCTCCCGGCGGCCGCATGCCAGGATCCGTGAAAGTTAGAACGTTGGTGGATCCTACCATTAAAAAAAAAATCTGATGCGTATGGACAGCGTAATCTTCCGAAAGATATTGGCTTTTTTGGGGGCAAGAAAAAAAAAAAAAAAAGTTTTTCAGAAATAACTGAGTGCCAGCATCCGATTAACACTGGCGTGCCCTTTATGAAGCAGCGGGATCTTTGGGCCCCTTCAGGCAGCAGGTTGGATTGCAGCCGGGGCACCACCTATAGCTGCCCCCGCCCCCCACTCATAAGAGTAGCGATCCTGATAACAGTAGAATACGGGATGCAGCAATAAATAGGCGCGGGTCCTCCTAAGCAATAAACCGCCTGTACTGGAGGATTATACACAAATAATTGTTGCCAGGACCGGCAGATATTTGTCTATCCGATCACTACGAGCTTGTGCCCTTTTCTAGTGTCCTACACCATTGGCGACTTCAATAAACAACAACCCAATGCGTCCAACAAACTTTCCTCCGATGTCGATCCCATGGACAGAGCCATTATTATGTGAGGAGACGACTGTGCGCTGGATAATTATATGCTGATAATTACCAGTAGTCGGCACATTCCTCCCTGCAGTAACAGCCGGAGATACAGTATGTTGTCCCGCCTCTTACCTTAGTTACAATCGGCTCCTGCAGTAATCCCTGTATATAATAATAATCCGGTCAACGCTGCTGCTCCAGCAGGATTAGATGAATCCCTGAGTGAACAACGAGAGCCCGGCCGGCAGCAGCGCCTCCGTGTAGATCAGGTCAGAGGAGAATTCCCCGTAGAGAAGAACCAGCGCGATGTGAACACTTCATCTATCTCCGAGCTTCCCACAACACAGTTGTGCAGCGTGCCGGCCTGCCCCGCCCCTTGTCCCGCCCACTGTATCTCTAGCCCCGCCCACTGTATCTCTAGCCCCGCCCAGCAACTACTAATCCCGTACATGGGGTCAACCGAGTGTAGAGGTTGTATGGTCTCCATTATCCGACTGCTCCGTGTATTCCCTGCACTAGGACAAAGACTCCTGGAAAAAGGGAGGGAATGCACTGATATGACCAGCAATCGGTTTTGGACATTCAGAAAACCCCTTAAAGAACCTCAAACAACTGTAATTTTCTTACTTTTGAAATTCTGACATAAACTACACAGCGTATTTCCCAATGAAAACAACGGGTAGCAGTTTGCAGGCATATTTTAACTGTATTTTGGCATGTAAAATGAGTGTTTTACACGTTTAAATACGCCTGAAAATATTCCGTGTGAACTTGGCCTTAGTCTACATTCACACGGTACGGATTTGCCGTGAACCTCTCCTCACAGAAGACGGCTGAGGGCAGCGTCCAGCCCATAGACATGCGTGACTGGCGCCCCATTCAAAATCCTCCTCAATAAGATCGGTGCGGGCCCCGTGGTGATCCATTTATCACCTATCCTGGAAAATTGCTGTTTTTTGGTCCCCTTAGCTTCCAAAAGAAAACGGAATAAAAAGTGATCAAAGAGTCTCATGTTCCCCAAAATTGGTGCCAATAAAAACGACAGCTCGTCCCGCAAAAAAAATCCCTCACATCGCTTAAATGACAGAAAAATAAAAAAGTTTATGGCTGTCAAGAGTTTTTTGACACAAAACAAATATTTATTTTAACAAATGGTTTCTTCTCAGTAAAAGTCCTAAAACATAAAAAAAAAAGGAGGGATAGGCCACATTCAGACGAGCGTAGCTAATATCGGATGTGAAAAACTGCAGTTTTTCACGTCCGAGGTTCACCCGTGCGAGACGCGTTATCACGGATCCCCCATAGACTAGAGTCTATGGTGGGATGGGGGACACGCAGGAAAATAGGACGTGTCCTATTTTTTCACGGACCCTTTACACGCTCCGTTGAAACAACAGTCATGTGAACGGCCCCCTTTGAAGTACATGAATCCATGTGACGGCCATTGTTTTAACGGCTGTCACACGGACGAGATACACGCTCGTCTGAATGAGCCCTCATAAGGTCATATGTACATAGCGGATCAGTAGTTCGCATTGTCGCAGCGCTGGGGTCCTGGGACAACATCTGCATGGTTTGTATGTTCTCCCCATGTTTCTGTGGGTTTTCTCCAGGTTTCTAATGGGGATAGGGACACATTAGAGTGGTGACAATCTCTGTACAGAGCTGCGGAATATTTTACCATTATATAAATTAATAAAATAATAAGTAAATGTTTTATATTTTTCTGTTCACATTAATGTTAACGGGGTCCATCTGGGTTTCTTTCTGGCTTTCCGGTATTTTTGACAGCAAGAATAGTGCAGGTCTCCAGTATAGCTGTCATGTCTGTTATAAAAGGAAGTCATGACGCTAGTGTGAATAGAACCTTAAAGGGGTATTACAGCCAAAATATATTTTCTTACCCATACACTGGATAGGTAATAAATGGTAGATCGGTGGGGGTCCGACCACTGGAACCCCCATTGATTGCTAGAAGCGCACGACCATGGGTACAAAGAGTCTGAATAGAGCGGCGGTCGAGCATGCTCCCTGCCACAGTGCATAACACTCCATCCAAAATCCTCCTAACTGCAGTCGAGCGGCTAGGGAAACGGGAGACCTTGATCCCCATTTTCAGCAATCAGTGGGGGTCCCAGTGGTCAGACCCCTACTTTTCTAACATTTGTCACCTTACCAGTGATAAATGCTTTTGGCTGGAATCCTCCTTTAATAATATAGACAGCAGCATAACACAATAGACACACAAACTTTGATAAAAAGTAGAGATTCTGTCTGAAATAATATGTCTGTAATGTGACTATACTGTCCACTATATAGAGTATGAGGCACATCGGTAAAATATATGTGTAGAGCACCTGTAACTCTTACTTAATGTATATTGTTTATAAGTTATGTGTTACATTTGCTGTTATTTTGTGCATTATGACAGACATTCAGTTTCGAGGAATATACAGATATACTACAAGAGAAGGACAATCGACTCAATGGAATGTGACCAGAGAATTGACAACAGTCAGCCACATAATGATAGAAATATGGTTCCCACACAGAAGTTCAAGTGTCAGATACAAATTGTTTTTCGATAGAATTTTATCAGAATATATGGGCCCCAAGTATCAAGACGGTCTATCGGAAAATAACTCAACTTATTGTCAATAGCAACCAATTCCAGTGCAGCTTTTCTTTTTCCACAGGAGTTTAACCCCTTCGGGGCGAAGCCATTTTTCATATTCGTTTTTCACTCCCCGCATTCCAAGAGCCATAACTTTTTTATTTTTCCGTCAATAGAGCGGCGCAAGGGCTTATTTTTTGCAGGAGGAGTTGTAGTTTATTTTGGTATCATTTATAGTTCTATATAATGTAGTGAGAAACTGAAAAAAAAATTCTTTGCGGGCTGAAGTTGGAAAAAACTGCGATTCCTCAATTGTTTTTTGGGTTTTGTTTTTACAGCCTTCACCGTGCGGTAAAAACAACAACTTATCTTTATTCTGTGGCTCAATACAATTATGGTGATACCAAATTTATATAGTTTTTTTTATATTTTACTACTTTTATTGATAATAAACTCTTTGTTAAAAAAAAATGTTTTGTGTAACCGCATTCTGAGAGCCATAACGTTTTATTTTTTCACCGATTGAGCGGTGTGAGGGCTTATTTTTTGCGGGCAAGTTGTAGTTTTTATTGGTACCATTTTTTGGTATGTAGGACTTTTTTTATCACTTTTTAAAACATTTGTTTGGAGAGCTAAGGTTACCAAAAAACTGAGATTTTGGCGTTTTACATTTTTTATTGTTTACAGCGTTCACCGTGGGCGTTAAATAACGCTATATTGTAATAGTTCAGACCTTTACGGACGCAGCGATACCAATTTTGTTAACTTTTTTAATTTTTTACATTACTTTAGGGGGAAGCTGGGAAAAGGTTTTCTTTTTGAACTTTTAATATTTTTTAATTTTTTTTCACTACTAAAATCTTTTTTTCACTTTTTTTCACACTATTTATTAGCCCCCCTAGGGGACTTGTACCAGTGATCATTAGATAACTGGTACAATATACTGCAAAACTAACGTATTGCTGTATATCTTCATTTTTACAGGCATCGCTATGCCCTGCCACAGGCAGGGCTTAGCAGAGGCAGAGTGAAGGCAGCACTGAGGGCCTTCATTAGGCCCCTGGGCTGCCATAACAACCGTCGTCAACCCCCGATCTCACGGTGGGGGGGGGGTGATGAGCTGTCAGAGGGGGCCACCCCCCTCTTTTCAACGCCTCAGGTGCTGCGGTCGCGATTGACTGCAGCATTTCAGGGGTTAAATAGCCAGGAACAGCGCAATCGGTGCTTTCGGCTGTTAGTCCCGGGTGTCCATTATAAAACACAGTCGACACCCGCAGCATATGGAGTGTTCTCAGCGCGTGAGCGCGCTCCAAACATCAACCCCGCACCTGGACGTAATGGCATGTCAGGGTGCGCAAAGGGGTTAAGAAATGAAAGGGGTTTTCCCATCTTTGCCGTTTAGGCTGTGTTACGACGTTGCAGGAAATTTGCGGTATTTGCCAAGATTTCTCGCATTATCGTGGCACAAATATAATTTGACCATGACATGTGAACACAGCCTTATGGCATATCCACAGGAATTCCCATATCTAACCTGAATCTATTGGGAGTACAGCGGCCCCCTGAGCTTGTGCCACGAGGGGAGATGGACGCAGCTTTTTTATGTGTAGAATAAGTGGAGAGGTAGCTTCTGCTTCTTATTTTCAAGTGTCTGGGAGCTTGCATGACTGTTTTCGTAACTACACAAAACTTAAATGGAGAAAGATGCATATGTGTGCAGTCACCTCTCAGTTCTTCATGTGCCTGGATGCCACCTTGCCTGTTGGAACGGTGGGTCAGGGGGCTACATACTCACAACAGCTGTAGGTCCCAAAATTGAGACCCCAACCTATCAGACATTTATAGCACAGAGAATCCCTGTGGTATGTACTGTCCCTTGAAAACTCTGCACTTAAAGGGTTTTGCCCATCCGGGACATTTATGGCATATCCATAGTATATGCCATAAATGTCAGACAGATGCGGGTCCTACCTCTGGGACCCACACCTATCTCTAGAAGGGGTTCCCTAAACCCTTTTCTAACTTTCTCTGTTCCACTTGTAATTTCCGACCATGTAATCAGAAAACACTGTAGCTCGCTGAGCTATGCAGTTTTCGTAACTGCCGTTCACTATTATGGGAGTTACGGAAACCGCATATCTCAGCGAGCTACGCTGTTTTCTACTTACATGGTCAGAAATTACAAGTGGCAACGGGAACAGAGAAAGGTAGGACAGGGTTTAAGGGGCCTCGTTCTACAGATAGGTGCAGGTCCCAGAGGTGGGACCCACATCTATCTGAGATTTATGGTATAACCTGTGGATATGTCATAAATGATGGGAAAACCCCTTTAATATAACAGAGTGTATCAGTTTTTCTTGGAGTGTTCCTTTATGTTATAAAAATCTTTTATGGGTAAGTTCGCACGTGGCAGATTCAATGCAAACAATTTCTGCGAATGAAAAATCTGTTCCATACATCTGAATGGGGTTGTTTTATGTCTGTTTTTACAAACCTCATTCACATATAGTTTTTAAGCAACATTTCTGAAAGCAAAATACCACCCTAATGATGAACATGCTAAATTATTTATGCTTAACTAAGGCTCTATTCACATCACGTTTGAGGCTTCCGTCAAAGGTATACATCGGGAGTATGTCCTGACATACATCTCCGGTGAAAACCTCCAACGAATGGCACTGTATAGGCAAAAAAATGCCATACATTGCCCTTAGACTCCCATGTAAAAAAAAAAAAAAGTATACCAAATAGTATCAGTTTGTTAGTTTTTTTTTTTGCGGGATGCATCTGCATAGGAAAGCACTGAAGACTAAGTTTTCTTATAGAGTTAAAACACAGGTATACCTGCCTGGCAGATGCCAAAAGGACACACTTTTGGCATTAATTTAGTGAATGGGGCCCTATTGTTATGTTCAGCGTATGTGCCGTGAGCTTTTCTGCGTATGCAGAACATAGTGTAAATATACTATGAGAACATGTGTTCACTATCGTCCACTCATCCGCAGGTTGTTATTCCATGGCTTAGTATGGGTTTTCTAGAGCTGGCCATATTTTACAATCTCATGTTTATGGAGATAGCCCACCTTTCCCTCAGGCAACAACTCATAAATTCCTACTGTTTTCCCTGAGACAACTGGCACCAGAGTTGTCTGGCAACCTCTCATCTCCCATCCTCCATAGAACTAAAATGCGTGAATGGGTATGTTAAAGGGGTTTTCAAGCCAGTAAAAATTAATGGCCTATCCTTAGGATAGGCCATCAATAGCTAATCAGTCGGGGTCCAACTCCTGGGATCCCCGCCGATCAACTGTTTTGAAGTGGTGCAGCGATCGTACGAGCCCTGCTTCCCCTTAAAGGAACAGTATCACAAACATTTTTTTTTTTATATCAGTTTTATGTTAGGGTTTTATTAAAAACGTTTATATTTATTTGTGTGTTTGTGTGTTACTTTTTTCTATTTTTACACTTTTTCTTCCCTATGGGGGCTGCCATTTTTTTTTCCATTTCTGTATGTGTCGATTAACGACACATACAGACATGGAATACGGCAGCTCCAGTCCCATAGGGACTGCGAACGGGGCCCGTTCCATCCACTTTGGTGTACGCCGTGTGTGTGGGAACGGCGCATGCGCCGCTCCCACACAGTCCGATTTGAAATGCGCGCCGTCCGGCGCCATTTTCCTGTGGACCGGAAGTCGCGGCCGGGCAGTAAGATTACTACTTCCGGTCGCGGCTTCCGGACTTGTGCACATGGAGCAGCGGCAGCAGACGGAGCGGACGGACCGGAGGGAGCGCGGCGACTGGAGCAGGTAAGTGATTTCTATGTATGTTCGTGTTTCAGTGTGTTTTACAAGTGTATGTAAACCTACTACACTGTGTGTTAGCTCAAAAAATGGCGACACACAGTGTAGGAAGTTAGACCGTTCAAACCCCTCGTTTCTCCCGGCACTAGCCAGGATAAAGGAGGGGGGGGGGGTTCTGAGAGCTCACTAGAGCGAGGGATTTTTTCCCAATTTTGCAGCATAAAGCAATGTGGTTGCTTTACCACATGCAATGCTGCAATTTTGGGAAGTGCTCCATCTAGTGACCAGTGCTGGGAAATATTATAAATTGAATCCAATTTATAATATTTCCTGACTCGTGAAAAAAATAAAAAAAATTAGAACAATGTTTAATCACCTACACACTAATTGTTTAACTAAAAAAAAAAAAAACATGTTTTGCTGGCAACACATTCCCTTTAATTTCTACTTTCTCACTGTGAATCGACGCCACGGATGTAGTGGCAATTCACAGGTATTGCAGCCTTCTCAATAATAGAAAAGGCTGCAATACCTGTGAATCGCCGCTACATGTGTGTTGACGATTCACAGTGAGCAAGTAGAAATGAAGGGGAAGCAGGGCTCGTACAAGCGCCGCACCCCCTTCAAAACAGCTGATTGGCGGGGTCCTGGGAGTCAGACCCCGACCCATCAGCTATTGATGGCCTATCCTGAGGATAGGCCATCAATTTTTACTGGATGGAAAACGCCTTTAAAAAGCCTGGGAAGATAGCTGTTGGCTGAACAACAATTATCTTATATCTATGACCAGCTAACAATGAATACATGCTAATGCTCATGAATACGGTATTCCTGATTGCTAAAAACAGGAAGGAAATGGGGTAAATACTTTACGGATAGGTCTGACGCCTGTTGAGGTATTGCGTAGTGATGAAAGGGGGTTGCAAAATAAAAAGCGTCATACAGCAATACCATTAAGGGATTGCACATAACAGAACTTTACCCCGTGTTGGCTGTGTTACATTACATTATATTGTCATTGTGTGCATTCATTTTATTGTATTTGCAGATTGTTTCTATTTTCCATCACACAGGCATTCAGATGGGTGTACTGTATCCAAGCTTTAACTGTCTGTATTCCAGATCTTACACTTGGAGCCCCAGCACTACTATTGAACAGAGTTTATAGCATAATAGGGATCTATAGTGCTGTATGGTTTTCAAGTCCAACTGTGGGGGTCCAGGTGTTACATGCAGAATGAGCACAGTTAATCACTGGTACAGTATACAGCACTCTCATCCTATTGAGAATCAGGCCTTGCTCTGGGAAGAGTCTCGTCTGAAGAAGCCCTTATATGTGTTGTAGGTTCCTGTAATTGGAACTCAACATGTAAAGTAAATACATAATGAAACCATGTTAGGGCACGTGGAAATCCGCAGCAGACAGTTTGTCCATTGGTTTCAACACCTTTTTAGTTAACTTTGTGCAAACGTTGCGGATAACTCCGCTGCGGAACATAGGCTGCAGTGCGGAATTTTCAGACTGCAGCATGCACTGTCTGTTGCGGACTTGTTGCGGAATTTCCCCATTGACATTAATGGAGTTTCAAAATTACGCAATGAAATCCGCAGATGTAATGTGTGTTGCGGATTTGCTGTATGTTGCGTTGCGGATTTCTTTGAGGAACAGGATATTTCATCATTCTGATGAGGAAGAGAAAACCTCCATTTTCGCCTTCCAGGCTTATTACATGAACACAGAGCTGTCATCACGGGCAGATATAGGTGAATGGATATGGAAGTGTCCACTCTTATTAACCTTGTAAGTAACTTTACATGTTTATGTCATGTTTTCACTAGTTTACTTGTATGTATGATTTCTGACTTGCAGCATCTGCCGTATGTAAACATTATAACAAAGATAAACATATATAACATTATTCACAAGTACAAATCAAACTTCAATATGCACTGTCTATTTGTTTTTCAGGTACATAACCGTCACGAATTGTGGGACAATTCCAGTGAGCGCAACACACGGGATCAAGGCTGGACCTATGTGTGTCGAGGTCTATACCCAGACTGGGATGGAATGTTTGAAAGAGAGCAGGGTGTGATCCGAACCTGAATCCGCAACGACAAATCCGCAGCAATTTACCTAACATTTTAGCCAAATCCGCAACGGAATCCGCAACAAGGATTATGTGCGGCATTGATGCGGACAGTGTCTGCAGAATTCCGCCACGTCTGAACATGCCCTAAAGGTTACATTCTGACATTAGGTATGCCCATCAGTAAATATAGCTTCTTCCTTTTTTGTCAAGTTGTTACAATTTCTACTAAACCCACAGAAAGATTGTCACTCAAATTCACGCACACAGTTTTGGTGCAGTTTTTGGCTCAGTTTTTTTAGCCAGAGCAAGGAGTGAATCCAAAAGCAAGGAAATGTATAAAGAAAATACTGATAAATCTCCTTTCTTGTGAATCTACTCCTCAAAAAAATAGAGCCAAAAACTGCATCAAGGCTGTGTGTGATCCTGGCCTAAAGGGGTTGTCTAGAATAAGAAATAAGGTGCCGCTTTATTCCAGAAACAATGGCACTCTGGGCAATGGGCTACTGTATGTGTGGTATTGCAGCTCAACCCCATTCATGTAAATTTAAAAAATTGCCATTCAGGTCACTGTAATACTATAGAGAGTAAATAAGTTGTATGCTCACCAAACAAAAAAGGGTTTTACTTGCAGTAAAACAAACCAATGCCCCTTACCCTAAATCTATAAGTTTCAAAATGGTAAGCAAAAACAACAAACAATAAAATATAAGTGAGGGTATGTTCACACTGCCTATTTACGGACGTAATTCGGGCGTTTTTGCCCCAAATTACGTCCGAAAATAGCGCCTCAATAGCGCTGACAAACATCTGCCCATTGAAAGCAATGGGCAGACGTTTGTCTGTTCACACGAGGCGTAATTTACGCGCCGTTGTCAAATGACGGCGCGTAAATAGACGCCCGCGTCAAAGAAGTGACCTGTCACTTCTTTGGCCGTAATTGGAGCCGTTATTCATTGACTTCTATGAATAGCAGCGCCAATTACGTCCGTAATGGACGCGGCGTTCAAGCGCCTGCACATGCCGTTACGGCTGAAATTACGGGGATGTTTTCAGGCTGAAACATCCCCGTAATTTCAGCCGTTATGGACGCCCTCGTGTGAACATACCCTTATTCTCAAAATTACAATGGCATATAACAAAAACATACAAATACCCTGTAAATAATTCAACCAACAATATCTAAACTATTTAATATTAGAGTGCTGTAATTAAAATTCATAAAATACTGGGGCAGATTTACTACTGTGTCTACCTCTACAATGCATACCTCCCAACCTTCCCGGGTTCAGCGGGACAGTCCCGGATTCCGGGCGGCATCCCGCTGTCCCGGGCGGCTGGTAGTATGTCCCGGTGTCAACTGTATCTGCGTCCTCAGGACAGTGACGTCAAGGGACAGTGACATTAGGGGCTCCTCCTGGAGTGGAATGTACATGGGCACTGTGTGTGGCACTATCTACTTTGGCAATGTGGCACTATCTACATGAGCACTGGCACTTTATATGTGGGCACTGGCACTAGGAGAAGCTAAGGGGGCATTATACTGTATGGGGCAGCTATAGGGCATTATACTGTATGGTGGCAGCTAAGGAGGCATACTGTATGGTGACAGCTACGGGGGCAATATACTATATGGAGGCAGCTATGGGGGTGTCCGAGGTGCATCCGTGCTTGGCGCTGCGGGACGCGATGTCTTGCATTCTCCATAGATGAGAGTCTATGGAGGGATACGTGAAGCGTGGAAAAATAGGGCATGTCCTATTTTCCCACGGACCCTTCACAAGGTCCGTTGAAACAAGGGCTGCGTGAATGACCACATTGAATTACAAAGGTCCGTGGGACGGCCATTGTTTCAACGGACGTTTAACACGCTCGTGTAAATAAGGCCTTAGTATAACAAAGGATTATTGCCTGTCAGTGTAAAACTGACTCTGCCATGGCCTAATCGGCAGTTGCTGAAGGCCCCCGGCTGCTATAGAAACCCATCGACGCCCCTCTATCGTGTCGCGGGGGTGCCGATGTGGTGAAGGAGGGAGCTCCCTCCCTCTGTCAAACACATTAGATACCGCGATCGCTATTGACCGCGGAATCTAAGGGATTAAACTGCCGCAATCGTAGTACTCTCCAATTCTGACAGTTGCGGCAGGATCCTGGCTGTGTATACCAGACGTGCTCCTGCTGCTGATCTCGTGGGTACAATGGCAGTACCCACGAGATGAGAGTGACTGATATATCCATCTCGATGCGGGGACTAGCTCCTGCTTAAGGGATAAGGGATTAAACGTGTCTAAAAAAAGAGGAGTCGCTTAGCTGGAAGAGGGCGTAACATAAAATATGCCAAGGTGCGCAAAATGAAGGCTAAGCCAACCAAGAGTTGGTTTGAGGAAGAGAAAAGTGTCTTCCCCTCACTAGCAAGATACGCCAAATTTATCATACAGTGTGCACCACTGTGATAAATTGTACACATCTTCAGACTGGGCCGATGTTAGGATGCATTCAACCTCCGTACTTTTAGCTGTTTTTTGGGGCATGTTATGTGAATATACCCTAATATGTATGCTCAGTGTTTGCAGAAATGTTTTATATGTGTAAGGCTCAGTTCACACTACCGTTGTCTCGGGTTTAGGTATCTTCCGTCAGAGGAAGAGATGACCGAACATCCAGACGGAAAGATTCGCTTCCATTTGAATTACCATTGATTTCAATAATAATTCAGTTATGCAGACTGCCCTTTTGCTTCAGTGAAAAAATGGAAATCTAGCAAACAGAGGCAAATAGAATCCAACTGAAACAAATTAATTATTAAAATCAATGGTAATTGAAATGGAAGCGATGCTTTGCGTTTGGATTTTCGGTCATCTTTTCCTCTGACGGAAGAGCCCTAAACCCGAGACAACGGTAGTGTGAACTGAGCCTAAATATAGTACAGAATATGTATAATATGCCCAGAAGGTGTCCTGTAGTACTTCATTGACCAGCATTCACAGAACATGCACAGATGATTGCATAAATGAATAATTTTGTGTAGTAACATAGTCGTAGTGTAGTCGTAACTTAGAGTTTATATAAGATTATACATCGCCATTTTTATTTAATTTTTTCCCACATGTGAGAACGTTACTTTGCTCTTTCTATGTGTAATTTGCAGACCCTGCTGTACAGATTCTGTGTAGATATGGATTATTCATTGTAGTACTGCACAATCTTCGGCTGGATTCACACGAGCCTTTTGTGCATGCAAAAAACGCGGCGTTTTGCCTGCGCAAAAGGCACTTGACAGCTCCGTATGGCAGCATCATATGATGCGCGGCTGCGTGGTTTTCGCGCAGCCGCATCATTATGACACTCCATTTGGATGTTTGTAAAAAGAAAAGCACGTGGTGCTTTTCTGTTTTCATTCATCCTTTTGACAGCTGTTGCGTGAATCACGCTGTTCGCACGGAAGCTGTTTTAATTCTGTTAAAATCATAGCGGGAGTCATAGGGAGTGACAGATATTGACATAACTTCAAACTAGCGCTCCCTGCCCCATTGGCACATAGGGGTAAGCGGTATTCTGACACTGCCTCCAGAGACTGTGTGGACATCTAATGTCAAACGTCAGCAGCATCTCCTAAATAGAGAGGGCGAGCAGAGGCTGGTAACGTCATTGACCAGCCTCCACCTGCCCCCTCCACAATGAAGCACCTGGCAGGAGAGGAGCATCAGGTCACGAAGAGCCAGTGCTTATTATGTCATTATTTTCTGCATGTAGAACTATGTACCCCTGCAGTGTCTGCAGAATAGCACAACGCCCATTGAAGTCAGTAGGCAACCATGTAAGAGACATGGCACTTTTCACATTTCCCTCTATTCTTTTTTTACATATGTCCCCTCTGTCTTCACCCCTCTCCCTCCTCCTCCTTCTTATGCGTCGTTCTCCACTTTCCTTCGCCACTAGCAGGACATTTCTTTTCCTCTTTCTCCCTCTGACTGGTCATGACATCTACCACTAGTACCACATTTCTGCATATTGTTTGGATTGTTTGAGCTGATATCACAGGACTGGCTGCACTGTTAGGCTGGGTTCACACACCCTATTTACGGACGTAATTCGGGCGTTTTAACCTCTAATTATATCCGAAAATACGGCACCAAAGCGTCGGCAAACATGACCGTCGGCACAGAACATCGTAACCCCATTCTAATGAATGGGAAGATGTTTGCCAACGCTTTGGTTCCGTATTTTTGGATGTAATTCGAGGTTAAAACGCCCGAATTACGTCTGTAAATAGGGTGTGTGAACCCAGCCTTACATATTACTACAGTAGACTAGCAGTTACTCCTTGTACATGGACTGTGAAAACAAACGCCGTTCAACGAGACAGCTCGCTGATCGGCGCCTGTTTGTTCCTTTCACAAGGAGCAATGATCGGTTATGTATGGGGATGAGTGATCATTACTACGATCGATCGTAAGTATGTGCGATAATTTACACAGCGGAATTTGCATCCAAAAAAACGCACCACATTGTGGTGCGGGATTTTGGACGGCGTACCCTGCGGTATTCAGGTCGGATACGCTGTTGTGTTCCCACCCTAAAAGTGTTTTTTGTTTTTTTTATTAAATCAAATAAATCAAATGAATTTAATAAATCAAATGAAAGTTAGGTGCAACTTTCAAATAGTTTTTATTCAAAATTATTTTTACTTTTTAGATACAGCTGCTTTGTATCCTATATACAGAGCTGCTGTATTGTTCACTCCGTTCTGTACCTGTCAGGTCCACAGAACTGACTGGTTCAGTGAGAACAGGTCCCACCTGTAATCTACCGCATCTAAAATCATAATTTACAGTCTCGTGGACTGCTGGTACAATACACTGCAATACTAGGTTCATAGACCCCAGTCTTGAGATAGGTGTGGGTCCCACACCTATCAGACATCTATGGCATATTTAAATGTCTATGATAAGATATGACCTATGATATGACTGTTTAAAAATAGGTAGGAATTTAATCTCCATTGTGTGTGTTTTTTTCAACGACTTCATATCTTTGTTTGAACAATAAATGTTTGCATTTTTTCTTAGCACCTGTTCTTTCCTGACCTTCAAGACTAAAGTCTGAAGTAACAGATTCCATACTTTCTCTCACTGATATGTATGACGTAAATATAAACCCAGCAGAATAGGTCAGGCTTCCATATCCGACTGGAGTATATCACCATTGGTCGGATTTCCACAGGTCGGATCCGCTATGTAAAACTACGCAGCTTATCAGACCTAGAACGCGCAGCACATTCTGTCCGAAAACCGCGCCACATTGTGCTGCAATTTTTCAGGCAGATGTTCATACTTACCCTGGGCCATAGTCATGGCAAGGCGTCCCTCCGTGGTCTTTTTTTTTTTTTATTGAGATTTTTGCGGCGGAATCACATCATTTCCAAAAGTCGAAACACTTGGCTATTAGTTCACACGATTAGCAAAAAACGTCTGAAAACAGGGAGCTATTTTCAAGGGAAAATAGCTCCTGATATTCAGCCGTTTTTTAAACAAACTAGCGTTTTTCGCTGTGTTTTTTACGCCCGTTTTTTGGAGCTGTTTTTCTACATAGTCAATGAAAAACGGATCCAAAAACGGCTCAAGACGTGACATGCACTTCTTTTTCGCGGGCGTTTTTTTATGTGGCCGTTTTTCAAAGATGTTTGAAGGCGTTCTGCTTCAGTTTTTTTGGCCGTTTTTCGGCCATTTATGGGCCAAAGAAATGCTGAAAATAAGCTGTGTCAACATACCCTAAGGGTAGGAACACACAGCGTAAACACTGTGGATTTTCTGCAATAAATTAATTGCGGAAAATCCGCAGCGTATTACAGTAGCAGCAGTGTGGGTGAGATTTCAACAAATCTCGTCCCCACACTGCGGTAAATATCTGCCCAAAAAAATGCACAGAAATTGCTTGATACTTCAACCGCAGCATGTCAATTAATTCTGCGGATACGCAACTCTTCTGTTGTGGGTTTACCTATTGCATTCAATGGGGTGCTTAAACCCGCAACAAAGCAGTGTGTGTTGCGATATTTGCGGCAAAAATCGAAAGTAAGAAAACTTTATAATAACGTTATGCAATAACAGGCTGCAACGTCACATGGCCGGCAACGTCATCCCAGGAGGCCGGACTACGCACCGAGAAGAGGGAGGGGGTAAGATGGAAAGTTTTTTATTTTATTTTTCTGGCGCCGCTTCGCAGCGGAAATTCCGCCGGAAAAACGCATCACAATGTGGTGCCATTTTCCGGACGGCATTCCCTGCGGTGTTCAGGGCAGATACGCTGCGCAGCTTAACGCAGTGTAATCCGCACTAAATACGTTGTGTGGGTTCCTGCCTTAAATGCTGTGGAATTTCTACACACAATTCCATTGAGGAAATTCCGCTACGTTGGAACCCAGCCTTATACTTTTCAAATCCTCAGCATGTCCAATCTGTTGCGGAAATGTCACGGATTCCATTCATTGCTACGCCGGGTAAAATCTGCAGCTATTTCTGCACATAAAATCAGTGAAATTTAATTGTGGCTTTTGATGCAGACTTTTAATTAGGCTGGTTCCCCAGCATCATTTTTATGCTGCGTGTAAACCTAAACTTCAGGGGAAGATTGGGGTATGTGTCCTCTTAGGCTGGGTTCACACGACCTATTTTCAGACCTATTGGAGTCGTTTTACGCCTCGAATTACGTCTGAAAAAACGCCTCCAATACGTCGGCAAATATCTGCCCATTACTTTCTGTTTCAATATCTGCCCATTACTTTCAATGGGTTTGCCGATGTACTGTGCCGACGACCTTTCATTTTATGCGTCGCTGTCAAAAGACGGCGCGTAAAATAACAGCCTCGTCAAAGAAGTGCAGGACACTCCTTGAGACGTAATTGGAGCCGTTTTTCATTAACTTCAATGAAGAATAGCTCCAAATTACGTCCGTAAAAGACGCGGCGAAAAACGCCAGTACATGGATTTACGTCTGAATTTCAGACGTAAATACAGTTATCGTGTGCACATACCCTAAGGGTATGTTCACACACAGAGTCAAAAACATCTCAAAATACGGAGCTGTTTTCAAAGGAAAACAGCCCCTGATTTTCAGACGTTTTTTGAGCAACTTGCGTTTTTCGTGGCGTTTTTTACGGCCGTTTTTGGAGCAGTTTTAAATAGAGTCTATGAGAACGTCCCATAGAAGTGTTCTGCACATCTTTTGACGAGCCGTCATTTTACGCGCCGTATTTTGACAGCAACGCGTAAAATGACAGCTCGTCTGCACAGAACATCGTAAGACCCATTGCAAGCAATGGGCAGATGTTTGCCGACGTATTGGAGCCGTCTTTTCAGGCGTAATTCGAGGCGTAAAACGCCTCCATTACGTCTGAAAAGAGGTCGTGTGAACATACCCTTACACGGCCAAATATGAACCCTCGTTTACCTGATAATTGGCACGTTTAAGACTTTATTCAGACGAGCGTATTTTACAGCACACTGACCCATGCAAATCAATGGGGCTATTCACACATGCGTGTGTTTTCAGCCAGCATGTGTCCGTTGCGCGAAACTTACTGCATGTCCTATTGTGGTCCATTTTTGCAGACCACATCGCACATTGAAGTCTATAGGTGGGTGAAAAACACGGACAGCACACGGACGACATTCGTGTGTTGTCCGTGTTTCTCGCATCAGTTCCTAAAGAAACACTGGAAAAACAAAACAGGAAGTACTAGCAGAGGAGAATGAAAAACTGATGCCTCACGGAAAGCACTCTGGATCAAAACGGAACTAAAATGAACAAAATACGGTCAGTTTTTTGCAGATGCAAATGGGACACGCTTGTCTGAATAAGGCCTAAAAGGGCCTTAACGAAATGTCAGCATCAGTATATAAGTAATTTGAATGATAGCATAACGCACATTGTAATGTCCGCATTCCTGGTCGCCCAGTTCATTAACCGCTTCCCGACATTTGTCGTAAGCAGGGCCGCCATCAGGGGGGTATTAGGGGTACTGGTGTGAGGGGCCCGGCCAAACCTAATTGAAAGGGGGGCCCGGCAACTGCCGCAAATTGCCTTTGGTAGGAAAAAAACGGGCCCCTGCAATGGGGCCCGTTTTTTTCACCAAAAGAATGTCGTGAGATGCGGGCCCCCCCCCCTCTCGTCATGGGGGCCGCTGCGGATTTTTCCACAATAAAATGTGTTGCATAAAATCTGCAGTGTTCATGCCTAGTGTGTTCCTACCCTAAGGCCGGATTTACACAAGCGTGTGCTTTTTGCGCGCGCAAAAAATGTGGCATTTTGCGCATGCAAAAGGTCCATAACAGCTCCGTGTGGCAGCAGCGTATGATGCGTGGCTGCGTGAGTTTCACGCAGCCGCCATCATTATGACACTCTGTTTGTATGCTTGTAGCGCGTGGTGCTTTTCTGTTTTCATTCATAGTTTATACTGGTGCGGAAGTGCCGGGCGTGATTTTTACGCACCCATTGACTTCAATGGGTGCGTGATGCGCGAACAATGCACAAATATAGGACATGTCGTGAGTTTTACGCTGCGGACACACGGACACACGCTACATGAAAATCACTGAAAGTCTGAACAGCCCAATAGAGTAACATAGGTCCGTGCGAGGCGCGTGAAAATCACGCGCGTTGCACGGATGTATTACACGTTCGTCTGAATAAGCCCTAACAATAAGACCCAGTTCACAGAGTTTTTGGGCCTTGATATTGACTCGGACACTGTGTCAGAATCAGCACCAAACAACTTCCAAAACCGCCTCCCATTGATTTAATCTGAAATCAATGGGAGCCAGTCGCGGAAAAAAGGAAAAGCAGCACGTTCTTTCTTTCGGTTCCGCCTCTGACCTCCCATCGAAGTCAATGGGAGGCAAAAAATGCATTTCTCGCTGCATTTTTTGTCTACTGTCCTCAATCGCCGCGGGCAAAAAACGCAGCAAAAAAACGCGGCAAGATAGTGCGGGCAGGTCAAAATCTGCCTCAAAATTCGGTGCGCGGTTCCAGGCGGTCGTGGACGCGCGGGCGTGCGGTCGCGGGTACGTGCGGTCGTTGGTGCGCGCTCGCAGACGCTCGCGAGTGCGCACGAGCGGGAGTTTGCGGGTGCGCGCGATTGGTCACGTGGGCGGTGTTTGACGGCCCCCATGACGAGAGGGGGGGCCCCGCAGCTCACGACATTCTTTTGGTGGAAAAAACGAGCCCCATTGCAGGGGCCTGTTTTTTTTCTACCAAAGGCAAGTCGCGGCAGTTGCCAGGCCCCCCTTTCAATTAGGTTTGGCCGGGCCCCTCACATCAGTACCCCTAATACTCCCCTGATGGCGGCCCTGGGTAGCATGATATAGTGCTGGACGGAGTACCGTTAACAGGCGGTGCCACGGTAGGGGGGCCCAGAAAATGTAGCTGTATGGGGCCCTGAAATTCCTGATGGCGGCCCTGGTCATAAGTATACATCATTGAAAGCCAGTGCTTCCCGCAAAATGCTTCCCGCAATACTTGCGACAAATGGAAGGCACCGGCTCAGAAGCTGAGTCGGTGCCATCATCCCCGTATTTCAGCTGTATCTTACAGCTTACACCCTGCTGTAATGTTAGCTTCGGTCCCCGCCATTAACCCCTTAGATGCAGCGGTCGAAAGCGATCGCTGCATTTAAGGTGTTTGCAGTTCATCGGCACCCCAGCAATGAAGTCGCCCTGGTGTTGATGGCTGCAATGGCAACTGGAGGCCTAATAGTGGTCTTCCGGTCTGCCTAGTATGGAAAATTTCCAGCCCCCACCCGGAGGCGGGGCCTAAAAGGCTTCCGTAGCCGCCGACAAGCTGGTGTCGGCTCAGGAGATGAGCCGGTGTCATCAGCGGTGGATGTCAGCTGTATATTACAGCTCACATCCATCTGTAACGGCAGGACTGTATGCATATAGCAACCTATGTACCCCTACTAGTCACCTCCCCATTATCCCGGAATCAATTAACTACCGACGCATACATTTCTTTGAAAGTGGGTTTGACCCGGGGGTCGGCCACAGCTTTATTAATACAATATAAAATGAAATAACATTTTTCAACAATTATAACTCTAAATGACCTTAACAAAGGTCAATAACCAACCTGTATGCCTGCCTATCCCAAGGACATGTAGGTAACTCCCCTGCTAATACCGCCCGCTGTGACATAAAACAACCATAACACCAAATACATCACCAAGACACCAACGTGCCATACACAGTAACCAAACGCCTCCTCTCCTTTGCATTCCTTTGTATTCCATTTTTTGCTTTTGTTTTTGTTTTGTTTTTGCATATTTATTTTTTTTAGTACTTTTATTTTTTTTAATTTTTTTTATCTAAACGTAAAAGAGATATATAAACATATACATATATACATTTTTTTTTTTTATAGAAGAACACAGTACACAGCCGATCAACTTATACAAAAATCACCAACATTACATGAGGGAGGGAGGGAGGGAATTTCCTGCAAAGAGGCTACACCACGAGGTACGAGGACCTATATCTCTAACCCATTACCCTAACCACACCCCCTTTGCTGCCCTAACACTCCTACCTACTGACTCATCCCCCACAGAAAAGGGGAGGGGGAGGGAGACTCGCCCTAACATTAACCCCTTCCCAGCAACAGTCCCTAGCTCATCGGTTATACACCTGTGAGCCTTCATGAATCGGAGCTGGCTGCCATTAACCCCTTAGATGCAGCGATCGCTGCATCTTTGTGGTTGTCAGCAGGTCGGCAGCTCTGCCCTGCAATCGCAAGGCCGCCGACTGCTACTATGGCAACAGGAGACCATTACGGAAGCCGATTAGACCCCGTCCGGATGCGTAGCCTAATCGGCTTACTGTCAGTGAATGACTGACAGATCTAATACATTGCACTACATAGGTAGTGCAATTGTATTAGAAAAAAAATCTGACAGTTTGACCTTCAGGTCCCCTAGTGAGACTAAAGAAAAGTTAAAAAAAAAGTGAAAAAAAAGTTGTAAAAAATATAATAAAAGTTTCAAGTAAAATAAAACACAATCGCCCTTTTTCCTATTGAAAAAAATAAATAAACCATACATATTTGGTATCACCGCACCCGTAATGGCCTAAACTATAAAAATATTATGTTATTTATTCCACACGGTGAACGGCATAAAAAAAACTGTAAAAAACAATACCAGAATTTTTTTGCTCACTTTTCCCTACAAAAATGTAAATAAAAAGTGATCAAAAAGTCGCATGTATCCAAAAATGGTACCTATGAAAACTATGGCTCGTCTCGCAAAAAAAAATCTCTCATACAGCTCCGTCAACATTATGGTTCTCACAACATGGCGACAGAAAAAATACATTATTTTTACAAATGTAATTTTATTGTGCAAAAAGTTGTAAAACATAAAAAAGTGCTATAAATTTGGTATCGACGGAATCGTACTGACCCGCAGAATACGCATGGTGAAAGCTGTATAAAAAAAAACTAAAAAAACGATGCCAGAATTTTTTTTGCCTCGCAAAAAATAGGATAAAAAGTTATCAAAATGTTGCATGTACCCCAAAATGGTGGCAATAATAACTACAGCTCAGCCCGCAAAAAAACAGCTCTCATACCATTACGTCTATGAAAAAATAAAATTAGTTAAGGCCCCAATAAGTCAGGAAAGAAAAATATGCAGTTGTGCAAGCCCGAGGGGGAACATTTCTTCTGTTTCAAGAGGCGATTTATCGGGGCACTAAAATTAGAGAACTAGGAGGGGGAGGGCCCAAACATTTCTGTTGGAAGCAAGGGTGCCCGTATTATACCAGGACAACACTTTCCAGCAAAATTCCTCAAACTGCAAAGGTGCGGAGTGTGGACCAAAAGGGGATAAATAAAGACACCATATATCAGTGTGACACCGGCCTGTGCAGAAAGGATTGCTTCACAGCGTAACACACATCTATGGATTATTTTTATTATTTTTTTTACCCCATTATTATACCACCTGACAATGCCCCTGATGTACTCTGCCCAACTTACATGTACCCCCACATTATAAACTGAAATACCAGTAACACACCAAACAAAACTACTACCAAGCAAAATCTACGCTTCAAAGGCCAAATGGCGCTCCCTCCCTTCTGAGCCCTACAGCGTGCCCAAACAGCAATTTACTTCCACATATATGGCACTGCCTTACCCGGGAGAACCCTTTTAATAATTTTGGGGTGTGTTTCTCCAGTGGCATAAGCTGGGCACGACATATTTGCCACTGAGTTGGCATATCTGGGGAAAAATGTTAATTTTTACTTTGCTCCACCTGCAGCGCATTCATTTATGGAAAAGACCTCTGGGGTGAAAATGCTCACTACACCCCTTAATAAATGCCTTGAGGGGTATATTTTCCAAAATGGGGTCACTTCTCAGGGTTTTTTTTTATTATTTCACATCAGAGCCTCTGCAATTGTGAATCAATACTTTGTAAATCACCAAATTAGGCCTCAATTTCGCATGGTACTCTTTCACTCCTGAGCCCTGTCGAATGTCCAGGCAAAAGATAAGTGCCCCATGTAGGGTGATTCTAAAACCGGGAAACACAGCATAATAATTATGGAGTTGTCTTGTTATGGTGGCACAAGCTGGGCACCACATATTAGCATATCTAGGGAACAAAATCCCATTTTCTCTCTGCAACATCGAGTGCACACTAATTTCTGCAAAACACCTGCGGGGTTAACATGCTCACTACACCCCTAGGTGAATACCTTGAGGGGTGTCGTTTTCAATATGGCCTGATGAAGACGCCGGTCCGGCGTCCAAACGCGTAGCCCTTCCTTCATAAATAAATATTAATTAATTATCCTCCCTGCCTCGACAACCTTTATAGCAGCGCCGGTGGTCCTTTTTCTGATTCATCCTATCCTGTTTTCAATATGGGGTCACTTCGGGGGGGGGGGGTGGTTTCACTGTTTTGGTATTAAGGGGCTTTGCAAATGTGACATAGCGACCAGAAACCAATCCTGCAAATCTGCAATCCAAAAGCGAAATGGCGCTCCTTCCCTGCTGAGCCCTGCCGTGTGCCCAAAAGCAGTTTATGACCACATATGGGGTATTGCCATACTCGGGAGAAATTGCTTTACAAATGTTGGGGTGTTTTTATTTTCACTGCCCAATTCTAATAAAATCTATGACACACCTGTGGGGTCAAAATGCTCACCACACCCCTAGATGAATTCCTCAAGGGGTTTAGTTTCCTAAATGGAGTCACTTTTGGGGCGTTTTCATTGTTTTGTCCCCTCAGGGGCTTTGTAAATGCGACATGGCCTCCGCAAACAATTCCTGCTAAATTTGAGCTCCAAAAGCCAACCTGTAGGGTCAAAATGGTCACTATACCCCTAGATAATTTCCTTGACGGGTGTAGTTTCCCAAAATGGTTTGGCACGGCAAGAGGCCTTCAAACCTGACATGGTGCCTAAAATATATTCTAATAAAACAGAGGCCTAAAATCCACTAGGTGCTCCTTTGCTTTTGAGGCCTGTGCTTCAGTACATCACTACACTAGGGCCACATGTGGGATATTTCCTGAAACTGCTGAACCTGGGCAATAAATATTGAGTTGCGTTTCTCTGGTAAAACTTTGTGTTACAAAAAAAATGGATTAAAAATGAATTTCTGCAAAAAAACAAAACAATTTTAGCTTAATTCCTGTGAAACATCTAAAGGGTTATGAAACTTTCTAAATGCTGTTTTGAATATTTTTAGGGGTGACGTTTTTAAAATTGGGTGACATATTGGAGGTTTCTAATATATAAGGTCCTAAAAGCCACTTCACAACTGAACTGGTCCCTGTAAAAATAACCTTTTGAAATTTTCTTGAAAATGTGAGAAATTTCTGCTAAAGTTCTAAGCCTTGTAACGTCCTAGAAAAATAAAAGGATGTTCAAAAAACTATTCCAATCTAACGTAGACATATGGGGGATGTTAATTAGCAACAATTTTGTGTGGTATAACTACCTAACTTACAAGCAGATATATTTAATTTTTAGAAAAATGCAAATTTTTCACTAAATTTTGCTGTTTTTCACAATTAAATACTAAATGTACCTAGCAAATTTTGCCAGTAACATAAAGTCCAATGTGTCACGAGAAAACATTCTCAGAATCGCTTGGATAGGTTGAAGCATTCCGAAGTTATTACCACATAAAGTGAAACATGTCAGATTTAAAAAAATGAGGCTCTGTCAGGAAGGTCAAAAGTGGCTAAAGAGGGAAGGGGTTAAAATATGCATAAGGGCTCATTTACACGAGCTTGTTATACGTCCGTGCAACGCGCGTGATTTTCACGCGTGTCGTACGGACCTATGTTAGTCTATGGGGCCGTGCAGACTGTCCGTGATTTTTGCGCAGCGTGAGTGGAACTACTGTCCCGTACTGAAAACATGATTACAGTACGGGACAGTTGTCCTGCAGCGAGGCAGGGACTCCTAGCGTCGTACATAACTATGATGCTAGGAGCCCGGCTCCCTGCACTGTGTTCGGTCCGGGACTTGCGGCCGAAATACGTTCCGTCCATTACGGACGTAACATTCTCGTGTGAACCCAGCCTTAATCTTGTTATCAATCTGTTAGGTTTGAATACTTATTAGGGTATGTTCCCACGCAAACTCAAAAAACGTCTGAAAATACGTAGCTGTTTTCAAGAGAAAACAGCCTCTGATTTTCAGGCGTTTTTGAAGCTGAAAATGAAGCTTCTTTGGGTATGTTCACACGGCCTATTTTCAGACGTAATTCGGGCATTTTACGCCTCCAATTACGCCTGAAAAGATGGCTCCATTACGCCTGCAAACATAAAAAAGTCGCATGTATCCAAAAATGGTACCTATGAAAACGATGTTCTGTTCAGATGAGGTGTCATTTTACACGTCGCTGTCAAAAGCCTGAAAAGCCTGAAAACACTGCGTGTGAACATACCCTTAATGCAGATACAGACGAACGTTGCGTTTTTGCACGCGCAAACAACGCGGCGTTTTGCGCGCGCAAAAACCATTTGACAGCTGCGTGTGTCATCCGTGTATGATGCGCGGCTGCGTGATTTTCGCGCAGCCGCCATCATAGAGATGAGGCTAGTCGACGCCCGTCACTGTCCAAGGTGCTGAAAGAGCTAACTCTTTCAGCACCCTCGACAGTGAATGCCGAACACAATATCGAAAAACCTGTTGAAAAAAAAGAAAAAGTTTGTACTTACCGAGAACTTCCCGGCCGTTGCCTTGGTGACGCGTCCTTGGTGACGCGTCCTTGGTGACGCGCCTCTCGACATCGGGCCCCACCTCCCTGGATGACGCACCAGTCCATGTGACCGCTGCAGCCTGTGCTTGGCCTGTGATTGGCTGGAGCTGTCACTTGGACTGAATTGTCATCCCGGGAGGTCAGACTGGAGGAAGACATCGGGAGTTATCGGTAAGTCAGAACTTCGTTTTTTTTTACAGGTTCATGTTTATTGGGATCGGTAGTCACTGTCCATGGTGCTGAAACAGTTTAACTCTTTCAGCACCATGGACAGTGACTATCTCCTGACGTCGTGTACCGATAATTTTTTTGCCGGGTTCGGCCAAAACGAGTTCGGCCGAACCCGGTGAAGTTCGGTTCGCTTGTCCGGCTTCGCTCATCGCAAAGACACTCCGTTTGGATGTACGGAAACAGAAAAGCACGTGGTGCTTTTCTGTTTACATTCATCCTCTTGACAGCAGGTGCGCTGTTTCAGTCAGTTCGCACGGAAGTGCTTCCGTGCGACCTGCGTGGTTTTCACGCACCCATTGACTTCAATGGGTGCGTGATGCGCGAAATACGCAGAGATATTGAACATGTCGCGTTTTTTGCGCAGCCGACAAACGCTGCGCAAAAAGCATGGACTGTCTGTACTGCCCCATAGACTTGTATTGGTGCATGCGTGCCGCGTGAAAACCACGCGGCCCGCACGGACCGAATACACGTTCGTGTGAATCCCCCCTAAGGCTTCATGCACACGACCATGCCCGTAATTACGACCCGTAATAACAGGCACGGCCGGCCGCGGACAGCCGGCCATTTTTATGGGCTGTGCTCCCATTATAAAGTATAGGAGCACGGTCAGTAAAATAAAAAATAGAACATGTTCTATTGTTTTCGGCTGGTTTCTACGGCACGGACACCCTCCTGTAGACATACGGGAAGGTGTCCGTCGGCCATAGAAATGAATTGTGGGCCCATAATTACGGTCGTGTGCATGGGGCCTAAATGAAAAACGCAACCAAAATAAATTTATAAAAAACGCATTTTGCAAATTAAAAATAATTGTTACTTTTTGAGATACAGCTACTTTGTGTCCTGTATACAGAGCAGCTGTATCTAGCTCTGAAACCTGTATCTTTCTGGTCAGCGGGACTAAGGGGTTCAGTATCAACAGGCCACGCAGCATCGAGCTGTTACCGATCATATCTAAGATCATAACAAGGACCCGCTGACACTGAAACCCTCAGTCCCGCTGATCTGACAGATACAGGTTTCAGCACTAAATTACAGCTGCTCTGTATACAGGATACAAAGTATCTGTATTTTAAAAAGTAATTAGTAAGTTACACCGCACACACTGATACACATTTTTATATATTACTAGACCCAGCACTGCCCTATTAGTGACAATAGTCACTATAATAGGGCTGATTTCCCCTGTAACTGGGGCTGCTGTGCAGGGCAATGATTGGGAACGAGCGTACTGTGAACGTTTGATTGACCGATAATTGGCCCATGTAAAAGGGGCTTAAAGAGGCTCTGTCACCAGATTTTGCAACCCCTATCTGCTATTGCAGCAGATAGGCGCTGCAATGTAGATTACAGTAACGTTTTTATTTTTAAAAAACGAGCATTTTTGGCCAAGTTATGAGCATTTTTGTAGTTATGCAAATGAGGCTTGCAAAAGTACAACTGGGCGTGTTGAAAAGTAAAAGTACAACTGGGCGTGTATTATGTGCGTACATCGGGGCGTTTTTACTACTTTTACTAGCTGGGCGTTCTGATGAGAAGTATCATCTACTTCTCTTCAGAACGCCCAGCTTCTGGCAGTGCAGACACAGCCGTGTTCTCGAGAGATCACGCTGTGACGTCACTTCCTCAGGTCCTGCATCGTGTCAGACGAGCGAGGACACATCGGCACCAGAGGCTACAGATGATTCTGCAGCAGCATCGGCGTTTGCAGCTAAATCGATGTAGCTACTTACCTGCAAACGCTGATGCTGCTGCAGAATCAACTGTAGCCTCTGGTGCCGATGTGGCCGACACGATGCAGGACCTGTGAGTGACGTCACAGATCTGCACTGCCAGAAGCTGGGCGTTCTGAAGAGCTGTGATCTCTGGGAGCTGTGTCGGGTAACAGGATACTGGGCAGCAGTGTCGAAAGGCAGTTTCCCAGCACCTTTCCCTGTCCTGTCCCCTGTGCTGCCCCTCAAACATGAGCCAAATTGTGCCAGCCAACTATCCTTCCTCTATGTCCCGCCAATTCTTTCAAAACAGTCGGTCCCCGGCTGGTTTTAACCTCCACCCAGGGAGGCTACAGGCACGTAACTCCCCATATGGAACGAGGAACTAGGGGGAGAGCACAAAGGCAGGGGGAAACAAGAGAGGGGATTCACCTCTGGCTCAGGATCCCAGAGGTTCCCTCTGTTGTTTGACGGGGAAGCTCCAGTGATGACTGTCTATATATATATATGTACAGTTACATCACTGGAACTTCCCAACATATCCGTTAAACGGAGTCTGTGATGGATTCCCAACAGTGGCATTTGTAACCCATAGGCTATAATGGTATCCAATTAATGGATTTGTCATGTAAAGGGTCATGAGAGTTCATGATGCATCCATTAAACGGATACCATTATAGTCTATGGGTATACCCATACCACTGTTAGGCATCCATCACAGCCTCCATTTAACAGATACATCAGGAGCTTTTCCTGGCGTATACAAAAAACGGACACTATAAAACGCAGTGTGAAATGGCCCTAGTGAGCGAGTGAGGACAATTATCGCTTAAAAAAATTAGATAAATAAATAATTAAAATTACAAATGTTACTGCTGAAATGTTGCTGCCTCCGTTTATTTTAAAGAGGCTCTGTCACCAGATTTTGCAACCCCTATCTCCTATTGCAGCAGATAGGCGCTGCATTGGAGATAAGAGTAATGTGTTTTTTTTTAAAAAACAAGCATTTTTGGCCAAGTTATGGCCATTTTTATATTTATGTAAATGAGGCTTTCTAAAGTACAACTGGGCGTGTTTACAGTAAAAGTACAACTGGGCGTGTATTATGTGTGTTACATCTGGGCGTGTTTACTTCTTTTACTAGCTGGGCGTTCTGACGAGAAGTATCATCCACTTCTCTTCAGAACGCCCAGCCTCTGGCAGTGCACAGACACAGCGTGTTCTCGAGAGATCACGCTGTGTCGTCACTCACTTCCTGCCCCAGGTCCTGCATCGTGTCGGACGAGCGAGGACACATCGGCACCAGAGGCTACAGTTGATTCTGCAGCAGCATCAGCGTTTGCAGGTAAGTAGCTACATCGACTTACCTGCAAACGCCGATGCTGCTGCAGAATCAACTGTAGCCTCTGGTGCCGATGTGTCCTCGCTCGTCCGACACGATGCAGGACCTGGGGCAGGAAGTGAGTGACGACACAGCATGATCTCTCGAGAACACGCTGTGTCTCTGCACTGCCAGAAGCTGGGCGTTAACGAACATAAGTGGATGATGCTGATTCGTCAGCATCATACACTCCCATTCCCAACGCCCAGCTAGTAAAAGAAGTAAAAACGCCCCGATGTACACACATAATACACGCCCAGTTGTACTTTTACTGTAAACACGCCCAGTTGTACTTTTGCAAGCCTCATTTGCATAAATACAAAAATGGTCATAACTTGGCCAAAAATGCTCGTTTTAAAAAAAATAAAAACGTCACTCTTATCTACATTGCAGCGCCGATCTGCTGCAATAGCAGATAGGGGTTGCAAAATCTGGTGACAGAGCCTCTTTAACCTTATCCCACAGCAAGGATCACACAGATGTAAAACTTATCTCAAATGTACTGTATAGTGTTTGACGTAGCAAATGGCACCTTTGTTCCATTACTTTGTATACACTCCGGCCTTTACTTCACATTCTGTTGCTTCCACCTCCTGCTGATTTGCAGTTTTGCATACAGGCTTATCAACATCTCCTTATCATTTCCCAGTATTTAAAACAAAGTCAATGCGATAATGCCAAGCACCCTTGGTACAAACTTTTTGGTTAATGTGTGCTATCTTCCTATGCGACTGCATAGGTTTGTTTGATAAATGTTTTCTTCATTTAAATTAACTTAAAAAAATTAGAAATTCAACCATTCATGTGTTATGTAAATCATGGACATTTTTCAGATGTTTACTTTCTCACCTGCCATTAGACTTAACACATGGCTTGTTTTGGGAACTATTCAAAGGTGGATTGGAATTTGTGAAATTTGAAAAATTAATTACTATCTCTTGAATCAAGATCGCCATACCAAATTAAATGTGCTATCTGAGGTCATCACCTGTCGCCAACTTGGTAAATTTTGGAGGTTCTTAGTATGAACATGTTTTAACCATTCGCAATGTGTTTGCCATTGTCTGAAACTATATGGTTTGTCATGTTTGTCTTGAAAGTGTCTCAGATGCACTAAATTGACTTTACTAAATATAGAGTAAAACAACTGAGACAGTTTTGTAAAACATCTTTAGACCCCATGCACATGGCTGTGCCTGTAATCACGGCCCGTAAAGTATGGGAGCACGGCCCGTAAAATCCGAAAAACGGACATGCTCCATAATTCCCGGCTCAGTTCTACGGCACGGACACCCATCCGTAGCGATACGAAAGGTGTCCGCGGTCAATGGAACTGAATGGGGCCGTAATTACGGCCGAATTTACGGTCGTGTGCATGGGGCCTAACAAGTGTTTACAGCTGAGATACACTGATAAATGTATCCTACTGTCCTCACCTACCGCCATCTACTGGAGATGTGTGACACCCATGGCCGGGATTACTCACCCCCCGACAGCCGCGGCCATGGATTAGTGAGCGCTGGCCCACATCTCCTCCTCAGGAGACGCCAGAGCTCACTTCCGCTTCACCCTGCTGTGTCCCGTACCAGTGATAGATAGGGGAAGGAATACAAATAATTATATAACCTAAGCAGCTAGTCTGATTCCCACAGTTGTATAATAGCAACAGTCTTGTCTGGCCATAGTGATTTTGCTAGATCACTATTTGCAGCCACTATGTGCAGCTAATGTTACTGAAGTGTCCTGACATTGAATAGAGATTACTGCCAGCCAGGACGTGATGTCTATTCAGAATCCTGACACTTCGGTAACGTTTGTGGGAAATTTACAGCACAGCAAGCATAATCTCGTTTTAAATGACAGTTTACAGCGAGATTACGCTTGCTGTGTTTCACACAAACGTTACCAAAGTGTCAGGATTCTGAATAGACATCACGTCCTGGCTGGTAGTGATCTCTATTCACTGTCAGGACACTTCAGTAACGTTAATATGTGAGTAAGTGACTGCACATAGTGATCTAGCAAGATCACTATGTGCTGTGTAAATGAATGGAGAGAAGTGTATGACGCTGATTGGTCAGCATCATACACTTCTCTCCACAACGCCCACTTGGTCAAAAAGTAACACACGCCCAGTTGTCCATTAAGAAAGTCATTAGCATAAAGATAACATTTTTCATAACTCCGTAAAAAATTATCGTTTTTCTAAATAAAAAACACTGCTGTAATCTACATTACAGCGCTGATCACATTATGTAGAAGATATGGCACTTATAATGTGGTGACAGAGCCTTTTTATGGCTCCCTGCTCCACTATTGTATTCAACTGTCCCTGCTTCCTGTGGATGCAGGTACAGTTGAAACCAGGACATGCCTCCTGGGACAGCGGGACATTGCCCCATATCCGTGACTGTCCCACTGTATCTGGGAAGGTTGGGAGGCATGCAAACAGTCTGATCATTCTGTAATCTGCATATAACTAGCAGCCAATTAAACTATTATGTTTATTCAAATCATTCATAAGCCCTTCTTGTTAAAATAGTTTTAAATTAGAGGTGTGAAACAGATTGAAGGCCAACATAAATCAAAAGGCGAAGTCAAATGCAATTATGCCAACGGGAGGGTGAGCCAAAGAGAGAAAAGTAACAGATAAGAATAAGGAAGGAGAATATAAATAAACAATGAAAGTGCAAAACTTATTAGTGGCTCACTAGACAGTACAGCAATCTGACCATTGTTTTGGGTGTGAATCAGTTTACTAGACAACAAAAGGAGGATCCTGGAAGATCATTTAGAATGGTTTGAGATTACACATGCCCATTCAGCAAGCCCCTGGAAGAAAAGGTGTTTATGAACTTCAATGTGATTCTCTACACGGACATACATTTGTACAAAAAAAATACATAACACACAGTATCAATATCAGTCTGTTGACACAACATGGGCCCCCTCCTTCTCCCTTACACGCAATGCAACTCCCCCAACCCCCTTTTCCCTTGCGAGATGCCTAAACAACGCTTTTCTTCTTTGAACTTTTATTAAACTTTAAAACAAACAATCCTATTAATATTTTTCAAATGTAAAACCTTAGTATATGGACTTAGATGTGATCAATAACAGCTGTCACTGAAGCCGTCAGTCCCGCGGACCTGACGGATACAGGTTTTAGTGCTAGATACAGCTGCTCTGTATACAGGATACAAAGCGGCTGTACCTCAAAAAGTAGTTCTTAAAAAGTTTATTAGGCTTTAACACATCAAATAAAAAATGTTAATACCTGTCTTTGTGTACGGTCTCAATAGAAAGTCTATGAGTTGACAGTGCTATTGATTCCGCTAAAAAACATGGAAACCTTACGGAACGGAGACAATTGGAAACCATTTGCAATGAAAACATTACCATTGAAATAAATGATAATGCAAACGGTAGCTATGGGTCCGTTTGCCTTTCTGTTAATGGATTCCTCCAACGGAATGGTCTGACGGAACCCATCAACAGAACCCCGACACAGATGTAAACACACCCTTACTGTATCAATAATGCAGTCAATTCAGGAGTCGATGTGCAGAGAACTGAATCACTGATTTTTTTTTTAGCGCGTCCAGGAGTGTTACAAGCCCCAAGGCATATGTCCCCCCCTCACACAAAAAAGTTATCTATACACATATACAGTTATTAAATCATACAACTATACCAGATAAAATATTACCTGCATTCTGTTACTGAACACAACTCACTATTATAAGACCAATATCACCAATAATAAAACAATATAAGGTCCAAATAATTCTGCCTCACCATAACCACATAGTGACTGAATAATACCCCAATACTGTTGCTGAATAATACCTCCACATTATAATCCCATAGTGACTGAATGATACCCCCATACTCTTACTGAATAATACCGCCACACCATAACCACATAGTGACTGAATAATACCCCCATACTGTTACTGAATAATACGGCCACACCATAACCGCATAGTGACTGAATAATACCCCCATACTGTTACTGAATAATACCTCCACACCATAACCACATAGTGAATGAATAATACCCCAATACTGTTACTGAATAATACCTCCACACCATGACTGAAAAATACCCCCATACTGTTACTGAAAAATACCTACACACCATGCCCACATAGTGACTGAATATTACTCCCACACCATAACCACATAGTGACTGAATAATACCTCCACACCATAACCACATAGTTACTGAAATATGCCCCCATACTGTTACTGAATAATACCTCCACACCATGACCACATAGTGACTGAATATTACCCCCACACCAAAACCACATAGTTACTGAATAATACCCCCACACCATAACCACAGTTACTGAAACATACCCCCATACTGTTACTGAATAATACCTCCACACCATGACCACTTAGTGACTGAATATTATCCCCATACTGTTACTGAATAATACTGCCATGCTATAACCACATAGTTTTTGAATAATACCCCATACTGTTACTGAATAATACCGCCACACCATAACTACATAGTGACTAAATAAAACTGCCAAACTGTTACTGAGTAAAAACCACTATACAAAGGCCAATATTACCACCATGTAGTGACCATATAGTGGAAGATGCCAGTTATACACTGGAGCTCTGCAGACGATATAAGTGATTACAGCACATTTATATCTAGTGACTCACAGGTGATGTCTTCTCTGATTAGAATCGTTTACTTTCCCTTTTTTTCTCCATCCGGCCCAAACCACTCTGATGACTTATTCCAGCCACAACTTGTCTCTGCAGAATTTGAGACACAGACATGCTGGTTTCTAGCTTTTCCAGCACCCTCCACAACTATACACCATCCTCTAAACCAGGGGTCTCAAGCACGCAGCCCGAGGGCCGCATGCGGCCCCTGGGGCTGTCATCTGCGGCCCTCGGGACACAGAGCAGCTAGTATCGGCTCTGCTCCGAGACTCTGGAATTCCCTGACATCGCTGTCCACATATCAACAGCGATGTCTGGGGCTTCCCCAGAGCTGGAGTCCCGGGCAGAGCGCTAGTGTCGGCTCTGCTCCGGGACTCTGTGGAATTCCCTGACATCGCTGCCCATATATGGACAGTGTGTCAGGGTCTTGCCCAGAGCGTAGCAGAGCGCTGGTGTCGGCTCTGCTCCTGGACTCTGTGGAATTCCCTGACATCGCTGTCCACATATGAACAGCGATGTCTGGGGCTTCCCCAGAGCTGGAGTCCCGGGCAGAGCGCTAGTACAGGCTCTGCTTCGGGACTCTGTGGAATTTCCCTGACATCGCTGCCCGTATATGGACAGTGTGTCAGGGTCTTGCCCAGAGCGGAGCAGAGCGCTGGTGTCGGCTCTGCTCCTGGACTCTGTGGAATTCCCTGACATCGCTGTCCACATATGAACAGCGATGTCTGGGGCTTCCACAGAGACGGAGTCCCGAGCAGAGCGCTGGTGTCGGCTCTGCTCCGGGACTCTGTGGAATTCCCTGACATATCTGCCCATATATGGACAGTGTGTCAGGGTCTTCCCCAGAGCGGAGTCCCGGGCAGAGCGCTATTATCGGCTCTGCTCCGGGACTCTGGGGAGCCTCTGACATCGCTGTCCATACATCGACAATGATGTCAGGGGCTTCCCCAGAGCAGGAGTCCCAGTGATGTCAGGAGCACAGCTGGAGTCCCAGGAAGAGCCTACTAGCGATCTGCCTGGGACTCCAGCTCTGGGGTTGCCCCTGACATCTCTGTCCATATATGGACAGTAATGTCAGGAGCAGAGCTGGAATCCCAGGCAGAGTGCCAGAAGCGGCTCTGCTCCGGGACTCCAGCTCTGGGCAAGCCCCTGACATCACTGTGGCAGCATCTGCAGAGGGCACTGTGGCAGCATCTACAGAGGGCACTGTGGGAGAATGTACAGAGGGCACTGTGGCAGCCTCTACAGAGGGCACTGTGGCAGCCTCTACAGAGGGCACTGTGGCAGCCTCTACAGAGGGCACTGTGGCAGCCTCTACAGAGGGCACTGTGGCATTATCTACAAGTGGGTGTGTGGCAGTATCTGAAGAGGACACTGGCATTATCTAGGGGTGTGTTGCATTATCTACAGAGGGCACTGTGGCCTTATCTACAGAGGGCACTGTGGCCTTATCTACAGAGGGCACTGTGGCCTTATCTAGGGGTGTGTTGCATTATCTACAGAGGGCACTGTGGCCTTATCTACAGAGGGCAATGGGGCCTTAGCTACAGAGGGCACTGTGGCCTTATCTAGGGGTATGTTGCATTATCTACAGAGAGCACTGCGGCAGCATCCACAGAGGGCACTGCGGCAGCATCCATAGAGGGCACTGCAGCAGCATCCACAGAGGGCACTGCGGCAGCATCCACAGAGGGCACTGCGGCACTATCTAAAAAGGGGCTGCTCAATCTTGACATGTGTGCTAACTGAGCCGCCGGACTGCATTTAGCGACACTTAGGGTATGTTCACACGAGGGCGTCCGTTACGGCTGAAATTACGGGGATGTTTCAGCCTGAAAACATCCCCGTAATTTCAGCCGTACCGGCATGTGCAGGCGCTTGAACGCCGCGTCAATTACGGCCGTAATTAGCGCTGCTATTCATTGGAGTCAATGAATAGCGGCTCCAATTACGGCCAAAGAAGTGACAGGTCACTTCTTTGACGCGGGCGTCTATTTACGCGCCGTCATTTGACAGCGGCGCGTAAATATACGCCTCGTGTGAACAGACAAACGTCTGCCCATTGCTTTCAATGGGCAGATGTTTGTCAGCGCTATTGAGGCGCTATTTTCAGACGTAATTCGGGGCAAAAACGCCCGAATTACGTCCGTAAATAGGCCGTGTGAACATACCCTTAAACTGGAAAGCTGGATTGTTGAAATAAGCACGTGGAGAAATATCTCAAATTTTAAACCTAGCGCTATTATAGTAATGTAGTATTATTATTCTAGTAATATAGTGTTATAGTAGTTCAAATAACTAATTGATTAACAATAATTTTGTATTGTATCAAATTTGAAAGTAATGCGGCCCGTCAACTTCCCATTTTTTCTATATGCGGCCCACTTACCCGGCCGAGTTTGAGACCCCTGCTCTAAACAAACTCGTAATCAACAGAGCCCCTGATGGTAATAATGATCTTAGTGCTGAACACAATAAAAGTGCCTCATCATTAACCATGCCCCTTTTGTGCCCACACAGTATTAGTTCCCCCTTTGTGCCTCCTGTAGATAGTGTCACACACAGCCCCATGTCGATACTGCAAACACAGCCCCACTCTTGTATATAGCGCCACACAGCCCCCCTTGTATATAGTGCCACACAGCCCCCATTGTATATAGTGCCACACAGCCTAGCCCTTAGTAGATAGCACCACACTTAGACCCCTGTAGATAGCGCCCCACACAGACCCCTGTAGGTAGCGGCACACAGCCCTTCCCCCTTGTAAATAGTGCCATACAGCCCACCCTAGAAGATAGTGCCACACAGTCCCTCCTTAGTAGAGTGCCACGCAACCCCCTTGTATATAGTGCCACACAGCCCCCCTTGTATAAAGTGCCACACAGCCCCCTTGTATAAAGTGCCACACATCCCTCCTTCCCTTGTATATAGTGCCACACAGCCCCCCCTTGTATAAAGCACCACAAAGCCCCCCTTGTATATAGTGCTACACAGCGATCCCCTCTTTTATATAATGCTACACTGCGCTCCCCCACTTGTATATAGTGCTACACAGCGCTCCCCAACTTGTATATAGAGCTACACAGCTCCCCCTTGTATATAGTGCCACACAGCCCTCCCTCCCTTGTATATAGTGCCACACAACCCTCCCTCCCATAATGAGGCTCTGTCACCAGTTTATAAATTCCCTATCTCCTACATAATCTGATTGGTGCTGTAATGTAGATTACAGCAGTGGTTTTTATTTTGAAAAATGATCATTTTTGAGCAAGTTATGAGCAATTTTAGATTTATGCTAATTCGTTTCTTAATGAACAACTGGGCATGCTTTTACTTTTGACCAAGTGGGCGTTGTACAGAGGAGTGTATGAGGCTGACCAATCAGTGACCAATGAGCCTCATACACTACTCATTGTTCCAGCCCAGCATGATCCACAGCGCAGTGTGATTGTGCAGTGAAATAAGCTGGGCTGGAACAATGAGAAGTGTATGACACTGATTGGTCAGCCTCATACACTCCTCTGTACAATGCCCAGTTGGTAAAAAGTAAAAACACGCCCAGTTGGTCATTAAGAAATGAATTAGCATAAATCTAAAATTGCTCATAACTTGCTAAAAAGTTATCGTTTTTCCAAATAAAAACCACTGTTATCTACATTATAGCGCCCATCAGATTATGTAGGAGATAGCGCACTTATAAACTGGTGACAGAGCCTCTTTAAATATAGTGCCACACAGCCCTGCCTCCCTTGTATATATTGCCAAACAACACTCCCCCCCCCCTTCCCCCCGTTGTATACAGTGCAACACATGGCATCCCCCTTGTATATAGTGCTACTGTAAAGGATCTGCCAGACACAGCTTCGGGGTTAACTCCCTTAATTAATCAGTCAGCACCTGAATCTACATCCCTGAGACTGACTCCAGCTTCCACCACTCAGGCTGGCAGGCTTAGGAGTGGGAGAGCCTATCGTAGCCTGGCCAGACTCAGCTAGCTCCCGCCCTCTGTCTATTTATACCTGCATTTCCTGTTCCTCCTTGCTTGTTATTCTTTTTCGTGTGGTTTCCTGGCCCAGCTACAGCTCCTTCTATTTTGTTCCTGCTCCATACAGACCCTGGCTTACTGACTACTCTTCTGCTCTTCGTTTGGTACCTCGCACACTCCTGGCTTGACTCGGCTCGTTCACCACTCTGGTTGCTCACGGTGTGGCCGTGGGCAACTGCCCCTTTCCCTTGCTTGTATTCCCTTGTATGTTTGTCGTGTTTGTCGTGCACTTACTGAGTGCAGGGACCGCCGCCCAGTTGTACCCCGTCGTCTAGGGCGGGTCGTTGCAAGTAGGCAGGGACAGAGTGGCGGGTAGATTAGGGCTCACTTGTCCGTTTCCCTACCCCCCGGTCATTACATAATAACAAGCCCATACCTAGTCTACCCTGGTCCCTGACACCACTATGGACCCCCGTGAGACCCTGGCTCAGCAAATGCAGGGTCTCTCCCTACAGGTCCAGGCCCTGGCTCAGAGGGTCAACCAGCCTGATGCTACCTTGGTAGTTCCCCTCACCGCACCTCTTGAACCCCACCTCAAGTTGCCCGACCGGTTCTCAGGGGACCGGAGGGCTTTTCTCTCCTTTCGGGAGAGTTGTAGGCTTTACTTTCGTTTAAAGCCTCATTCCTCAGGTTCTGAGAGCCAGCGGGTGGGTATAATTATGTCCCGGCTCCAGGAAGGGCCCCAAGAGTGGGCCTTCTCCTTGGCTCCTGACGCCCCTGAACTTTCCTCCGTTGATTGTTTCTTTTCCGCTCTCTGACTTATTTATGACGAGACTGACAGGACTGCCTTTGCCGAGAGTCAGCTGGTGACCTTACGTCAGGGTAAGAGACCTGTTGAGGAGTATTGCTCTGACTTTAGGAAGTGGTGCGTAGCTTCTCGGTGGAATGACCCTGCCTTAAGGTGCCAGTTTAGGTTGGGTCTGTCGAATGCCCTGAAAGACCTGCTAGTTAGCTATCCCTCTTCTGACTCCCTAGACCAGGCTATGGCTTTAGCGGTACGACTTGACCGACGTCTCAGGGAACGACAACATGAACGTTTATGTGTTTTCTCCTCTGACTCCCCCATGATGCCTCCCGAAGTTCCGTTGCTTCGTTCCTCCAGGAAAGACTCAGAGATACCTATGCAACTCGGGGCCTCCGTGTCCCCCCAACAACGTAGAGAATTCCGCAGGAAGAATGGTCTCTGCTTCTACTGTGGGGATGACAAGCATCAAGTGAACAACTGTCCTAAGCGTAAGAATGCAGCCAGAGAACTTCCGCGCCTAAGTGATCATCGGGGAGGTCACTTGGGCGCACAGGTATTTCCAGTAAATAGGAAACGTACTAAGATCTTGCTTCCCTTTCAGGTCTCTTTTGGTGGTAGGTCTGCTACCGGCAGTGCCTTCGTGGATTCAGGGTCCTCTACTAATATTATGTCTGTGGAATTTGCTATGTCTCTTGCTATGCCTCTGATTGATTTGCCTAAACTTGTCCCGGTAGTGGGTATCGACTCCACTCCTCTTGCTAATGGTTATTTTACACAGCATACCCCTGTTTTTGAACTCCTTGTTGGCTCCATGCATTTGGAACAATGCTCTGTACTGTTGATGCAGGGATTATCGTACGATTTGGTTCTAGGCCTTCCCTGGTTGCAGTTGCATAATCCCACGTTTGACTGGAATACTGGGGAGCTAACCAAATGGGGTAATGAATGTTGTACGTCATGTTTTTCTGTTAATTCTATTTCTCCCCCTGAGGAGGCGAATACGCTACCCGAGTTTGTTCAGGACTTCGCTGATGTTTTCTCTAGGGAGGCCTCCGAAGTGTTACCTCCTCATAGAGAATACGATTGCGCTATCGAATTGGTACCAGGAGCTAAGCTTCCTAAGGGTAGGATATTTAATCTTTCTTGTCCCGAACGTGAAGCCATGAGAGAGTATATCCAGGAATCCCTGGCCAAGGGTTACATTCGTCCATCTTCTTCTCCGGTAGGTGCTGGCTTCTTCTTCGTGGGGAAGAAGGATGGTGGTCTTAGGCCATGCATTGACTACCGTAGCCTGAATAAGGTCACGGTAAGGAACCAGTATCCCCTTCCTTTGATTCCTGATCTCTTTAATCAGGTTCAGGGGGCCCAATGGTTCTCTAAATTGGATCTACGGGGGGCGTATAACCTTATTCGCATCAAAGAGGGGGATGAGTGGAAGACTGCGTTTAACACGCCCGAAGGCCATTTCGAATACCTCGTCATGCCCTTTGGGTTGTGTAATGCCCCTGCGGTCTTCCAGAATTTCATAAATGAGATTTTGAGAAATTACCTGGGGATATTTCTTGTAGTGTACCTTGATGACATACTGGTGTTTTCCAAGGACTGGTCCTCCCACATTGAGCATGTCAGGAAGGTGCTCCAGGTCCTTCGGGAAAACAAACTGTTTGCCAAAACCGAAAAATGTGTGTTTGGGGTACAGGAGATACCATTTTTGGGTCAAATCCTCACTCCTCATGAATTCCGCATGGACCCCGCCAAGGTTCAGGCTGTGGCGGAATGGGTCCAACCTGCCTCCCTGAAGGCGTTACAGTGTTTTTTGGGGTTCGCTAATTATTACAGGAGATTTATTGCTAACTTCTCGGTCATCGCTAAGCCTCTTACGGACCTCACTGGCCTCCTGAGGCTGTCCAGGCTTTTGAGGTCCTTAAGAAGTGCTTTATCTCGGCCCCGGTGCTGGTTCAGCCCAACCAAAAGGAGCCATTTATCGTGGAAGTTGACGCATCTGAGGTGGGAGTGGGGGCTGTCTTGTCCCAGGGTACCAGGTCCCTCACCCATCTCCGCCCCTGTGCCTACTTCTCCAGGAAGTTTTCGCCAACTGAGAGTAACTATGATATTGGCAACCGCGAACTCTTAGCCATTAAATGGGCATTTGAAGAGTGGCGCCACTTCCTGGAGGGGGCTAGACACCAGGTAACGGTCCTTACCGACCACAAGAATCTGGTTTTCCTAGAATCTGCCCGGAGGCTAAACCCGAGACAAGCTCGATGGGCGTTATTTTTTACCAGATTCAATTTTTTGGTTACCTATAGGGCTGGGTCTAAAAATATTAAGGCTGATGCACTGTCGCGTAGCTTCATGGCCAGCCCTCCTTCGGAGGAAGATCCTGCTTGTATTTTGCCTCCAGGTATAATCATTTCCTCGATCAATTCTGATTTAGTCTCTGAAATTGCTGCTGATCAAGGTTCAGCTCCCGGGAACCTTCCTGAGAACAAGCTGTTTGTTCCCCTGCAATTCCGGCTAAGGGTACTTAGGGAAAATCATGACTCCGCACTATCTGGTCATCCAGGCATCCTGGGTACCAAACACCTCATTACCAGAAATTATTGGTGGCCTGGGTTGCCTAAAGACGTTAAGGCCTACGTCGCCGCTTGTGAGGTTTGTGCTAGGTCCAAGACTCCCAGGTCCCGACCAGCGGGCTTACTGCGTTCGTTGCCTATTCCCCAGAGACCTTGGACACATTACTCCATGGATTTTATCACCGATTTGCCTCCATCTCAAGGCAAGTCGGTGGTGTGGGTGGTGGTAGACCGCTTCAGTAAGATGTGCCACTTTGTGCCCCTCAAGAAACTACCCAACGCCAAGACGTTGGCTACCTTGTTTGTCAAACACATCCTGCGTCTCCATGGGGTCCCTGTCAATATTGTTTCTGACAGAGGGGTACAATTTGTTTCATTGTTTTGGAGAGCCTTCTGTATGAAGTTGGGGATTGATCTGTCCTTCTCCTCTGCCTTCCATCCTGAAACCAATGGTCAAACGGAGAGGACTAATCAATCTCTAGAACAATACTTAAGGTGTTTTGTCTCTGACTGTCAATATGATTGGGTCTCATTCATTCCCCTCGCCGAATTTTCCCTTAATAACCGGGTCAGTAACTCGTTAGGGGTCTCCCCCTTTTTCTGTAATTTTGGGTTTAATCCACGGTTCTCCTCCGTTTCACCTGGTAGTTCAAACAATCCCGAGGTAGAGGTCGTTCATCGGGAACTGTGCACAGTCTGGGCCCAGGTTCAGAAGAACCTAGAGGCGTCCCAGAGCGTACAAAAAACTCAGGCTGATAGAAAACGTTCTGCTAACCCCCTGTTTATGGTCGGGGATCTGGTGTGGTTGTCGTCTAGGAACTTGCGTCTCAAGGTTCCGTCCAAGAAGTTTGCTCCCCGGTTTATTGGGCCGTATAAGGTCATTGAGGTCCTCAATCCTGTCTCCTTCCGGCTGGAGTTACCCCCGTCTTTTCGTATACACGACGTGTTTCATGCCTCCCTCCTTAAACGCTGCTCCCCGTCCTTGGCTCCCTCGAGGAGACCTCCTGTTCCCGTCCTCACCCCTGAGGGGGTGGAATTCGAGGTGGCCAGGATTGTGGACAGCAAGATGGTCCAAGGCTCCCTCCAGTACCTGGTCCATTGGAGAGGTTACGGGCCCGAGGAGAGGACTTGGGTACCCGCCCGGGATGTTCACGCTGGGGTATTGGTCAGGAGGTTCCACCTGCGTTTCCCCAGTAAGCCAGGTCCACTTAGAAAGGGTCCGGTGGCCCCTCATAAAAGGGGGGGGTACTGTAAAGGATCTGCCAGACACAGCTTCGGGGTTAACTCCCTTAATTAATCAGTCAGCACCTGAATCTACATCCCTGAGACTGACTCCAGCTTCCACCACTCAGGCTGGCAGGCTTAGGAGTGGGAGAGCCTATCGTAGCCTGGCCAGACTCAGCTAGCTCCCGCCCTCTGTCTATTTATACCTGCATTTCCTGTTCCTCCTTGCTTGTTATTCTTTTTCGTGTGGTTTCCTGGCCCAGCTACAGCTCCTTCTATTTTGTTCCTGCTCCATACAGACCCTGGCTTACTGACTACTCTTCTGCTCTTCGTTTGGTACCTCGCACACTCCTGGCTTGACTCGGCTCGTTCACCACTCTGGTTGCTCACGGTGTGGCCGTGGGCAACTGCCCCTTTCCCTTGCTTGTATTCCCTTGTATGTTTGTCGTGTTTGTCGTGCACTTACTGAGTGCAGGGACCGCCGCCCTGTTGTACCCCGTCGCCTAGGGCGGGTCGTTGCAAGTAGGCAGGGACAGAGTGGCGGGTAGATTAGGGCTCACTTGTCCGTTTCCCTACCCCCCGGTCATTACAGCTACACAGTGCTCCCCCCACTTGTATATAGTGCTACACAGTGCTCCCCCCACTTGTATATAGTGCTACACAGCACTCCCGCACTTGTATATAGTGCTACACAGCGCTCCCCCCACTTGTATATAGTGCTACACAGCAATTCCCCCTTGTTTATAGTGTCACACAGCGCATCCCCCCTTGTATATTGTGCTACACAGACCCCCAAAAAATATATTGTACTTACCTTGCCCCGTTCCCACGACAGACGGAGCACTTCACAGGCTCCGGTTAGGATGAATGCGAAGACCAGCGTGATGCAGTGACATTATTACGCTGACCTGCGAAGGGAGCTTTTACAGCGCCTTATAGGCTGCAGGCCTAACGTGGCCTGCAGCCTATAGTATTCATTTGTATCGTGAGGACGCAGATGCAAGTGGATGTAGCTGTTGCTAGCACCAAGGCCCCCTCTGGCTGTTAGCGATACAACTGGGCATGAGGGGGCCATGTGCATTTTGGGTGGCCATGGGCCCCCTGGGAGCCTTGGGCCCCAGGCGACCGCCCAAATTGCCCTAATGAGGATCTGCCACTGATCCATATAGCAATGGACCCTGAGATCTCAGCTGAGAGACCCAATTGGTAAATCAAGCTCATTATATACTTTTAGCTTCTTTTTTTTCTAACTTGCTAAAAGTACACAGCTATTTTAAATTGCAATTGCTTACTTCGACTAATCTGTTCACACTGTAAAACATGCTGGAACTAACTACTTTTGTGTTGGCTAGAAAAAGCCTATATACTAGTGTGTGTGTGTATATATATATATATATATATATATATATATATATAGTTCAAATAGATGCAAAAAACACAGCACTCAATGCAGGCTGGAAATCAGGCCATGTGCACGTTACCATAGTAAGGATGAATCAACTCCTTGGAATAAAATAGTAGGAATGAAGAGCGAGTAACGGCACCAGGACTTCAGTGTTGGGGAGATGTTGGTTTATTCACCACCAGGTGGAAAGAATGAGCGACGTTTCGGTTCACACCTGAGCTTGAGAAAGGTTCAGGTGTGAACCGAAACGTCGCTCATTCTTTCCACCTGGTGGTGAATAAACCAACATCTCCCCAACACTGAAGTCCTGGTGCCGTTACTCGCTCTTCATTCCTACTATATATATATATATATATATATATATATATATATATATATATATATATATATACATACATACATACATACATACATACATACATACATACATACATACAGAGAAGAATGCAGGGGGCGGCACTGTGCAAGGGATTTTATATCAAAGTAGTGTGCTCAGCTCACCAGGTTGACCTCCAAGCCTGGATCGTAAAAGAATATAGCAGAGAGCGGCACTCCAAATGTAGGCTCAATCCAAATAATCCAAGTTATTATCTAGAGTCATTTTCAAGCTGTATTAAGCCCTATTTTGGTCAGTTTTTGTGGAATAGACTCCCTCATTGAAGTTTATGGGTGCAAAAAAAACCAAAAACGGGCAGCACACAGGCGACATCTGTGCGCTGTCAGTTTTTTTAGAGATCAGTTGCTAAAAAAGGCAGAAAAAAAAGTGAAACCAGGAAGTGCTTGCAGAGGAGAAAAACGGATGACTCACGAAAACCACGCGGACATTCATATGAATAAATAACTGTCCTTTTTTTTTGAGGAAGCAAATCAGACATGCTTGTGGGAATAAGACCTCTCACACGGCAGTATTTTGCGTCAATATTTGTTAGCCAAAACCAGGAGTGGTTTAAAAATACGGAAAGAGGTGCAAATCTTTCCATTATACTTTTCCCTGTTCATGATTAACTCCTGATTTTGGCTTCCAAATACTGAAGCACAATACTGAGCAAAATACTGCTGTGTGAAAGTGGCCTCACTAAGGTTTTTCAAAGTAGTTTCTGTCTGCATAGTAATTACCGGTAAAACATGTTAAAAACACGTGTTTTACATGTAACTACCAGCACATGAGAATATACCCTAAAACAATCATTAATGATCAATCAATTTCCAATTCGAGTATTATCGCTTTAGTTTTCGAATTTGCATTGATAATTTTTGTACTATCCCCTAGGACGCACCGTTCATGAGGCGAGATACAATTGCATGCATAAGTGCTGAATGGCCCGGGAAAGAGACGTGCCCCGCTATTCAGCGCCTTTCTATGACGTAAGCGGGGTGATGTCGTCATTGCGCCGATTGTGTAGTTGAATGACAGGGCAAGGTAGCCTGCCAATCAGTGCCTTTCACGTTGTAAGGCGCTGATTGGCTAGGCAGAATGACTTGCCCTGCCACTCAGCGCCTTTTAACGAAGCAAGCGGCACGATGATGTCATTGCGTCGCTTGTGTCGTTCAGCCCCAGACGACCCGCTCATAAGAGAGCAGGCTTACATTGCAAGAGGACGGCACAGGAACGGGTTTAGGTGAGTATGTAAAGTTGTTTTTTTCTGTTAAAAGTTTGAGGGGCTATATGTGGCGCACTATCTACAGGGGGCTGTATGTGGGGGCTATATGTGAAGCACTATCTACAGGGGGTGGGGGCTATATGTTTGAGCACTATCTAAAGGGGAAGCTCTATGTGTAGCACTATCTACAGGGGGGCCATATGTGGAGCACTATCTACAGGGGGTGCTATATATGTGGGGCACTATCTACAGGGGGCTATATGTGTGGCAATATCAACACGGGGGCTACAAGTGGGACACTATCTGAGGGGGGCTGTATGTGGGGCGGGATCTATGTAGGGCACTATCTATGGGAGCACAATCTACAGGAGGCTCTATAGGGGGCACTATGTATGTGGGCACTGTCTACAGGGGGCTCTATGGGGAGCACTATATACAGGGGGCTCTATGGGGGCACTATATACAGGGGCACTGTGTGTGTGTGTGTGTGTGTGTGTGTGTGTGGGGGGGGGGTGGACACAGTGTATGGTGCTATTATAATCTGGGACACAGTGTATGGTGCTATTATAATCAGGGACACAGTGTATAGTTCTATTATAATTAGAGGTGCAGTGTATGGTACTATTATATGTAGGGGCGTTGTGTGTGGCACCATGAGCATTTTATCTTCGTTTATATGTGCAGAAATGTTTGAAAAGTGAGAAGCTGAAGACATCTGAGTGGAAAACTGCAGAAATGGGCCATGGCCGGGAGAAGACATCATAGATGTCTGGACCGGATGGAGACGTGACCTGTGAGTCACTTGATGTAAATGTTTATTCTGCCTCTAATCAGTACTGTAGTCACTGTATGATCTGCAGTGAGATAATGGGTGGTATGATTTTTTTTGTGAGGCTGCTAGTGATGTAGCACAGCCATGGGGATGTCAATCAAGTTCTGAGGGGCTCCATTTCAATTTTCGCCTCAGGCAGCATAAAAGATAGAATCAGCCCTGACTATCCCTAGTCTTTGGGTGAGTTGACCATATTTCACTGTGGTACATACTGAATATACTGATTGTTGGCTCAATAACCAAGAATGTTCACAATCAGAATAGGACAGGGGTTCCTTGGGCCCACCAAAGGGAATTATTCTGGAGACCCACCCTCCAACTATACAGAACCTGTGCATGTCCACTTTTAATTTCATCATAATCTTTGTAATCATAACAAACAGGACATATCATCATCTATTGGGTTATTTGTAAATCAAACCATAAGTAATAGACCCTATTGGCAAATGATTGGCTTCAAAGTCAGCCCCAAATGGGGTTGTCTTCTGTTGGACTTTTGGCGCCCTGTTATATTGGAGATCCATTATTTTGTCTGAGCATGGGCCTACTGGAGGATCCTCTAGTACATTGGCGGACCAGTCTGACCCTGTTCGCAATCATTCTTATAAACATGAAAACTAGCTTTATTCTTGGAACACTCAGTTGTTGATAAAACTTAAAAATTGTTACTGATTTGACAAACGTAGAGTGTAGCCACATGTGAAGGTTTTACAAAAATAGAAAGTGTGGATACACCCTTAACCCCTTATAAGGGTTTTCAAAAATTAGAAAAACATGACGGCTTTCTTCCAAAAACAGTGCCACGCCAATCCACCTGTTGTGCGTGGTATTAAAGGGAAGGTGTCATGAATTTTTATTTTTTTATCATATTGCTTTTAATATGATAATAACATACATTTTATTTATTTGTATTCTCGTGTTCTACTTTTTACTTTGTCCTACTTCTTATGGGGGCTGCCATTTTTTTTCATCTCTGTATGTGTCGATTAACGACACATACAGAGATGGAATACGGCACATACAACCCCATAGAGAATGCGAACGGCAGCCGTACCATTCACTGCAGCGTGCGCCGTCTGTGTGGGAACAGCGCATGCGCCGCTCCCACACAGACCAACACTAAGCTCGTTCGCAGAGCAAAATCCAGCCCCATTTTCATGTGGACCGGAAGCCGCTGCCGGACAGTAAGATGACGACTTCCGGCCGCGGCTTCCGGCCATATGTTTAAGGAAGAGAAGGAGCAAGGAATAGGAGTGGAGGCGGCAGCGGCGGCAGGAGCAGGTAATTTATGTTTGTGTATGTGATGTATTATGTTCATGTATGTTCGTGTTATACTGTCTGCTGAGCACTGTATCTAATCCTCCTACACTGTGCAGTCGCTTAGAAAATGGCGGCACACAGTATCGGAGGTTTGAAGATTCAAACCCCTCCTTCTACTGGCACTAGCCAGAATAAGGGAGGGGGTTTGTGTGAGGACACTAGAGAGTGTGTCTACCCCAAATTTGCAGCATAAAGCAATTAGGTTGCTTTACCACATTGACCATGCTGCAATTTTGGTAACTGCTCCCTCTACTGGCCAGCACATGAAAATGTTATAAATTAGAATCTAATTTATAATATTTCCTGACTTGTGAAAAAATTAATAAAAATGAAAACAATGTGTAATCACTTAAATAATAATTGTTTAACTAAAAAAAAATAAAAAAAATTTCTAGCAACACATTCCCTTTAAGGCTCAGCACCATTCACTTCAATAGATCTGAGCTGTAATAATAGAGACAACCCATGGACAGGTGTGGCGCTTTTTCTGGAGGAAAGTAGCCATATTTTCTAATCTTGGACAACCCATTTAGTGACTGGCCTATTTTATGCCTAATGGACCTAGCAATTTTTTTTTGTTTTTTAATCATCCCATTCCTAGAGCCATAACGTTTGTATTTTCCCATCGAGCTGTATGAGGGCTTTTTTTTTTTTCGCGAGACAAGTTGTGTATTTCAATGGCACCATTTTGGGGTACATATCATTTATTGATTAACTTCTAATTATTAATCGCTTAGGATGGGGGCACTATAAAGCTGCCACAGTTTTCATTTGTTTTGAGGTGGGGGTTTAAATTAAACTTTATTCATCTTAATTTTAATTTTTAGTCCCACTAGGGGACTTGAAGTAGCTGATTGGTCAATCCTGTTTACCCATTATACTATACTAAATCTTTTTGGTCAGAGCCCTCACTGCAGCTCCAACCTTTAAAGGGAACCTGTCACCAGCATTTCACCTATTAAACCATAAATACTTGGTAAAAAAATCAGTTTTGTGTAACGTATAATCTTCTTAGAAGGCTCTGTATCTTTAGTATTCCTTTTTTTGTGTGCCTGTGCCATATGCTAATGAGCATAAAAGAGTCATATCTTCATTTGAAAAGAGTCATATCTTCATTCCTTAAAGGAACAGTGTCATCACAAATTATTTTTTTATATGTTAAAGATGTTAGTGCTTTATTAAAAACGTTTATATTCATTTGTGTGTTTGTGTTTTACTTTTTCTTATTTTTACACTTTTTCTTCCCTATGGGGGCTGCCATTTTTTGTTCCATTTCTGTATGTGTCGATTAACGACACATACAGACATGGAATACGGCAGCCACAGTCCCATAGGGACTGCGAACGGCTCCCGTCCCATTGACTTCAGTGTACGGCGTCTGTGTGGGAACTGCGCATGCGCCGCTCCCACACAGTCCAATTCGAAATTGGCGCCATCCGGCGCCATTTTCCTGTGGACCGGAAGTCGCGGCCGGACAGTAATATTACTACTTCCGGTCGCGGCTTCCGGATTTGTGCACTTGGACCAGCGGCAGCAAACGGAGCGGACGGGCCGGAGGGAGCCGCGGCGGCAGGAGCAGGTAAGAGATTTCAATGTATGTTCGTGTTTGTGTGTGTTTACTACTGTATGTAAACCTACTACACTGTGTGTTAGCTCAAAAAATGGCGACACACAGTGTAGGAGGTTACACCGTTCAAACCCCTCGTTTATCCCGGCACTAGCCAGGATAAAGGAGGGGGGGATGCTGAGAGCTCACTAGAGCGAGGGCTTTTTACCCAATTTTGCAAAGCTGCAATTTTGGGAATAGCTCCATCTAGTGACCAAAAATGGGTAGTATTATAAATTAGAATTAATTTATAATATTTCCTGACTCGTGAAAAAAATAAAAAAAATTTGAACAATGTTTAATCACCCACACACTAAATGTTTAATTTAAAAAAAAACAACATGTTTTTCTGGCAACACATTGCCTTTAAGCCTTTCCGAGTTAACCCTGCCTCCTTGACGGCTCCTTTCTTCCCCCCAACACACACAAAATCCCACGTTTGTGCATCGATGTCCTGTTCTGGTATGTGCACACAACGGGACACCATAGCGGTGCATGCGCAGTAGATTTGAGGCCCGGACCAAACAGGGAAGGGTGTCTGACCATACTTGATGGGCGCATGCGTGCTACCTCAGATGAGATTTCGACATTCAGGGCGGGCCAGTCTTTGGTGGTAGGCAGGCATAAGAAGAGGAGCGAACGAGACTGACGGATTATTACCATAAAAGGCGCAAAATATTTGCAGACCGTTAATTACGGTTGGAGGAGGAGTTTAGGAGAGGGGATAATTGCAATGAACTTCTGACAGCAGCGGCCAGCGAGAGGTGAGTAGAGTTCAATAGGTGAAATTCTGGTGACCAGTTCCCTTTAAACTCATTTAGACACATGTCAACTTTCTAGAAAGTTCACTGGGCTGGGTGATCATGTGAGCAGGCGTGATCTGTGAGCTCTCTCTCTCGTCTCTCCCCTCCTCACCTGTTCAGAGCATGAGTAAACACAGGCAGATATTGGGAGAATCGGTGAGGCGGTGTAACGTCTGTGGTCGTTGTCCACGAACTCCTTCCATCTGGTCGACGCCCTTCTCTCCAGAGATGTCTGCACATGCGGCCGTGCGGTTCCACAGTGACCAGCAGGGTGCGCTTGCGTGCTCAGTCCAGCCTTGGAGCCAGAGCGCACACAGGTGTGAGATTTAGCGTTGATTGCCCTGAGAGCACCCTGGACTATAAGAAGGGCTCTGCCCCTTCCTGGCTTGCCTGAGCCTTGTTGTCGTTATCCTAGTATGTCTATGCAAATGGTCTCCTAAGTGTTTTCCAGTTCCTGCTACCTGAAACCTGTGTCCCATGCTATCCTGGTCAAGTGCCGTGTTGAGCTGAAGTCGTGCTGTGCTGTGTTCCACGCCTGTCCTGCTACACCACGCCTGGCGCCTGCCTGCTGCCTAGTCCCAGCCGAGCCTGTCTTGCTACTGTCTGAGCTACCGCAGGTACACTATACGAACTATAGACGGTGACTTGTGTCCTGTTGGCCAGCTGCCATACTATCAAGGCGGTACGCCCCAGTGGGTCCACATACCCAACGTGACAGGCGGTCAGCTGTTGGTCAGGTCTCTGGGGTGCCAGATGCTCCACTGGAGTCATTGAGGGGGGAACTGGGCTCTCGCCGTCACTCTTGATTCGGGGAAGCTGGACCCACCTGACATCGCTGGGAAAAGTCTTCTGTGGGAGTCCGGGGGCTGGAGGAGTATGCTGGAAGTGTATGCCAAGTGGGACACTACTGAGATCTACCTGCTTCCTAATTAAAAAGACTCTGTCACCAGATTATAAATGCCCTATTTCCAACATACAGAAGCTTTTTATTTTGAAAAACTATCCATTTTGAGCAAGTTATGAGCAATTTTAGATTTATTCTAATTAGTTTCTTTATAGACAACTGGGCGTTTTTTACCTTTTTACCAACTGGGCGTTGTAAGGAGAAGTGTATGACGCTGACCAATCAGCATCATACACTTCTCTCCATTCATTTTTAGCTGTAATCACAGCATAGCATGATCTCGCGAGACAACGCTGTGCTGTCATATACTCCCACATTAACTTTACCGAAGTGTCTTGAGAGGGAATAGACATCGCTTTCAGCCAGGATGTGATGTCTATTCACACTCCCGACACTTTGGTAAAGTTTCTGTGAATGACAGCACAGCGTGATCTTGCGAGATCACGCTGTGCTGTGTGAGTAAGTCCCACAGAAACTTTGCTGCTGAGCTCCTCCGTTGCTGCTATGTTCCTCCGTTGCTGCTATGTTCCTCCATTGCAGCTATGTTCCTCCATTACCGCTTAGGTCCTCCATTCCTGCTGAGGTCCTCTATTGTTGCTGAGTTGATGTTGAGTTCCTCTATTGCTGTTAATCTCCTCCATTACTGTTGAGATACTCTATTGTTGTTGAGGTCCTCCACGGCTGCTGAGCACCTCCATTACTGCAGGTTGTTTTTTTTCCATCTCCGCTGGAAGCCTCTATTTGCTGAGATCCTTTATTGTTATTGAGTTTCTCCATGTTTGCTGTTTTTTTTCCATTGTTGCTAGGTTCCTTTATTGCTGCTGAGTTCCTCCGTTGCTGCTGAGTTCCTCCGTTGCTGCTGAGTTCCTCCGTTGCTGCTGAGTTCCTCCGTTGCTGCTGAGTTCCTCCGTTGCTGCTGAGTTCTTCCGTTGCTGCTGAGTTCTTCCGTTGCTGCTGAGTTCTTCCGTTGCTGCTGAGTTCTTCCGTTGCTGCTGAGTTCTTCCGTTGCTGCTGAGTTCTTCCGTTGCTGCTGAGTTCTTCCGTTGCTGCTGAGTTCTTCCTTTGCTGCTGAGCTCTTCCATTGCTGCTGAGCTCTTCCGTTGCTGCTGAGCTCTTCCGTTGCTGCTTAGCTCTTCCGTTGCTGCTGAGTTACTCCGTTGCTGCTGAGTTACTCCTTTCCTGCCGAATCTCTTCATTGTTGCTGAGTTCTCCCACTTCTGCTGAAGTTTTCCACTGCTGCTGAGTTCTCCCACTTCTGCTGAAGTTTTCCACTGCTGCTGAGTTCTCCCACTTCTGCTGAAGTTTTCCACTGCTGCTGAGTTCCTTCATTGCTGCTAAGTTGCTCCGGAGTTGCAGATCCTTTATATACGATAGATAAATGCCCTGAATATGCCGGCTTAAAACAGCCCGAAAAGTGCAATTCTCAAAGCAGATCGGGAACTGTCTACCAGAATCCAGAAAGGGAAAAACTTCCAAAATTTTGATACATTTCTTATGTTCCCTTTGTCATCTGGCATAAAAACATGTAAAACTTTACCTGCTTTAACACCCAAGCAAGGCGATAAAGGTACTACACCTATAAGAAGTGGTCTCGACTACTATTGCGGATATCTCAGATACCAATCTAGGGTCTCAAACTGAACCCCAAGGGTTGGATAACCATCTGTTACTACAGGAGATACTAAGGTGTAGGTTACTGTAAAATGGCACAGAGCGACAAAAAAGTAAAATATATAATTTATTTGAATGTCCACAAGAGGATATATCGTAAACTAAAACTGAAGACACCCAAACTTGGGTCCAGATATACTTTAATAAAGTTGGTTTACAAACAATAGTTGCCTAATTCATAGTATTTTCATTTCTGTACCATGTCATTAGTTACCATCTTTCCTGTCCAGTTCATGTAGCATGCATTCCAACTGTCCAGGATTCAGAAGGACAGTCCCAGATTCTGGGTGATGTCCCGCTGTCGTGGGAGACCTGCGGCATGTCCCGGTTTCGACTGTATCTGCGTACACAGCACACGGCTCCCTGTTCCACCATTCACACTGTAACACCTGTCGTTAGCAGCTTGGCGCATATAGGCATGATGAAAGGAGAGCTATTACTATTCGTTACCCAAAGGAGGGCACTGTTACTGTGTGGGGGCACAAAGGAAACTGGGTTTGTATGGACAGGGATTGGGTGGGGTTTGAGGCCTTGCTTAATGTTAAAAAAATTAGCGTCGTCCCACTTTGCGATCATTGAAAGTTTGGAGGTATGTATCCAGCCGTATCATGCCGTTCCTAAAACAGACAAGAATTCTGCCTGATTTACGTAATATTTCTGACTTTCAAAACCGGGTAATATATAGGACAGGCAGTTTCTTAGCAAAACTTTTAGAATACTACTGAGTCATGTTGAAGGCAGATAAGCCTTTGTGAAAGTATATGGCATATTGTAATCAGATTAAGCAAGCATACTGTACTTGTGAAAATTTACAGTCATTAGTTTGTTTTGTGGTCTGCAGAGAGTATATTGCTAAATGAAGTTCCCATAATTCGGAATCAAATTAACCATAAACTTAGATAATTCCTTATTATTTACAAGAATATGGGTCACTCCTGGAACCAGAGTCATATATACAGTATAATAAGTCTTTGGCAATGATCATGTTGTTGTGTAGCACAGCAGTTCCCAACCTTTTTTGCACCAAGGACCACTTTCATTCAAGACAATTTTTCCACGGACTAGCGGGGGGAGGAAATAAAATAATATAAAAATGAAAAGTTTTTAGGGTCAGTTCACACATTGCATAAAATCTGCAGCATAATACAATAGCAGCAAAGTGGATGAGAGAGAACAAAACTCATCCACACGCTGCATAAATTGTTAGTGGAAAAAATGCTCAGAAATTGACCTGCAGTGCAGTTTTATTCAGCAGCATGTCAATTGTATTTGCGTAAACGTTGCTTATTTGTTGCGGGTTCTCCCCATTGGATTCAATGGGGAGCTAAAACCAAAAACAAATAGCAGTTGTTGCATTTATTACAGCAGAATCGCAGCGATTCCATCACAAAAACCGCACCTCAGAAAAAAATAATTCTTATACTTACCCAGAAGTCTGTGTTTCTTCCTCCAGGCCGGCCTCATTTAATGATGTTTCATCCCATCTCATGTGACTGCTGCAGCCAATCACAGTCTGCAGCACTCTCCTGGGATGAAACATGCTAGCAGGCCGGCTAAATGATGCAGTTTTCCGTAGCAGACATTCCGGGGTGAAAAACTGCACCACAAGATTGGTGCAGTTTTTCACCCAGAATTCCCTGCGGTCACCGGGGCAGATACTGGATACCATGGCCTGGTACCAAATGATCCACGGCCTGGTACCAAATGATCCACTGCCTTATATTGGTCAGCGGCCCGGTGGTTTGGGACTACTGATACAGCATACAAATACTGCTAGTGTGGCTGGACAAAGAATGTTGAAGTGGGATGGGGCAACAAAGAAATTTTATTTTTGCAATGTTATATGGTTTTATAAGCTAGTCAAATGGGTTGATACAGATTTACTAAAAATTCTACGACAGAAAGTTTCTGCTGCATCTAAGCCTACCCTAGAACAATATTTTTGAATCAAATCATGATTATTATTGGTAAGCAATGCTGCATCTATAGCTGAAACATAAAGGGCCCTCCTGGAGTAGCACTGTAATGCAATATTAAAGGGATTGTACCCCTTTAACAATTTCTGCATTCAGCGCCTGCTGGGCTGTAAGATTTGCGGGACCCTGGCGAAGAGTAGTATAGGGCCTGGTGCAGGTTGTGTCGTAATATAGATGGAATGAAGACAGAAGAATAGAGTTACAAAACCTGAAACTTTACTTCAGGCCAGTGATTATGGTAACTTAATATTTACACTCTTCCCAATGTGGGAGATACACTGTTTAAGTGCGGCTTAGGCAGCTAAGATGCCTGGCTTGTTGCTATAAATTCTGGCAGATCAGAAGCCTCTTGATGCAAGGGACTGTCTGCTTCAGGCCTAGTAGGCCTCAATATGGTGGCTGTTGGCTGCTTTGCTTCAGGTCTAGTTGGCCCCCCTTATGGCTATCTGGCTCCGTCTTTCACTATTCTCTGTAGCGTCCACGGCCGCGGACCATTGCGATTACTCATCCCCCGATGGCTGCAGCCATGGATCTGTGAGTGCTGGCCCGCATCTCCTCCCCAGGAGACGCCAGCTCACTTCCACTCAGTTCTGCTGTCCCGTAGGGTGCGGGCTTACGCTCGTTCCCGGCCAAGCGCACACGAAAATAATCATCAATTAACCCATGATCACCCTGGACTATAAAATGGGCTCTGCCCTTTCACTCTGTTATGTAGACCCACTGGGCCATACCTCCTGAATGGAATGGCAGCCGGCCAACAGGACACAGGTCACAGTCTATAGTTCGTATAGTGTACCTGTGGTAGCTCAGACAGCAGCAAGACAGGCTCGGCTGGGACTATGCAGCAGGCAGGCGACAGGCGTGGAACACAGCACGACTTCAGCTCAACACGGCACTTGACTAGGTTAGCGTGGGATACAGGTTACAGGTAGCAGGAATGGAAAACAATGGGAACTGGAAAACACTTAGGAGACCATTTTCATAGACATACTAGGATAACGACAGCAAGGCTCAGGCAAGATAGGAAGGGGCAGAGCCCTTCTTATAGTTCAGGGTGCTCTGGAAGCAATCAGCTCAAACTCACATCAGTGTGCGCTCCAAGGCTGACTGAGCTCGCGAGCGCACCCTGGTGGTCACTGTGGAACAGGACGGCCGCATGTGCAGACATCTCTGGAGAGAAGGGCGTCGACCGGATGGAAGGACCTCTTGGGACCAGAATGAGAGAGAAACTTCTTAATGAGGGTAGGTGCATTGAGATTCTCTTCTGGCTCCCAGGACCTCTCTTCTGGACCAAACTCTCTCCAATCTACTAAATAAAAGGTTCTTCCTCTTACTTTTTTGGCGTCCAGGATCTCCTTAACCTCAAATATCTCGGAAGAACCTCTGGGGGCAACTGCAGGGCTAAGAGTCTTAGAGTAGCAGTTCAGGACCACAGGTTTCAGGAGATAAATGTGAAAGGAGTTGGGGATCCGGAGGGTAGGAGACAGCCAAAGCTTGTAGGAGACCGGGTTAATACATTGCAAGATCTCGAAGGGTCTGAGGAACCTGGGAGCAAACTTGTAAGATGGCACCCTCAGATGGATATTTCTGGAGGACAGCCAGACCTTGGTACGTGGAGAAAACTGGGGAGGTTCTCTTCTCCTTGTGTCTGCCTTAGATTTCATGCGGTCCACCGCCAGCAGAATGGAGGATCAGGTCTGCTGCCAGATCCGCAGGAAGTCCCTAAAAGCAGAATCAGCTGTGGGCACTTCGGACATAACGGACACTGGAAGAGGGAGTGGTGGGTGTTGGCCATAAACTATGAAGAATGGTGTATTACTTGTAGACTCGCTAGTAGGATTATTATACGAGAACTCGGCCCAAGGAAGAAGCTGCACCCAGTCATCATGCTGCTTGGAGATGAAGTGTCGTAGGTAGTCCTCCATGATTTGGTTGATCCTCTCGACTTGACCATTGGACTGAGGATGGTAGGCTGAGGAAAAGTCCAACTTCACACTTCACACCGAGGAGTCTGCAGAGGGCTCTCCAGAATTTCGAGGTGAACTGAACCCCCCGATCACACACAATATGCCTAGGCAAGCCATGCAGGCGGAAGATGTGTTGGATGAATATGAATAAGGTAGCCAGTCGAGATGCAGAAGGTAGACCGGTCAGCGGAACGAAGTGAGCCATCTTCGAAACCATACTGCATCCCCATAGCAATATGTTGCTAGGGGGCATTGGGCACAGGCAGTGGCTAGAGCAGGCCCGCCGGTTTGGAGTGGGCAACTTTATTTGCTGCGCACACCGTGCAGGGGGAGACAAAGTCCGTGATGTCTTTGGGCAGTGTGGGCCACCAGAACTGACGAGCGATCAAGTCTCAGGTCTTACGGACACCCGCGTGACCTGCCAGTTTGGAACTGTGTTCCCAGTGGAGGATTCTTCTTCTGTCTACCAGACGCACAAAAGTCCTCCCCGGGGGAATATCTCTAACTTGCAGAGGGTCGACAGGGATGATACAGGACAGATTAATAATATTCTGTTGAGACTCCATAGTGTCCTCTCTCTCGAACTACCTGGACAAGGCATCGTTCCTCACATTCTTGTCGGCCGGACAGTAGTGGAGCTCAAACTGGAACCGGGCAAAGAACAGCGACCACCGGGCCTGACGGGGATTCAGCCGTTGGGCCGTCTGAAGATAAGTGAGGTTCTTGTGGTCCATGAATATCAAGATGGGATGAACTGCACCCTCTAAAAGATGTCTCCACTCTTCCAGAGCCAATTTGATGGGCAGTAACTCTCGATCCCCAATGGAGTAGTTGCGTTCTGTGGAAGAGAAGAGCTTGGAGTAATAGCCACATACCATTGACTTGCTCTTGGAACCTCTCTGTAACAGGAGTGCACCAGCACCGACAGAGGAGGCGTCCACCTCCAACGAGAACTGTCGAGAAACATCTGGATGATGGAGGATAGATGCTGGCGTGAAGGCACTCTTCAGGCTATTAAATGCGGCTTCCGCTTCTGGAGTCCACACCTTGGCATTCATGCCTTTCTTTGTGAGGTTAGAGATAGGAGATGTCAGTGAGGAAATGTTTGGAATGAACTGCTCCATGACCACCGATAGCTCATTAGCAGCTTAAGACAGCTTGTATCCACTCACCATGGTTAAGATCGGAGGCATTAAGCCCAGAGACGACCAGGATCCCTCAAGGGCTGCTGTGGCACAGGGAGACATAGAGAAATTTGTGAAGAGGAAGCCGGTGGGTGCAGGAGGACATGAGGCCAAGATGGCGTCGACTTCATCTCGCTCTCGTGAAGACGGGAGATCTGAGGCATTAGACGGAGGGAGCGATGCAGGAAGCACCTCGACTGACTTACCGCTCACCAGGGATTTCTTCACTAAGGTACTAAATAAGGCTCTGGATCCTATAGTTAAAGACCTGTCGGACATTAAACAGGATGTGAGGCATGTTGGTCAGCGTGTGTAGACGCTTGAATCGACCCAGGCCACCATGTTAGATTTTAATACTGCTGTCACGCAGTGTTTCTCCTCATGCCAGACTCACTTTAACTCTGTTTTTCGGGCTTATTCGGGCTGCGTTTTAGAGGTGTGCCTGAATCCGTCCCTGCCGAAGCTCTGATGGACACGATTAAGGGCCTCTGTCGCTCTCTTATCGGTCCTAATACGCCTGGAGACCTTGTTCTTGAGAGGGCTCATAGGGCTTTGCGCCCTAAACCTAAAGCCTCTGAACCACCGAGGGATGTAATTTGCCGTTTTTTTAACTACACGGATAAGGACGCTGTGCTGACAAAGGCAAGAAATTCTGCTGCTCTCACTTTACAAGGCTCTGCTATTTCAATTTATCAGGATCTGTCGTCTAGTACCCTTCAAAAACGACGTAATCTGAAACCGCTGCTTACTTGAGGAATAAAAACATCCTGTATCGCTGGACATTCCCCTTTGGATTATCCTTCTTTCATGATGGTCGTCGCATGTTCGTCTCTTCAGTTACAGACTTGGATTCCGTATACGCTGCCCTGGATATTGAACCTTCGGATATAGAAGACCGGCACCCAGTTCTGGATTTGACCTCCCTTCCTGCTACGGCTCATCTGACACCCTGGGAAAATGTTCCAGCACCAAAACGACAACGCAGTAGGAAAAAATCCGGACGCTTGACCCCACGCAGATTAGTGGGAGAGAGTGATGACTTGCCTTAAATTGCTTAGTTGTAGATACTGCTAAATATCCTTTTTTGCCATTGAGTGGATTGCTATGGCCTAATGGGCTTATTGTGATATAATATGGTTAATTTACCAGATTCCCCCTTTTGGAAGGTTCTGTATGAACCGCTATTGTTTATGTTTTCTATTTTGGGGTATTGCTCCCTATCTCTGTTACTTATGTTTGTTCTCCCCCTCTCCTTCGTGTTGTTGGTACTATATGTTCTGTCCATGTCCTCTGTCTTTTTCTTTTTTGCACTGTGGATTAACGATATTCTGTCTCATAATCCAATTTCAAATATTACAGGAGAGCGCTATAACGTCATAGTTCGCTGGGGGTTAAATTGGGTGTCTGGCTTGACCTACTGTCATTCTTTTGCCGGCAGGTTTCAGCTATATGATGATGTTTCTTTCTTTTGTACTATATTATGGCTGCCTTGAAAGTTGTGTCATATAATGTGAAGGGCCTTCATTCTCCTTCAAAGCGATGTCAAATTTTCTCCTTTCTGAAAAAGTCACAATGTGATGTAGTGATGCTACAAGAGACGCATTTTAAAAAAGATCATTATCCCAATCTCTCTTTCTCCCATTTCCCAGTATGGTACCATTGTGGGTGCAACATCTCTGCATCTAGGGGGGTAAGTGTGGGTTTTAAAAAGTCTGTACCGTTTGTATGTCTCTCTATTACTCAAGATCCGGAGGGCAGGTATATTATTCTGAAGGGTAAGATAGGCACTCAAATTCTTACCCTTGTCAACTTGTATGCTCCCAATGTTGGTCAGGTTCTATGGTTGTGCAATGTTATGGACTTGGTGGATTCAGTGGCGGAGGGTCTGATTATTATGGGTGGTGACATCAACCTGGTTATGGATCCTTTAGTGGACTCGTCTGCTAAAAAATCGGCTTTATCTTATAGAGCTTTGAGGAAAGTTAAGACATATATGAAGGATCAGGGCCTGGTTGATGTATGGATGTGTTTTCACCCGACGGAGGTGGACTACACCTTTTATTCTTCTATGCATGACTCTTACCAACGTTTAGACTACTTTTTTCTGCATAAAACAAGCCTCCAATTTTGTGTGAATACGGTTATAGGTACCCGATTACATTCAGATCATGCACCCATTTTTCTAACTTTGCAGTTTGCTAATCCACTGGGTAGATCGCCTAGATGGAGACTTAATGACTCTATTCTGGGATTACGGGACGTCAGAGACACTATTCGTGAGAAGCTGGAGGAATATTTTGTGCTCAATTCTATACCGGAGACTTCTGCCCAAGTAGTTTGGGATGCACATAAAGCCTTTGTGAGAGGGCAGCTGATGAGCATTTGCTTATACTCTTTTGTCTCAGATTCAGAAATTGGAAAGACTTCATAAAAAAATCTCTGGCTAGTCGACACTTGAAGGAACTTAATGACCTCAGAACTCAGCTTAAAAACTTACTTAATGAATATTCTGCTAAATATTTTTTACGGTCCCAACATAATTTTTATGCCCATGGCAATAAGGCTTCTAAATTTTTGTCGATGAGGGTCAAGCAACGGCAGGTTAACAATTATGTCCAAATGTTGAAAGCACCAGATGGCAGCTTTACCTATTCGTCTCCTTGCATCGCTAATTTGTTTAGGGACTTCTACCACATTCTTTATAACCTGGAAACCTCGCTTTCATGGAATGTCTGGGGGAGAGACCTGGGCTCATATCTTCCTTTTTAGACTCTGTCTCTCTCCCAGTCATTTCCGAGGAGCAAGGTGAAGACTTGGCTAAATCCTTTACCATTTCGGAACTGGAGTTAGCGGTTAAACAGTCTCCATCATGCAAATGTCCCGGTCCAGATGGCCTATCGATAGATTACTATGGTACTTTTGGAGATGTTCCCTTCCCCCTTTTATTACATATTGCGAATCTCACTACTGAAGGTTTGCCTTTATCTGAGGATATGTCAAGGGCCTACATTTCCCTTAATACCGAAGAAGGGAAAGACCACACGATTTGTGCCAACTTCAGACCCATTTCGCTTCTGAACTTGGATCTGAAGCTGATAGCAAAGATGTTGGCGTCTCGTTTAAAATGTATTCTCCCAGATGTTATCTCACCTGACCAGGTTGGGTTTGTGATGCAAAGAGAGGGCAGGGATAACTCTACTAGGGTATTGCACATACTACATCATTCCCCAAAATATGGGATTCCGACGGTCCTTCTTAGCACTGACGCTGAGAAGGCCTTTGATAGGGTGAGTTGGAATTTTATAAAGCAAATTATGTTATCCTTTCATCTTCCTGCCCCCTTCATTAACGCTGTTTTTTTTAGATCTATGCGTCTCCTTCGGCTGCCGTGAATGGTGTCTTGTCCTCCCCCATTGCAATTAGTAACGGTACACGACAGGGGTGTCCTCTTCCCCCCCTGCTGTTTGTAATGGTTATGGAGACACTTATGCAATCTATACGATTAAATCCAGATATCGCAGGTTTTTGTTTGGGGGGGGTAGAACAGAAATTAGCGACCTATGCAGACGATCTTCTTTTAATTGTCACAAACCCTGCCACGGCACTCTCAAAAGTGAAGGAAGTATTGGACTCCTTTGGCTATATTTCTAATTTTTTGATTAATGCGAGTAAATCTAAGGCCCTTGGAATAGCACTACCATCAGATGGTAGAACACGGTTAATGGCTAATTCGGCCTTTTATTGGTCGTCATCGCATATAACATACTTGGGGATTAAAATATGTGTAGACTGCAATGAGTTGTTCTCTTTAAACTTCTCCCCACTTTTGTCTTCGTTTCCTGATTTGTTGCATCGTCTGGATCTGCCTTATTTGTCGTGGTTTGGTCGGAAAAACATTGTTATTTCTTATGTTCTACCTAAGCTTACTTATTTGATGCAGACCTTACCTGTAGATATTCCAAGGTCATACTTTTTACGCATGAATAGTTTATTTGGAGGGGGAAGAGGGCTCGTATTGCGAGATCTATTTTGACTCGGCAGAAAATCTCAGGAGGTATTGGCTTACCTGACCCATTTAGCTAGGTTGATTGATTGGATGCGTGCCCCTGGACATAAGTTGTGGGTGGCTTTAGAGAATGGCCTGTCCCCGACACCGCTTCGTACACTCATTTTATTGGACCCCTCCCTTATCTCTGGTAGTGCTCCCTCTAACCCACGCTGGCAACTGTTTCAGTTTGGAAGTGGTTTTCAGGCTAGCTTGGGAGCGCATGCTGTGCCTTCTCCCTTGATTGGCGCGGACCCTAAGGCTGTGCGGGACAGTGCCCCATTGAATGTCAGTTGCTCTCAGACTCCTTTGACGCAATTACTGGACGGTGATGGTAGTTTGGTCTCCCACTCTGATCTTATGTCGGCACTATCTGTTACTGATTGATAGTCACTTTTTGTTCCTTGCGTATGTGAAATCTGTTACTTTGTCGTGTTGCAGGTCTACTTCGTTTCATAGGGAGGTTAATTGGTTCGAAACTCTGTTCTCTCAAAGCCGTACACCGCTTAAGATTATTTCTCGGATTTATAAGAAAATCTCTATACCTCTTCCAGCTAGGCCTCCATATTTTATTGGGTTATGGGAAAGGGATCTGGGGAGGAAATTCAGTGATGCTGAAATCTCTAGGATTTTGATTGCCCCCCACAAAATGTCTAGATGCATTAAAATACAGGAAAATAGTTATAAAATAATATCCCGTTGGTATAGGACGCCAGATAAGACTAGTTTGTTTGTCTCATCTCATCCAGACACCTGCTGCCGCTGCAAGACGGACAGAGGCACTTTTTATCATGTTTGGTGGGAATGTGGCTTGGTGTTAGCATGGTGGGAAAAGATCTTCTCATTATGTAACTCCATATGCAACTGTTCAATACTGGTGTACCCTCTATAGCGGCCCCTTCGGTCCTAGTTGTCCCTTCTGCCTTATTTAAGTTACTTATAGTTGCGGCCCGACTGTTAATTCCCCTCCACTGGCTCTCAGATTCAGTTCCCTCTATTGATCACTGGATTGCGCAGGTGGATCAGATTTATAGATTCAAGGAGCTGTCTCATTGGGACTCTCAATCTAGGGACAAATTTCTTAAGGTGTGGCACCCTTGGAGGGTTTACCGCAAATTTGTTTGATATGACTACAGTGATTCATGATTATAATGTGCCAACGTCGTTACCCCTCTCTGTTACCCTTCTTTTATTTTCCCTTTCTGATTGTATAACATGATATGTGATGAATTATTATGTATACTTACTTGTTAAGACATGTGTCTTTTTGTTTGTTGAAAAATTCAATAAAAAATGTAAATAAAAAAATAAATAAAAAAATTGGCGAATCCCAGGAAGCGCTGTATGGACCTCAAGCCTTGAGGGCGTGGCCATTCCAGAACGGCCTTTACCTTTTCGGGATCCATCTTGAGACCTTGATTCGAGATGATGTAGCCCAGGAAGGGTAGAGCATCTTTCTCAAATACGCACTTCTCCAACTTGGCGTACAGACGATTCTCCCTTAACCGTAGCAACACTTGATGGACATGTCTCTGATGAGTCATTGGATCTGGAGAAAAAATCAAGATGTCATCAAGATAGACCTCAGCACATACATAGAGGAGGTCATGGAAGATGTCCTTAACGAACTCTTGGAAGACCGCAGAAGCATTACACAGGCCGAAGGGCATTACTAGGTATTCATTGTGTCCGTCACGGGTGTTAAATGCCGTCTTCCATTCATCACCCAGGCGAATCCGGATTAGGTTGTAAGCCCCACGCAGATCTAGCTTTAAAAAAATCTTGGCTCCGCATATGCGATCAAACAGTTCAGAAATCAAAGGCAACGGATACCTATTTTTTACCATGATCTGATTGAGACCCAGATAGTCGATGCAAGGATGCAGAGAACCATCCTTTTTCTTGGCGAAGAAGAACCAGGCTCCTGCCGGGGAGGAAGACTTCCGTATGAAGCCCCTCTCCAAGTTCTCCTTAACATAGGCAGACATGGACAGAGTCTCTGGCAAGTAGAGAGGATATACCCTACCACAGGGAAGGGATGCACCAGGAACTAGGTAGATAGGACAGGCATACACCCAGTGTGGGGGCAGCGACTCTGCCTCTTTCTTGCTGAAGACATCCGAAAATGCAGAATAATGACCAGGCAATCCTGCCAAGGACTGAGGCAGAGGAGGCTGAGCCGAACTAATCTGTACCAAGCAACGGTTGAGACACCCGGGACCCCACTGGATAACCTCTCCAGAATTCCGGTCCAGGACTGGGGCATGTAGTCGGAGCCAGGGCAGACCCAGCAGCACAGGATTGACAGCTTTAACCAGGACAAAGAACGAGAGGAGCTCATAATGGAGGGCTCCTACTTGGAGCCTCAGCGGCTTGGTCACAGCTACAATTCGGTCTCGCAGAGGTAGTCCATTCACAGATGCAACCAGTAACGGCCTCTCCAGAGGGGTTGTGGGCAATTGGAGAAGATCCACCAGGTCTCTACAAATGAAATTATCAGCGTATCCATAGTCATGATACGCAGAGACCCAATGCGTTTTCTCGACGGACACTATTGTCACGGGAATGGACAAATTAGACGAAAGTCCTTCTTTACCCAGGGTTGTTTCTCCCACCGACCCTAGGCTCTGGGGCTTTTGGGGACACAGACGCACAAGATGGCCTCCGAGGCCACAATATAGACAGAGTCCCGAGGTGCGTCTGCGTTGTATCTCCTGGGTAGACAGCTTAAACTGGTCCGCCATCACAGACTCCTTAGGAAGATCAGCATCTGAGGACAGCAGGGGTTGTTGCAAAGTAGGAACCGGACTAGGGAGAGCTCCCTCCCGACGAGCTTCTTGGAACCGTTCTCGGATCCTTATATCGATCCGTGCGGCCAGAAGGATGAGGTCGTCCAGGGTAGACGGTAGATCTCGGGCGGCAAGCTCGTCCTTAATACTAGGAGACTGTCCCTGCCAGAATGTAGCCACCAGGGCCTCATTGTTCCACAACAGTTCTCCCGCCAGTGTGCGGAAGTGGATGGCGTACACACCCACGGAGGTGTCTCCCTGGGGTAGGTTCAGCAAGGAGGCGGCTGCAGACGAGACTCGTCCAGGCTTCTCAAACACTGTGCGAAATGTCCGTAGGAAACCCTGGAAGTCACGGGTCTCTAAGTCCTTGTCTCTCCCAGATAGAGTTCGCCCAATCAAGGGCCCTGTCAGTGAGGAGAGAGACGATGAAAGCGACCCTTGCGCCATCAGACGAGAATGCCCTTGCATACAGGCTAAAGTGGATCTGGCACTGGTTCAAAAATCCACGGCAGGTCCTCGCTTCTCCATCATAGCGGTAAGGAAGCGGCAAAGAAAATCGGGGATCAGCACTGCCAGGAGCTGTAGTTGGAGGATCAGTACTGCCAGGAGGTGTAGTAGGAGAAACGGAAAATAATGTTTAATGCCTGGAGGAGATGGTCCTGTCGAGACCAGCGGTCTAGCATATCCGCCCGCATCTCCTGTGACGTCGTCATGGTCTTGGATTGACCAGTGGGGTCCATGGCCTGAGCCTTCTGTCACGGTGGGTATGTGGACCCACTGGGCCGTACCGCCTTGACGGTATGGCAGCTGGTCAACAGGACACAGGTCACAGTCTATAGTTCGTATAGTGTAACTGTGGTAGCTCAGACAGCAGCAAGACAGGCTCGGCCGGGACTAGGCAGCAGACAGTCGCCAGGCGTGAAACACAGCACAGCACGACTTCAGCTCTACACGGCACTTGACCAGGATAGCGCGGAACACAGGTTACAGGTAGCAGGAACGTGAAACACTGGGAACTGGAAAACACTTAAGAGACGATTTGCATAGACATACTAGGATAATGACAACAAGGCTCAGGCAAGATAGGAAGGGGCAGAGCCCTTCTTATAGTCCAGGGTGCTCTGGAAGCAATCAGCTCAATCTCACACCAGTGTGCGCTCCAAGACTGACTGAGCTCGTGAGCGCACCATGGTAGTCAATGTGGAACAGGATGGCCGCATGTGCAGACATCTCTGGAGAGAAGGGCGTCGACCGGATGGTAGGAGTTCGTGGTCAGCAACTACAGACGTTACACACTCCTTGCCTGAGCATTGTTGTGTTTACCCGTGTTGGTCTTGCAAATGGTCCCTTAGTGTTATCCTGTTCCCAGTGTGCCCGTACCTGCTACCAGTATCCTGTATCCCGTGCTACCATTGTAATATTAAGCAGCATGCGTATAAGATTTTTTACATTTCATTCTCTTGCCTGCAACAGTTTTCTGCTGCAAATTTTTTGCCCTCAAGTGTGGATGGAAAACCTGCAAAAAATCCTCTATGTGGAATTTAGCAATGGCCTGGAAATATTGCTAAAGCATCTTTGACACATAGCTAATTTACACCACTAGCACACTGACTCGTATAAGTCAATGGGGCTATTCACACTTCCATTTTTTTTAACGAAGCGTGTGTCCATTACGAGATACTCAAAGCATCCCCTTTTCTGGTCCTTTTTTTGTGGACCAGACTCGTCCATTAAAGTCTATGGTTGCGTGAAAAACCGAACAGCATACAGTTGCTAAAGAAATGCTGAAAAAATTGAAAAGTGAAACCAGGAAGTGCTTGCAGACACAGACATTCATATGGAACAAAAACGTAAATGTGGATGCAAATTAAACAATAAGAATAAGGCCTAAGGCCCTGTTCACACCAAGTTTTTTGCAGGCAGAAAATTCTGCCTGGAAAAATCATATATAGACAGTGACATCAGGGCTTCCCTCTAGGAGTGGAGTCCCCGGCCTATGCTCTGACTGGCTGGGGATTTTGCTCCTAGAGGGAGTCCCAATGGCGCTATCTACAGGAAAGTGGCGCTATTTTTAAGGGTGTGTGGCACTATCTACATGGACACTGTTGCACTATATAGGGGCACTATCTACAGGGGACACTGTTGCGCTATGTACACTATCTGTAAGGCCTATGGCCGTGGACCGTCGTCCTGACTTACCCTCTGATGGCTGCGGCCATGGATGAACGAGTTCCCGGAGGCATCTCACTTCCTGGTCCGGACACTGTGTCCCGGAGGGTGGGCGCGCCCGCCCGTGCACGGCCTTAAAGGGCCAGTATGCACACATTTGCAGAATAGCTGCAATTAGCCCAGAATGCTTCTGGACTAATAAAGGGACTCTGCACTCTCGAGCATTGCCTGAGTGTTGTTGTGTTACCTTAACCCCTTAAGGACGCAGCCTAGTTTGGACCTTAAGGCTCAGAGCCCATTTTTCAAATCTGACATATTTCAATTTATGTGGTAATAACTTGGGAATGCTTAAACTTATCCAAGCGATTCTGAGATTTTTTTCTCGTGACACATTGGGCTTTATGTTGGTGGTAAAATTTGGTCGATATATTCAGTGTTTATTTGTAAAAAATTGCAAAATTTAGAGAAAATGTAGAGAAAATAGCATTTTCCTGAATTTAAATGCATCTGTTTGTAAAACAGATGGTTATACCACCCAAAATAGTTATTAGATCACATTTCTCATATATCTACTTTAGATTGGCATCGTTTTTTGAACATTCTTTTATTTTTCTTGGACATTACAAGGCTTAGAACATAAACAGCAATTTCTCATATTTTTAAGAAAATTTCAAAAGCCTTTTTTTTTTAAGGTACCTGTTCCGTTCTAAAGTGGCTTTGAGGGGCCTATGTATTACAAACCCCCATAAAACACCCCATTATAAAAACTAGACCCCTCAAAGTATTGAAAACAGCATTTAGCAAGTTTTATTTTAACCCTTTAGGCATTTCACAGGAATTGAAGCAAAGTGGAGGTGAAATTTGTAAATTTCATTTTTCTTGCTGAATTTCAATTTTATTAAAAAAAAAATTCTGTAACACAGAAGGTTTTACCAGAGAAACTCTACTAAATATGTATTGTCCAGATTCTGCAGTTTTTAGAATTGTCCCACATGTGGACCTAGTGTGCAAGTAGACTAAACACAGGCCTCAGAAGCAAAGAAGCACCTAGTGTATTTTGGGGCCTCTTTTTTTATTAGAATATATTTTAGGCAGCATGCCAGGTTTGGAGAGGTGCCAAAACAGTAGGTATCCCCCAAAAGTGAGATTTTGGAAACTACACCCGTCAAGGAATTCATTTATGGTTGTTGTTACCATTTTGACCCCACAGTTTTTTCACAGAACTTATTTGAATTGGGCTGTGAATTAAAAAAAAAAGAATAATTTTTTCCAATAATATGTCGTTTTGGCTCAAAATTTGGAGTCCAGATTTTGCTGGATTGGTTTTTGGGTGCCATGTCGCATTTGCGGAGCCCCAGAGGTATCAAAGCAATGGAAACCCCCAAGAAGCGACCCCATTTAAAAATCGACACCCCTTAAGGCATTCATCTAGAGGTGTAGTCAGCATTTTGACCCCAGAGGTATTGTCTAAAAGGTAATGCGCAGCAGATGGTGCAGTGTGAGATTTGGAATTTTCTATATATGTATGCCATTTCAATGTCCAATATATTGTGTTCAGCATGCGCCACCAGAGATATACAACCTATAAATTGTAATGTGGGTTCTCCTGGGTGCGGCAATACCCTACATGTGGCTGTTATCTGCTGCTTGGGCACACGGCAGGGCTTAGAAGGGAAGGACCACCATTTGGCCTACTGGAGCTTTTCTGGTGCTAAGTTGGGAATGCAGAAGCCCCTGAGTACCAGTACAGTTGAAACCCCATTTTAACAACTACACCCCTTAAGGCATTCATCTAGAGGTGTAGTGATCATTTTGACCAGAGACATACCCCCCATAAACTGTAATGTGGCTTCTCACGGGTATGGCAATACCGTCAATGTGGCTGTTAACAGCTGCCTGGGCACACAGCAGGGCTCAGAAGGGAAAGATGAGGGGGATAAGCTGTGCGGAGTGCATCAGGGTAAGTAAAACTTGGGTAGATTAAAAATCAAGGGATGTATGATAAATTTAAAAAAAAATTCATACAGAGCCCTGGTTTTTCGGGACACGTGTCACATTGAAATATTGTGTCCTTCCTTATCCCCCTCTTATAGCAGACTTTGCACCTCTTTTGACTTTTTCCCTTCTAGCCAGTTTGGGGAAATTCTCCTGGAAAGTGTTGCCCTGGTACGATGCGTGTGGCCTTGCTTCCAGAAGTACTGGGTGCCCCTCCTTCTTGGTCCCTAAAGATTAATTTCTTGATAACCACCTCTTGAAATTCCAGGAAAGTTCCCCTCTGGCCTGCACATCGACGTGGCGCGTACGCATTGTACAATGCCATCTGTATGATGTGCACGGCCAGCTTCTTATACCACACCCTCGATTTTCGCATGGTGCTGTAGGGCTTCAGGACTTAATCTGACAAGTCCACCCCTCCCATGTACCTATTGTAGTCCAGGATGCAGTCTGGTTTGGGGGTCTCTGTACTGGTACCATGACCTGGTACATTGGTACTGGTGTGGCCATGTATTGTTGTCAATACAAGGACATCTCTCACGTCCTTGTACTTGACACACAATATGTTGCTGCTAGAATGTGCCCTCCTCTCACCCCTTCTAAGTGTTTGCCCAAGCAGTGTCTTAGTGAGGCCTCTCAGATTTCTTCTAGCAGTGCCGCATGCCGCACTACTTCTGGAAGCGAGGCACTTGAAGAGTGGGACACTGGTATAAAAATTATCCAGGTAGAGGTGGTAACCCTGGTCCAGCAGTGGGTGCACCAAATCCCGCACAATTTTTGCATTAACTCCCAGTAAGGGAGGGCAATCTGGGGACTGAATACTGGTATCCTTCCCTTCATACATCCTAAATTTTTAGGTATACCCTGATGCACTCTCGCACAGCTTATACATCTTCACGCCATACCGAGCCCTCTTACTCGGCAGTTACTGGCAGAATTGAAGCCTCCCTTCAAAATGTACCAGGGACTCTTCAATAGAAATACACTTCTCGGGGGGGTATGCTTGGGAAAACCGGGCACTGAAATGGTCTAATAGGGGTCTCAATTTATACAAACGGTCAAAACTGGAGTCATCTCGGGGTGGGCACTGCTCATTATCAGCATAATGTAAGAAGCGAAGTATTGCCTCATTTTGTTTTTTTTAGGTTCCAGTTCAGTTCTGAAGTTGCTTTGAGGGGCCTATATATTAGACACCCCTATCAAACACCCCATTTTAGAAACTAGACCCCTCAAAGTATTCACAACAGCTTTTAGAAAGTTTATTAACCTTTTAGGTGTTTCACAGGAATTTAGAGCAAAGTAGAGGCGAAATTTACATATTTCTTTTTTTTTTCAGAAAATCCTTTTTTTCTCATTTTTTCTGTAAAACAGAAGTTTTTACAAGAGAAATACAACTCCATACTTGTTGCCCAGATTCTTCAGTTTTGAGAAATATCCCATGTGTGGCCCTAGTGTGGTAAAGGACTGAAGCACCGGCCTCCGAAGCAAAGGAGCACCTAGTGGATTTTGAGGCCTCCTTTTTATTATGCACCATGTCCGGTTTTAAGAGGTCTTGTGGTGCCAAAACAGTGGAAACCCCCCAAAAGTGACCCTATTTTGGAAACTAGACCCCTTGAGGAATTCATTGTAGTTTTCATGTGGTGCATGCGAATTTTCGATCAGTTTTTATTCTATTTTTAAGAGGCGTGGTGAAAAACAGCAATTCTACTATTGTTTTTTATTGTATTGTTTTTTAAAGCGTTCACCGTGCGCTATAAATGACATTCACTTTATTCTGTGGGGCAATAGGATTACGGCGATACCATATGTTTATAGTTTTTTTTATGTCTTATGGTGTTTGCACAATAAAATACTTTTTGTAAAAAATCATTTACTTTTTGTGTTGCCTTATTCTAAGAGCCATAACTTTTTCATTTTTCCATCAAGAAAGCCATATGAGGATTTGTTTTTTGCATAACGAACTGTAGTTTCGATCAGAACCATTTTTAGGTACATGCGACTTTTTGATCTCTTTTTATTCCATTTTTTGTGAGGTGAAGTGACCAAACAATTGTGATTCTGGTATGGTTTATTATTAATTTATTTTATGGTGTTCACCGCGCGGGATAAATAACAAAATAATTTTGTAGTTCAGGCCGTTACGGACGCGGCGATACGAATTATGTATAGTTTATTTGTTTATTTCTTTTTATTAATAATAAAGGACTGATAAGGAAAAAAGGGGGATTTTTACTTTTATTACTTTTAAAACTTATATTTTCTTATTTTTACACAACTTTTTTTTACTTTTTTACTTTGTCCCAGTAGGGGACTTGAGGGCAGGAGGCCCTGATCGCAATTCTAATACACTGCACTACATGCATAGTGCAGTGCATTAGAGCTGTCAGCTAATCACTGACAGCAAGCATAGTCGTTCCTGAATTTGTCAGGACCCACTAGGCTTCCGTAGATGGCAGAGCCGGACACCATTGTTAGGGGTTAATCAGCGGGGTCACAGCGATCGGTCGCCGCTATAGGAGCTGCGGCAACTGCTGTACGAGACAGCAGCTGTCAAGGCTCCTGTATGTGTCGGGAAGACGGCTGAAATGGCCGTTCCTCCCGTAACGTACCATTAGGTCATGGAGCGCAAACGATACAGTTACCACGACCTAATAGTACGTCCAGGAGCGGGAAGGGGTTAAGTTTGTCCTTGCAAATGGTCTCCTAGTATTTTCCAGTCCCCAGTGTTTCCCGTTCCTGCTGCCTGTACACTGTATCCCGTGCTACCGTGCCTCTGTGCCTTCAAGAGTTGGAGTCGAGTTGTGCCCTTCGCTGCATCTTTTGTGTCGCACCACGCCGGATGTCTGTCTACTTTCGCAGTCTCATCTTAGCCTGAAACTCTTTGTTTTATTAGAAAAATAGAAAAACATAACAACATAACTAATACATAACATAAATCACAACAATATATACAATATATACACAAAATACATTACTGCATTTTTTTCCCATCCCTGGTCTTGGCCAATTTCCTCATCCATTTGCACTTATCCACATTCAACCTTTATCATATTCCCCCCTCCTCCCACCAGAATCCACTCACCCCCACTCACTCCCTTCCGTACTCATTCGAAACAATCAGCCGGAAATGTGTCAAACCCTCGGCATACATACCTATATACATGGTGAAACACCATACACCGCACACATTATATACACCCTAACATATTTTTTTATTTTTTTTCATTTTTTTTAATATATATTTTTATTTGTATTTTTTATTTTATATTAATATACTGACCATAACTCTATCTAAACTAACCCATCACCACACCAGGCCAACACCCCGCCCCATGTCCTCTCATGTCCGCTTAGTCCTGGCGTTGGCCTCCACCACCTCACCCTAAACCTCCCACTCAGACCCTCGCCCCATGTCCTCTCATGTTCTGCATAGTCCGGGCCTGAGCGGGAAAATAAACTTTAACCACACCTCTCCCCACTCCCCCCAATTCCCCCACCCAACCTATCTAAACCCCTTTCACTATCCCTCACATATTCATAGCAACGAAACAACAAAACCACAACCCGAAAGCACCAAGTTCGGTTCCTGTAAGCCTTTATACTGCCTTTACGTATCAAAAAACAAAAACCTGAAGTGCACTAATCCAGCCTATCACCAGAAAGAAGGAGAAAAGAGACCCATCCGACACCCCAAGGCCAGGTCCCACCCACGCCGACACTTACCCTATCGCTTCCCCTTTCGCTTTCCCCTATTGCTGTCCCTTCTCTTACCCTATGTTTAATCTAGCCCTAAACTTACCCTCCCTTCCCTATTATTCTCCCTATCGCTTCATTTTATGTGCCGAAATGAGGGCGAACCCCCCCCCCAGACGAGGCGGATGAGCCCCCCCTGAAGGCCGATACCCTAAGGCACCCTAAATGAAAAGCCCCTCCATAAGCGAAAGGCTTTGGGTGCTCCCAGTCTATCGACCTCCAAAGAACGCACCTTCACCATGTCTCCGATGATATTCCCTACGACCTCATCAACCCAGAGGATTTTGCTCTGCGTAGATACTAAACACTGTGCATTCCAAGTAAAGTGCCTAACCACTATGCTAACTAAAAAGGAAGTGTTACGGTCCCTACCATCTAGGTCTCTGAACATCTCATAAGCCCACCCGGCATAGGAGAGGTTGGCTAAGCCGGGCCAGCCGATGGAGGTACCCACCCTTTTATATACCTCTGCATTAAAGGGGCAATGAAGCAGGAAATGCTCCATACTCTCCAGTGTATTGCTACACTCCTCCCGGGGACATCCTCTGTCATCAGTGTTTCTGTACTTCAGGTTGCCCCTTACGTACAGTCTCCCGTGGAAGCAGCGCCAAGCCAGATCCCAAAACTTCTGGGGAATCCTCACTGAATTTAAAAGTTTTAATCCCTCCCCGAGGTCACTACTTGGGCAGTCTTTGAGTGCCAGGGGCTTCTGGAAGTGGGTCATCAGAACCCTTCTCGGCATGGTCCCGATCTCCCACACCTCCAGACCCCACCGGCGCACCATCTTCAAAACCAGGGAGGCCTAAGTCGGGAGATGCCCGTGCGGTGTACGTAGGTCTTTCACTTGGCCTCCTCTCTCCCATTCCTGGAAGAAGGGCTGAAACCACTCCCTGCAGGAGAGAATCCACCAAGGAGCCCTCTCTTGTCCGAGGTTTGCTAGATTAATCTTAATAAAAGTGTTCACTAGGAACACCACTGGGTTAACAATACCTAACCCTCCTAGTCTCCTTGGTAGATACGTGACTTCTCTCTTAATTGGGTTACGCCTGCTCCCCCACAACAGTTGGAAGAACAGGCTATAGACCCGAGCCCAGAGAGGTTCTGGCAAGATGCACACACTGCCAAGGTAGAGCAACATGGGCATCAGGTAAGCTTTGGCCAAATGAACCCTTTCTCTAAGGGTTAAGGACCAACCCTTCCATTGGCCGACCTTCTGGACAACTAAGTTTAGCCTGCCATCCCAGTTTTTCTTCGGATAATCACACGGGCCAAATTCCACTCCTATGATCTTTGCAGACCCCTCAGGCTCAGGAAGGGTGTCCAGGAGAAACTAGGATCTCCTCCTCCCAGCCAGAGACTCTCACACTTGTCACGGTTAATCTTGGACCCAGATGCCCGCAAGTAACATTCCACTTCTGACATCACCGACTCCGCCTTCCCTTGCGAGGAGACGAAGATGGAGACGTCATCCGCGTATGCAACCACACTCTGAGTGGCTTCTGGCCCTTCCAAGCCGATCCCGATACCCGCCAATGGTCCACGGTCAACCCTTCTAAGAAAAGGGTCAATCGCGAACACATATAGCAAGGGTCTCAGAGGACAGCCCTGGTGGACACCAGACGCAACCTCAAAGGGGGTTCCAACTCAACCGTTAACCAGTGCAAAAGTCTCTGCCCCAGCGTATAAGGTCTGGAGCCAATTGACAAACCCACCCAGCAGGCCATACCTCAGAAGGACCGACCATAGATACTCATGATTCACCCAGGCAAACGCTTTGGCCTGGTCCAAGGACAGGACGTACCCCTTCCACTGGCCAGAATTTCCCCGCTCCACTGCCTCTCTGACACTGAGAACAGCACTAAATGTGCTGCGGCCTGGAATGGAACAATGCTGGACAGGTGTAAGGAGCCGGGGTGCAAATTTCACCAACCGATTAAACAGCACCTTGGCGAGAACCTTTCTGTCCGTATTGAGGAGCGCTATGGGACGCCAATTCTCAATACGAGTCGAATCCTTACCCTTTGATAGAACAATCAAAGCTGACCTCCTCATTGATCTCGGCAGAGTGCCCGAGGATAGACATTCATTAAACACTGATGTCAAGAGGGGAACTAGGGTTCCTTTAAAGGTCTTATAGAATTCGGATGTTAAGCCATCCAGCCCTGGCGATTTTTTCAGACCTAGCCCGTCAATCGGCAGCATTACTTCCTCTTCTTTGATTGGATCTATCAAAATATTAAGAGAGGAATCCTCTCCTGGCTCGGGAACAGTTTCAGCCAGGAAAGCCGACATCTCCTCTCGGTCTGGATCCTGCTTACCCAAAAGGTGAGAGTAGAAGGATCTAACGATCTCCAGAATCCCTGACTTGGATCTCCTCAGGGACCCTGTACTGTCTATTAGTCCAGTCACTATTTTACGACTCACTGACATCTTACAGTTCCTGTAGGGGTCAGGCGAGCGGTACCTCCCGAAATCCCTCTCAAGAACCAAAGATGCGTGCCTATCATACTGACACCTTTTGAGCAACGCTTTCACCCCGGAGATCTCCACCTGGCTACCTCCGGCCGAGACCAGACGTTCGAGTTTCCTCCTCAGTTCCTGATACAGGCGGTACCTGCTCATGGACCTGAGGCCTGAAAGCCGGCGGAAAAATCCTGCCACCCGATATTTGAACAACTCCCACCACTCTGACTTAGTGCCACCTAGATCCAACAAAGGTACCTGGTCCTGAAGAAAAGCCTCAAAGGCCTGTCTTATCTCTGCTTCTTCCAGGAGAGTGGAATTCAGCCTCCATATACCTCGTCCCATCCGGAGGGATTCTGCAATGTCCAGAGAAAACAAAATCATACAGTGGTCGGAGAATTCCACCTCAATAACGGACACTGGTGAAGAGATGGCTTCCTCCTTCAAAAAAAACTTGTCTATCCTAGACCTACAACTACCTCTTTGATAGGTGAACCCGGGGTGACCTGGGGTATGCCTAATGTGGATATCCACCAGGCGAGCCTCGCTAGCTATGCTATTTAAGGCCACGCTATCATAGCCCAGTCTATCTTTGGAACCTCCTCTATCACGGGGTCTAACGCAGTGTTAAAATCCCCTCCAAAGATGACCTGTCGACTAGAAAAAAGGAAAGGCATAATCCTCATAAAGAGACTTTTTCGGTCCCACTTTGTTTGGGGACCATAGATGTTAATTAGCCTTAATTCTTGTCCCTTTATGAGAACATCTAAAATCAGGCACCTCCCCATTTCTAATTCTATCATCCGTCTGCATTTTACCGGTGCAGTGAAAAGAACCGCCACACCGCTATATGGCTCAGCCGCAAGAGACCAGTAGGAGGGTACACGTCGCCAATCCCTCCTGGCTTTTACGACATCTGCCAAAAGTGACAGTCTGGTCTCTTGCAAAAACAAAACATCAGCTTCAACTCGGCTGAGAAAATCAAAGGCTGCAAATTTAGCCATATCTGACTTAATGCTGGCGAGATTAATGGAAGCCAGCGTCAACGGTGCGGGTACCGCCATCCTGGATGATAAAATTAGACGGCTTTCTTTTTCCCTCCCCTGTCATGATCTGAAGAGGACCCTCCAGACCCTTTCTCTTTAGTTCTTTTTTTGGAGGTAGTGGAGTCCATCTCCTCCTGGCGGACCTCCCCCCCCCCTCACTCACACTCCCATCCTCGTCCCCTTGTCCCAGGTTGACCCCTGCCCCAGAGGCCTTTGTACCTCTCGGGGGAAGGGGCCCAGCACCCCCTGAGACCCCTACCTCACCCTCCTCCTCACTTTGCTGAGGAGCTGGAAGATCCATGAGGGCTTGGTAGCGGTTGGGGGAGAGCACCAGAGGGGTGCAGATTTTACCTTCCGTGGCCGGGGCTTGGCCAGATGACTTTGGCCCCCTCAAGATCTTATCCTGTGTCCCAGATGTTTTTTTAGGCTGTACCCTCTCTTCCTCACCAACACTTTCATATTGGGAGGATTGAGAGTCCTCAGTCACTTGCTCCCTCTGGATCCTCCTGACCTCCTCATCCAGTTCAGCGTCCCCAAGGGCATTCATCTCCAGGGCAGGCTCCGGGTTCAGGCCAGAGGTCCCCCCAGTTCCCTCAGCTCCCTCTCCTTTTGCCTCTTCTCCAGCCTTCGAAGGTAGGAAGGCTGGAGCCCTTTCCTTGATGTCTTCACTTGCCCTTTTGCCCCGCCATCTCTGCATGCCTCCTCACCCACAGGAGCCACCCGACTCTCTTCTCCTGCAGGCTTGGCGACAGTATTGACCATGGAGCGAGGACACCTACTGAAAGGGTGACCTAAGTCACCACACAGGTGACACCTAATCTGGTTACACGATGCAGCTAGATGACCTACCCCCCCACAGTGAGCGCATTTCTGCACCGTGCAGGCCGCACTCAAGTGTGAGGGGTCGCCACACCGGTGGCACAGCCTCGGCTGTCCCTGGTAGAAGACCAGGATGCGATCCCTCCCAAGGAAAGCAGAGGATGGAATGTGGGACACAGTTTGCCCCAGACGCTTAAGTTTCACCATAAACGTCCAGGCCCCCGACCAGATGCCAAACTCATCCAGATTTTTCCTGGGCATCTCCGCTACCTCTCCAAACCGACTTAACCGGGTCATGATGTCAACACAAGAAAGTGACTCGTTACGGGTGAGAACGGTCACCTTCTTGAGACCATTCTGGTGGGATATTGCTTGTGCAGCAAAATCCCGCCAGCCGGACTCGTCCTTCACCAGCTCATAATTCCCCCAGAAGACCTCCAGGCCTCCTGGTTGAACAAAACTGATGTCAAACTCAGCTGAGCCATGAGGGTGTATCAGGGCAAAGATGTCACGTGCCCTGAAGCCCATCCCCAGCAGCAGCTCCACCACCGTTTTTCTGGGGGGGACAGATCTCATTGCCACGCCACCGGAGACGGACCACATTCCTCCTGACCACAGCCTGCCCGGTTGTCGGGAGTGACCACTGATCCCCTCTTTTCTCTCGGAAGGCCTCCAACCCGTACCTATCTATCCAGAAAGATAGGTCCCTCTGCACACCCCCTACAATTAGGGACTGCTTCCCCTCTCTTAAGGCCTGCAGGAGGCGCTGTTGCAAGTGACCTTCCCCAGGGCCAGAGGACGAGGATGGGTGGGCCGGTGGTCCCCCCCCCCACTACCTCGGCATAAGTCCTGCTTACGGCACTGGGAAGAGGAGCACCAGGCCCCCCCACATCATCGGCTGATACATTCACCCGCGATCCTACCATTCTCTTGGCCAAGCCAGGTTCTTTATTTTTTTGCTTTTCCGTTGCTTTCCCTGCCCTGACCCCAACCCCCACCTCTGCATCATCAGGTGCAGCTATGGAGGGGCCGCCAGATGACATAAGTGGCACCTCCACGCGACCCTCCGCATCATCGGTGTCCATATCGCTTGCCAGGGCAGGAAAAGACATTTCTTTACTTGCAGAAATATTTTTATTCTTATCTTTATTTTTACTTTCTTTATTAACTTTATTGCCTTCGGTTCATTTGCTTTTTCTTTTGCAGGGCTGCTTTGCAGCGGCCGTTCTGCACTTATTCTTGCCAGGCCACTCCCCTCCTCCGCTCTGGAGTGGCTGGCTCTGCCCCTTGCAGAGGCTCTGACTCCACCCATATCCGAGGCATCGGGTGCCTGCAGACCTATCACGCCGGCCGGTCCCTGTGTGACAGGACCGGCCACGTTAGAGGCACCCGACCCACGAGACCGCGCTGCAGCCGACTTCCGGTCCGTCCCCTCCTCCGATGCACGGCTCACACCACCCACCGGTCTCCGGGGCTCGCCGTCAGCCGGGTCTGGGACCACGCCCCCTGCTGCGCTCCGGCTGCCATGTGAGTAGCGCCCGGCGCCATTTTGCCCATCCTCGCTTCAATCTTCCCACTTTCCGGCCCCGACTCCACTGCAGAAGCCGGGGCTGGGGGGCTTGCGGGACCTGCACTCTGGGCCAGAATCTCTTCTGACCTGCCTCTCTCTGCTGGAGGACACCTGGCAGGAGAGCTGTCCTGGAACAACGAGGCGTTAGTAGCTTCCTTCTGCCATGGTCTGTCATCCGAGATCAAGGACAAACTAGCTGCTCGTGATCTACCACCTACCTTGGACAACCTAATTTTATTTGCTACCTGGGTTCACATGAGGCTCAGAGAAAAATCCCAAGAGGTTAGTCGAGAGAGAAGGCTTCCTAGGTTGGTTCCCAACTTCCAGCAACCCCTCTTGTCCTCATCTGTTGCTCCACCCGAGGTCCCAATGCAAGTAGAACGGCTTAGACTATCTGTCCAGGAGAAACAGCACAGGCGCACTTCTGGACTTTGTCTATATTGCGGCCTCACTGGCCATGTCATGCGTCTGTGTCCCCAGAAGCCAAAAACTCAACCGCCTAGGATTGGTTGGAGAGACAACCCTGGGCGACACAGCATTTGACAGAGAACTCTCCTCCAAGCTGTCCATCCCTGTGACTATTGTCGCTGGCAAGAGGTCCCACCGGGCCTCAGCCAATCTGGACTCAGGCTCTGTAGCCAATTTTATATGCGGAGACCTTGTGGATCTTCTTCACTTGCCCACTACCCTTCTGGAGAAGCCGTTGATCGATGCCTCAGTAGATGGACTGCCACTGCCTGACCCAATATTGTCTGTGACTAAACCGCTGAGGCTTCAAGTGGGAGCCTTTCATTCTGAGCTAATCTCCTTTTTTGTCCTACCCAAGGCCGTCAACCCCATGCTGCTGGGTTTGCCTTGGCTCCGCCTACATGCCCCAGTCCTGGATTGGAACTCCGGAGAGGTTCTTCAGTGGGACCCCAAATGCCTCAACTGCTGTCTGGGGCATATCCATCCGCTTCAGCCTCTTCCGCATCAGTCATTGGCAGGGTTGCCCTCTTACTACTCTCAGTTCTTGGATGTCTTCAACAAGAAGGAGCCAGAGACGTTGCCGCCACACCGAGCGTATGATTGTCCTATTGACTTGGTCCCTGA